>NW_020955221.1:735712-747096 GCF_003031625.1 Empidonax traillii
AAAAAAAAAAAAAAAAAAGAGGAAAAAAGAGACATTTTTTACAACTTAGGGGCCTTTTGCCTGTAAGTTAGTTTTATATGTCCACCTACATATCTCAAATATTTGATGCTGTACAGACAAAAGAACTGCCTATGCTCCATTTCAAAACAAGTGAGATTAATGTTCTTTCTTTTCCTCTTTCCATCAAAAAACAAGTTGCACTTCAGGCTGTGCACAGACTGGGACAGTAGGGAGATGATGTAAAAAAGGGTCTGTCAAAGCAAAAAAAGGTACAGTATAAACACCTTTTTCCCCAGTGGGTTAACAGTTTCTACTTTATCCTGTCTGGAAAAAATTCAGGGGTTTCTGAATATGTAGTAATACGCAAAAACAAAGTGAAAATATTTAGAGTAACCAGAGAGAACTCCTCCTTTGCAATATGGAGTGAAATTCTGAAATCAATTTTTTTGTCTCAGAAAACCTCTGCACTCTTTACCCTGAAATACACATTACACAGTGAGTTTCATCCTGTAAGAGCATGAATTTCCTCCCCAGTCACCACACACTGTTAAAATTAACTAATAAAAAGCAGATGTAAGATCATTATCTGTAATGAGTGCTTTCAACACTCACTACCCAGTAGGACCTGATGAAAACATGTGAAGCAGACTGTGACACAAAATTATGCAAAAGTGGCAGTAGTAAGCAGTTTCTGGACTTCTGCATCTTCTGACAAGTGAGCTATTGACTATAACTGATTGATTTAATAGGCTTGAAAACCAAATGCACTGAATTCAGAGAAAGAGCACTTAATGATCTCAGTAAACTTTGGATCAGACTGTGTATGAATAAAATTCAAGGTCTCAAGTCAGGAAAATAGAAAGCTTCTGGAGATGAGCATGAAGGATTGAGGATAAAGACTGCATAACTGTCATTCTTGGACTCGGGGGCTGGGGGTGGAATGAGGAGGGGGAAGAAAAAAAGATAACAAGGTATCAGATACAAAATTCAGACATACTAATGCAATCAATGACTGTATATGAGTGATCCTAGCAGAACACTTATGTGGACAGCTCTGTCTTGAAGAAATTCTCAGGAAGCTTAACAGCTGGGTCGAAGTAAAATAATACAAGCTGTAAAACAAATTTCTGTGCTGAGAATCATCACCTCTAGGAATAAAAGTAATAGGAAATAATTCAATAAAAAGTATATGTAAATGAAAAAAAATAAAAATACATATTACTAAGCCAAGTTCTGCTCTTCATCCATTTCAAAGCTTCCATTCACTACCCTAGTAGTTTAGTAGTGTCACAACTGAAATCAGAACACAGATGAACTGGAAAATTACTGTCAGCTGCTGATGCCTCACAACTATGAAATGTAGAGACCTGGTTGTCTGTAAAAATGTCCATTTCTTGGACTGATCAGCTGTACAGTAAGGACAGTGTGAGGTCCTGGGTTTGGAGGGTTATATTTGCTGCAATATGTATTTTCCTACTGATAAGGATGGGGGTAGGGCTTCAGTGAGGTGTTGCAGTGTCCCCTGGCACAAAAACTTGATGCCCAATTAGGTTTAGAAATAGTGACAAAGAGTTGATGCCCAATTAGGTTTAGATAAAGCTCTTCTCTGTAAACCTCAATTACCTGTGATGCCTTATGACATTCAGCGTTTACAAAGTATAATTACACAATAGTGTCTGACATTTAACGTCTATGGATAATTTAAAAGACTTCCACTTCAAAAGGGCTGCTCATGAGCAACAGTAATCACTTCAATTAGCTTGGCACCCTTACAATGTAACAAGACCATCTGACTGCCTATTAGAACCAGCCAAGCTCTTCAAGTGTGTTAATTTAGCAGTCATTGCTAATTTCTGGAGTTTGCTGCATTTGCATAGGAAAACATAGCCGTGTTAGCCAGAAAAGGAGTTTCATTCCTGCAGCAACTTCCTATTCTTAGTGAGGTTTTTATAGTGGTGTTGTTTTCAGCCAGAAACATATTTCAAACAGGGAACTATTGAGAGAAAAATGAGTTTGATTCACTAAGGGACATTTTCACAATCTACATCCAGATTATTAATACAGCTTTCAAGATGGTTTTTTTAAGCTGCTCAAGACAAAAGAGATCCCTGGATGAAAAAAAAAAAAAAAAAAGAAAAAGAAAAAGAAAAATCTCCACCATGACTCCTTTCTGCAGTGCTAAGAATTTGTCGGGGGGGGGCACTATCAGATATCTTAAGGTTTTCCCCAGAGCTCATTGAGGCCTCTGTAAAATTTACTGGCAAGACGAGATCCTCATCATGTATTATGGGAACCAGGAAGAGGTAAGGTATTACATCACCACAGATACTTCTTTCTTTTAAACCACTTAATATACAGTGCAATATTCTGCAGAAGCTGGAAACCTCTGTAAAATGGAAGACTCCTCCAGAGGCCAATCTTATCAGCTTAGTGATTCCCTTTAAACTACTGAGACTAATCAGATGACCAAAGTGGAAAGAAAACTCTGAGTTATTTGTGCTTGTACCTGAGAATAAGTAGACTAAGATACCTATGGGCACCCAGTAAAAGCTAAAAGTTCAAATCCTATAAAGCAATAGTTCTCAAATAAATAAAAAACAAACGTCACAAAAGCTGAAAACAAAACTGGCCAAGATTAGAGCTAGTCCTCCTCATGAACAATCTCAGCACAAATGCTGCAATGTAGAAGAATATAAATTGAACAACCCATATATTAATTGAAAGACTTCAGCAGCAAGTGGTCAGCATGTTCCACCTTGCTGTAAACTCAAATGTGTCTTGCCTGTCGCCTAAGGGAAACTTCACAATGTCATCACAGCTTTCAGTGATATCACAGTGATATTAGGCTTTTTTTAAAACACTACTGAGGCATCATTTCTGTGAGATATTATAAATATAACTTATACTGCTTAGTCATCCTAAAAAACAGATGGTGAATAAGCTGATATACAATAAAGCAAATGCTTACAACAAGAAAGTTTCTGACAAAGGGACAGCCAAAGAAAGAAGCAACCTCCATCATCTAAGTCTAGTGCAGTTTTAGTAATTCTACCGTAATGACAACAGTACTCCAAAACACATTTACCACATCTAAATATCACTGATATCTCTCTTGAGAGGTAGCAGGGAATTACATTGGATAGCAGGCTTAATATGAGCCAAAAATATGCTCTAACCACAAAATAATGCAAACCTTATAAAGACTACATTTGGACTTCAGACAGAAGATGAAGGAAAATTATTCTACTATTTCCATGGCATTTCTAAGTTTTCACCAGCTATATTGTCTTCAACTTTGGTACCATTTTCTCCATATTTTAAATTAGTGACTGGATTTTAAGAAAATAATTTGAAGACAAATGTTGAAATTATCTAAGCCTTTTATATGTGTATCCCTGGTCTGGAATGTTTACAACCCCTCCATATTTTCTCATAGGACTTCTTGAGCTTCCTGGCCCAATCTAATGTATATCATGACAAAATTTTCTGTATCTCTCTAATAGGAGTTACAAAGATTACAAAATATGTGAATCAAAGTCATTCAGTTTCCAAGGGCTTCTGTGATGAAAGGTTAACTACTGCCACTTTCAAATATCAGTAGGCATTCCATATAGTCAGATGGGAATCACACTACTAATGAGCCAAATGCTTGATGACTTGAAAGTTGAAGGACTGAAAGGCCTGTTATACTGCTTCTTTTAGAAAATTATGTGAGGTCACAATCCTGACCATGCTGTTAATAGGAACAAGCAATTACCTACATATGATAGTACAGAATTAAGGGAAAGTATTAGATAAAATTGCCTTGAAGTTGCCAGGAGGAGAATGCAAGGAGGATTTGGTGGAAGAAGAAGCTTCACATAACATTTTTCCTTCATATTAATTTATCTCTTCAACCATAGAAATATTTAGTAGTGTGTGTGTTTGTAAATCTCAAGAAGCTTGCATTACTTTCTGTCTTTTTTTCAAAGACATCAGAAAAGTTTAACAAAAATTCCAAATGTACATATACAGGTATAGAGTACATGAAAATTATGTGATATCATTGTGTAGGTCAAGGAAGGTTTGGTTTATGGATACCATGACATTTTGACACTCACAACAGTATAACATGTTTATCATTTCCCAAAACTGGTTGGCACCAGCAACTCTCAGGACCAGCCTTAAAGTACAGTATTAGCATAAACTCAGTGCAACATCAGACAGTAAGGGAAGTTCCATGGTGTCCTAGGCTGGAGAAATGCTCCCTCTTTGTAATTCTACCTGCAGCATCAAAGGTAAAATATACAAGCAGAGAAAAAGGGAATATGACTAGATCTCTGTTTGTTTTCCAGTGATCCCTGTGCTGACTGCCCAGTAAATCTATAAATATACACAGAGAGCCAGAACTGTTGTAAATTCTAAAAGATGCCACCCCTGATCTTGTCCAGGACTAAATAGGTAAAGAAACAAAGTGGCATTTTCTTTCAGTTCTCCAGTGTAACAACACATACAGCCTGCATAAGACAAAACCCACAACCACTAAGAGGATTCCAGACCAAATTTTCTACCTCCACTTCCTTCTTTTGTTGTAAAGTAATACAACTCTATGACAGAAAATATAGAAAAAAAAAGAAAAAGTATAATCAGCTTTATTGTACTTTTCATAGAAACAAGCAAACTAATATATTTTCTTCCTTTAATTCATGAAGGGGAAAAAAAAGGCCAGGAGAAAAATTGGTTATGTACACAGCCAGGAAACCAGACTAGTGCATGTATAAGGAGGAAAGAAAATACCAGCATAAAACTGATTCAACGGCAAAACTTCTGTGAGAACAGGGCACATGACATATTTGTTCAATATTGAAAATCTTCTTTAATTTACTCACTGTAACAACTTCTACTAACTTGCATCTTTTATAAAAGACAAGGCTCATCAGAATGTCATTTTACAAATTCTTCTACTGCCCTTCTGGTGTGTATTTCCCCTTAACTCTTACAATAAACTGGCCAGTCTATGATTACTCCTCTCAGCACAATTTTTATGGAGTCGTATGCTCATTTCAAGGTCAAGCTCATTGCATTCTCCTGAGGTAATTTATTTGGTGCAGGAGGGGTCTGTTTTTCTTCTGGTCCTTGTGTTTACACCATTAGAATCTCATCTCATCTACTTAGCAGCTTTCTCATTCTGCAGAAATTTCCAAACTGACTTCTCAAAGCTCTCAATGGACTTTATGAACTTATGCCACCTTACCCCTTCCTGGCCTTCAGCAGTGGGCAAAACAGAAGTGCTAGAGCAAACATTTTGACTGATGCTGAAATATAAAGCCTGAAAGATAACTAAGAAACTAATCCGGATGACAAAAATCTTATGCTCTGTTGAACAGAATGGAAGATATTTTGATGAATCTCTGTAGACAAAGAAGTTTCTTTCCAGGTCATGCCATGAGTGAAGGTGGTTCACCTGATATTATACTCAAAGTGTCTGTAAAAAAGATGCCAAAAGACCAGAGAGACAGGGAGAAAAGGGAGTGAGAAATCCAAACATTAGAAACAGCCACAGTAGTAATAGTAATGTGACACTGAAAAAAGCCTGACAGAGATCAGGCTTTGGGGTTGAACAATGTCTAGGAAGGAAACAAAATGTTCAGTAAAGAGCCATAAACTCCTCCTGTGCAGCTCCTATGCTATTGAGGGAAATAGAACTTTTACATTCTTTTCAAATGTACGGGATTGCAACAAAAGTACTTGATTCCACCTTGATTTTCTCCCAAAGACTAATCTTTAGCTATCCAGAAAGCAATCACACTCCAATATAAATCATTATACTGCTAAATATTACAGGACAAGCCAAATTCTTCTCTCAGCATTTTCATGGGAATAAATGGGAATGATATTGTGGGGCAAGACCAACACCATGGCTCTAATTGATCGCTTTTTTCCTGTCACTCTCTGCAGAGTGTTTTCTTACTCCTATCCATCCAGCATATAACTTTTGAAGGGTCCCAAGACTTTGGCACCTGGGAGTTGTAGACTTTCTCCTCAGGACTTAACGTGATTTTGCCTCCTCAGGAAACTTTTGATTTTCTCCTCGCTGTACCTAATTCCTCACCAAGCCTTCATACTACCATAACATTCAACACATCTCATACAAGAATATGGTGACCTTACACACTCCAGGGAAGTGTATACTGTATATCCTATTTCAGGGAAAGAGATAGTACCCAATCCTAATTTTCATTTCTTTACTTCTATTCTCCCCCTAAGTAAAGATAGAGCCATTCCTCTGTGCAGCTGGGGGGGCTATGACCTAAGCCAACAGCCATCCTTTGACTATCCCCTAACACTGCCCTTTCACTCAGTGTAAGCTGATGTTACATTCCCGCACAGATGACAGGCAACAAAATGTTCAAAGGGTCCTGATGACAGTAAAAACATTTCTGTGAAAGATAGGGCTATATTTCCTAGCCTGAGCAGCCTTAGCCATCCCCACAACGAAGATGAAGAAGAAAGAATTAGACAATTGGCACTGGCTCATTGATTGCTGTAGGGTCATATCTAACACCTGACTGGTCGGATAACATGTGAACTTTTACATCTATAAAATCAGCAGCAAGAACACTGGCAGTGAACAGTGCAGCTAACCCAATTTTCTACATCTCTGTAGATCCACCCTGCACGTGGTTAAGGATAGCCCAGTGAAAAGTCATGTGGAAGGTTTTATCAGCATCCTCCCATCCAGAGTCCAAATCACATGATCACAGAAATAGGTAAGTGTGAAATAAAACCTCTAACCTGGTAATAGCTGGTGTTAATTTACTGACTTCCACTCAGTTAAAGCCTTTTCAGCAGCACACTGGAGAGAAAAGCTGCCTTGTTCTTGCCTGTAGGGATGTTTTGATGAGCTGATACTTTATCTACACTGACAGGACAGTAGTGAGCAAGTGTCAGAGCATTTTTATTCAGATCTCTACCACACCTTTGCAATGGTTCCTGCATCTCTGTGGACTACAAGGCGGGGGATTGGGGGGCGAGGGGGGGAGGGAACAACCCAGAGAATAAAATGCACGACTTTGAATTCTCACCAAACTCTGGCTAAACATCTAGCAGACAGAATATACCATCAGATTAGTCAAAATTATTCTACCTCTTCCCTCTCAGAAAGAAAGATCTGGACCAAAAGCTCTATACACATCTCAAGAGGAGGGCAAAGAGGGCAGTGCTTGTCTGCAAGAGCCAAAGGGAGAGAGACTATAGCTTATTCTGTCACTCCTCTCCAAACTAAGAAACAGTCAAGCAAGGCAATTGATTTAATTTAATCACCATAAGTAAGTTGTAAAATCACTTCTTCGCTTCATGTCAGATGAAATATTCAGTGGTTCTCCAGCTCTCTTTTGTTCTTTCGGCTGAAGAGACACAGGGCATCTTTGTCAGCAGAGGCAGATGCTCAGGAGGCTGAGGCAGACTTGCCATCTGTCCAGAGCTGATCACCTCATCCCTAATGTGGGTGAATATGCCGTCAAACAGTGGGGGAAGTGAAAAATAAATACACTGGCTTTACACCAAGCAAACCTCCTTTTTTAGGAGAAAAGACACAGATGGTACAGAGACAAGTACAAAACTGAAGAGAAGTACTTTACAGTCAGTTAGCAAAAAACGTAAGAATTAAGCCTCTACCAGAAATGCAAGCAATCATTGCAACAATCCTTGTTGAAAGGATTGGCAACTCAAGGGAAACTGACTTAATACAATTGTAATAATTTACCCCAAAAAATGAAAGCATTACCAGAGTAAATCAGTACTTCGTTATATTCCTATTCTTCCAAGCACACATCACTGGAAAGTAAAGCAGCACACAATGAGCTCCTTTTTACTTTCTAACCTTCACTCAAGACACAGTTAGATTCAGAAACCAACCACATATCAAAGGATCTTGCAATGTGCACATTTGAGCACCAACGTAAGATGCCCTTACAGTCCAGTACATCTTACGTATGGGCTGCAGATAACATGATTTTAGGTTATGTCTCACTGCATAAGCCACTGCACACAAGCTAGGATATTTCAAGGCATTTCAAATCCCTTAATGAATGGGTATTATCAAAGTGTTATCTTTAAATAGCATAAATATATTTCCTCTTTCAATATTCTGTTTCCTAAAGATAGATGAAGTGGTTAAGAAGACTCTGTACCACATGACATACCATAAGATTATTAAAAAGTTTTAAAAAGTTTCACACAAGAAGAAGTTGAACTCTTTTAAAATGTTCTTCATTGTAAATATTAATATATAATCACAGCTAAGATCCATTCACCTGTCTTGCTATGAGATTGACATTTCATGGGTTAATGCACATGCTTTTTATCTTATGACAGTGGTAAGAAATTAAAAAAATTTCGTTTAACCTAACATCCAACAAATACTTTTAGTAGCAGAGAGTCATATTTAAAATAATACTATTTATAAATTTGCTCTTACAGTTGTCATTCTGGAGGCAAGTGTCTGTCTGAGATACCTCTCCATCTCTTTTCTGATAGCAAGAACCAGCTTTCTTGTGCCATGTTCTCCGCCTGTAAAAATCTGCAAATATATTTGGTTCTAGCTACCTGGAAAAAAGGAAATTAGTGTTGTAATCCTCAGTGATGTTTGTCTATTTAGGACAGTTGGTGGCCCTGCTTAAGAAATGCACAGATAATAAGGGTCTCATGCTCACCAACTGCAATTCAGTGTTGAAAACCTCTAAGGATAAACCTCCCCTATAAACACATACAATCATATGAAGTGTTGAAAACTCCAAGATCACTTGGAAAAGAAAAAGCCTTAGACTCATTCTGGACAGTTTCCTTAAAATGTCAGTTCAAGAGTAAGAATCAAAAATTCAGGCAACCAGGTCAGTGACAAACTCCTGGTGCCCAGCTGAATGACAAGAACTTAAGTTTGCTTTCAGGCAGCAAGCAAGACCTCGCAGCCTACTCCAGTCACAAATCTCCTAAGTGAAGGTAGAGCCCTGACCCCTCCTCTGAGGCATGTGTTGTCCAATATACAGTTGAAATAATGTCTTATCCTGCTCCTGACTCTTAGCAGCACTACAAGTAATGTATATCATATTCTTTAGTTGTCTAAGATTGGAATTGGGGAGTTTTCAGGTTAATATTTCTTCTGAAGTGTGCATTATCATTAGCTGTTGCAATTCTGAATATTCTTGTTTGTGATCGGTGTCCTACCCTTTTTGTGATTCACACTAACTTTGGTTACAACATCATCTTTATAGCAAGGAGTTCACAGTTGTAATCCACACAGTATGAAAAGACATTTCCTTCCCTTTGTTCCAAGCCCAGGGGAGAATTCAGCTGTAATAAGTCAATTCTTTAACTGTATTTCCTAAAACACTCAATCTTGTCTCCATTTCTAAATATATAATTCTAGAACCAGACTCAGACACATGGATGTCTGTGATGGTTCGGACCTGGCCCCCTGCCAAATGCCCAAACCCACAGTAGCAGCCCCCCCTTCCTTCTCCCTTCTTCTCCCAGGGCAAAGGAAAAAAACTATGCAAATTGAAGAACCCAAAATCAAGCTAGTTATATAAAAATATATATTTTATGTATATTACAGTTATATACAGTTAAGATGCTATGTACACAGCAATAGGGAATCCAAACACCCCCCAAAGGGATAGGGAAAGGGGAAAAAGGAACAAAAGGGGACAGAAAGGGACACCAATAGATATGCGCAGTCAAACCTGAGAACTAGTAAAATAACAATTAAAACAAATCTCACCACGTCCCTTTTCTAAGGGACTGTCGTGGTTTTGTTTAGAAAAGCAGGATTGGCAGACATGGCCAGCACTCTCCAAAACCTCCACATGGGAGGCCAGTGGTTCCTGCAGCCTCAGCCTTAGATAAGTGAGACCAATGCAAGGACCCACTGTTCCCGAACCTCGCTGGAAGAGAAGAGTTCGAAGGCCTCTCCTCCTTTCTTGTTTATACCCCAGTTTACATAAAAATTGTATGGAATACTGGGAACACTGCCCCTTCCTTGGTTACAAACTGGTCACCAAGGAAGGCCTAGATTAAAACCACCACAACGTCAAATCTAATTCATCCATATTCAATCACTGTGAAGAGATTAAAAGGAAATTCTCTAATTTTACTACTCGGGCATTGCTACAAGAAAGGCCAATGGATTTAAGAGTGATTTTCTCTTCGGATTTTTTTCCAAATTTTCCCTTCCCACAGCCTTACCCAGGCCAAAAATAAGGAGTGAAATTAAAGTGACTTTTTCCCTAGTTGAGTCAATCAAGTACAGAACAGCTTATGGCAAAAGATATTATTTGGCTGTGTAAAGACACTATTTATCTCATTAGAGGGCTTTTGTAATTTAGATTATGCAAGGCAGAACAAGAGAAGCCAATACAGCTGCAGGCAAGGATCAGAGTTTTCCCACATTCGCATCTGTTAAGATCCAGTTATTACAGTTCTTTGAGAGATGCCTCTGCCCAAATTAATGTGCAAATGAGACCATAGGTCGAAATCAATAGTACAGATTTTTATTTAATAGTAAATGTGAGAGAGATAGAAAGAAATAGGGAAAATAGCAGAAAGAAAGAGAGTGACAGAGAGACATAATAGGTAGAAAAATATCACCACTCCATGGATTCTGACAGTGTCCCATCAGTCCTCTTCTTCTGGTCTGCTCTGTGGTGAGGGTTCCAGTCTTGTTGAAATGATAGTTGCAGTCTGAATTCATTGAGAGGAGCCCGTGGTGATGAAGGAAGTCCTGGGGAGTTAGGGAAGTGCATACAACACAGAGTCCATATGGATTTAGATCCTGGAAGTCCATATTATTCTTAAGCTAGGTGGAAACATCACAGTACCTCCCCTGAGGCAGAGTTTTACACTAGATGATGTAATACTGAATCACAGGATATTTCAGGAGTCTTTGACACGTTCTAAGACTTTGGAGCTGCCTGTCAGCACAGTTGAGTCAATTATGGCCCATTACGGCCCATCAGCAGAGATGAATACCTTCAGGGAACATATGAAAGTTTCCACACTTCCTGCTGCGGGAGGGGAGTTATCATAACTGAGTCACTTGTGTAAGGACAAAGAAACCAACCCCATCTTGCAGGTTTTCCTCATTCCTTATCTTCATTCCTTATCAACACCCACCTTGTAGCCTTAAGTGCTTGTCCTCTGCACCTGGGCAGTTACTTTGCACATTGTCACTTTACAGCTTGATTGCTTGAGTAATTACCATTGCCATCACTGACAACTGTGGATGCATTTTTCTACAGGAATAATTAGACAGTAGTACCACAGAAGCAGGAGCCCCCGGTGGTGTAGAGGAAAACACACTGCACTGTCACTGCAGAGACCCGGGTTCGATTCCCGGTCAGGGCCAC
>NW_020955221.1:747216-895200 GCF_003031625.1 Empidonax traillii
AATCCATCTACGTCCTGAGGACCTCGCTGCCACCGTCCAAGCGTGCTTGGCCCCGGCAGATGAACCTCAGGATTAAAGGGTGGGCTCAGTTCCGCGCACACTGTGTCTCACCTAAAAAATCCAATGCGCAGGCTGGAAGGTGGAAAGACCTTCCCCGGTTCTTCGTTCGCGAAGAGACTGGCCACCACAGAAGCACAGAATCACAGATTATGCTGAACTGGAAGTGACTCACAAGTTTCATTGAGTTCAACCCTTAGACCTGCACAGGAGTCTAACCATGTGCACACCATGTGCCCAAGAGTATCATCCAAACACTTCTTGAACTCTGACAGGCTTGGTGCTGTGACCACTTCCCTGGGAAAGCTGTTCCAGTATCCAACCACACTCTGGGTGAAGAACATTTTTCTAGTATCTAACCTAAACTTCCTCTGACACAACTTCAGGCCATTCTCTTGGGTCCTGTCAGTGGTCACCACACAGAAGAGGTCAGTGCCTTCACCTCCTCTTTCCCTCAAGAGGAAGGCATAGGCTGCAATAAGGTCTCCCCTCAGTTTCCTCCAGGCTGAACAGATCAAGTGACCTCAGGTGCTCCACATAAAGTTTCCCTTCAAGGCCCTTCATCATCTTCATTGCCCTCCTTTGGACACTACCTAGAGCTTAATATCTTACATTGTGGTGCCCCAAACTACACACAATATTCAAGGTGAGGCTACAACAGTGCAGGTGATGTTTCACTTAATGCCCCCAGGCCCTCCTGGCTGCCAGGGTACTGATGACTCATCTTTAGCTTGCCCTAGACCAGGACCCCTTTTCCTCAGCACTGCTTTCCAGCATCTCATTCAGTCTGTACAAACATTCATGGTTGCCCCATCCCAGGTGCAAAATTTGTCACTTTCTTTTGTTGAACTTCATATGGTTGGTTATGGTTCATAAGTCCTCTAGTTTGCTGAGGTCTCCTTACAGGGCCTCCCTGCCTTTAAGGGAATCAACAGTTCATCCCAGTTTTGTGTCATCTGCAGACTTGCTTAGTATCCCTTCCAGTCTTGTGTCCAAGTCATTTATGAAGCTGTGAAAGAGCACAGGGCCCAAGATGGAGCCCTGTGGAATCCCACTAGTGACAGGTCACCAGTCTGATGTCACCCTATTCACTATTACCTCTGTGCTCAGCCCATGAGCCAATTGCTCATCTACCTGATGATGTGTTTACCCAGCTGTGTGCTGGGCATTTTGTCCAGAAGAATCCTGGGAGAGACAATGTCAAAAGTTTTACTGAAGTCATTAAAAATATTACATCAACTGGCTTTCCTTGATCAACTAGGTGGATCACCTTGTCATAAAAGGAAATCAGGTTGGATAAGTAGGATTTTCATGAAGCCGTGCTGGCTGTGACCAGTGACTGTGTTGCCTTTCAGGTGTTTTTCAATACTTCCCAGAATAATCTTTTTTCATCAGGCACTGAAGTGAGACTGACAGACCTGTAGTTTCCAGGGTCCTCCTTCTTGCCCTTCTTGAAAACTGGGAAAACATTCACCAGCTTCCAGTCAGCTGGGACCTCTCCAGGCTCCCAAGACCACTCAAAAATCACCGAGAGAGGCTTTACGATGACATCAGCCAACACTTCGAGAGTTCTAGGAAGAATCCCATCAGGCTCCATAGATCTGTAGGGATGCAGCTGGAGGAGCAGATCTCACTCAATTTCAGGGTCAACTGGGAATTTCATCATCCTTGCAGCCATGGCTCTTCAGCTGGGATACTGAGACCCCCTTGGTCCATCATCCATGAGGAAAACAGAGGCAAAGACAGTATTAAATATCTCTGTCTTTTCTCTGTCCCTGTTTGTGAGGTGACCATCCTCATCCTGTAATGGGCTGATGATATTTTTATACTGCCTATTTCCATTATTGTATTTGAAAAAACTCTTTTTATTGTTCCCCACATTTCTGGCAACTTCAACTCCAGCTGGGCTTTGGCCACATGAATTTTCTCCCTACAGTGGCAAGGAGCATTCCTATATCCCTCCCATGTCACTTGACCTTGCTTCCATGTCATTTGACCTTGCTTCCACTGGGCATTCATCTTTCTTTTTTTGCCTTGTTTCCAAGAAAAGAACCCTGCTCAGCCAGGCCTTCTGCCTCTGCTTGACTTCCAACATTTGGGAACTGCCTGCTTCTGTGCCCTTAGGAAGAGATGTTTAAAGAGTGACCAGCACTGATGGACCCCAGCACCTGCAAACCCAGCACTTTCCCAGGGGACCTTACTTACTAATTCCCTGAGCAGCCTGAAGCCTGCTCTCCTCATGTCCAGAGTTAAGGTTTTGTTGGCTCTTTTCCTTCAGTTAACAGAGATTTTAATCACTTTATGGTCACCGTGCCCAAGACAGCCACCAATCTCCACTCTGTTGACAAGCAGCAGATCAAGAAGAGCAGCTTTCCAAGCTGGATTCCTTAGGATCTGTTCCATAAAGTTGTCATACAGGTTTTTTAGGAATCTTCTGGCCAGGTTTGTACCAGCTGTGTGTTGTTCTCAGTTGATTTCTGGCAAGTTGAAGTCCATTATGAGGACAAGGACAGTTGACTTGGAAGTGTCCCTTAGTTCCTCAAAGAGTAATTTGTCATAGTCATCATCCTGGCTGGAAGGTCTACAGCAGACTTCTGCAATGAGATCTGTAGTATTCGTTTGCCTCTTCGTTCTTGCCCAGAGGATCCCAACTGTGCCATTGCCAACTCTGAGCTCCGTTCGTTCTAACCCTTCTAACCATTCTAACCCATACAGTGCCATCCTCCACCTTCTCTTCCCTGCCTGTCGGTCCTGAAGAGCCTGTAACCATCCAGAAGGGCACTCCAGTCACAGGTCTCATCCCACCATGTCGCACTTATGTCAATGATGCCAAATCTCTGGAACTGGGCCAAAGCTTTGAGCTCCTTGTTTGTTCCTTGTGCTGCATGCATTAGTGTAGAAACATTTCAGATGTGGTACATTGTAGCCAATACCTCCTGAGGCAGATTGAGGGATCCCATTAGTGCTCCAATTAGTGATCCCATTAGTTTTCTCAAGTTTTGGCACACCATTCAACACTTATCACTGGTGAGCCTGTCTTTGTCCCTTTACCCCTTCTAAGATAGTTTAAACTTCTGTCGATGAGCCCTGCTAGCTCCTGCACTAAAACTTTTTTTTGCGTCTGAGATAGGTGCATCCTGTTAGGTGTCAGTAGACCACGTGTTGAGTAGATCATCTCATGGCCAAAAAACCCAGATTTTTTTGTAATACACCAACCTTGGAGCCACTCATTGATCTGGTATATCTGCCTATTCCTATTAATACAATTCCTTGTTACCGGGAGAATCAAAGAAATCACTACCTGTCCTCCTTATCTCTCTACCAATTGTCCCAGGGCCCTGAAGTCTCTTTTGATTGCCCCCATGCTTCTCTTTGTTATCTCGTTGTTGCCAGTTTGAACAACTAACAGCTGTTACTAATCAGAGCTGTTACTGGACTGGAGAGTTTTCCAGTAATGTCCCTTATTCAAGCCCCTGGGAGATAGCAGGCCTCCCGGTGAGTTGGGTCCAATCTGCACATCAGGCCCTCTGTTCCCCTACTACAACTACCCTTCTTTTCCTCTTAGCAGAGGAGGTCTTGATGCAGAGTACAGGTGGTGTTGTTTTGAGAGACCCCACTACCCCAGAAGTACCTTCACCCACCTCATCAGTTGCCTGCCCTTCAAGTTCCAGAGCCTCATACCTGTTGTAGAAGGTGCCCATCCTACCATTTTTATCTTATCTCAAGTTCCCATTACAGTACAAATTAGTTGGCATATTTGGGGAGGGGCTTCAGGGAGCAATTGCTCCTTTGCACAGTTTGCTACAGTGGACAAAAGTCTTTTGGTGATCTTATCCACTTTAGTCTCTCACAACACCCCAGCTAACAGTCACAGATCTGCCTGCATCTATGTGTACAGTATTTCAAGCAGACTTCCCACTCCCACCAGGCAAAAACCTGTCAGAATGTTACATTTTTACTACTTTCTTCAAGCAGTCAAACTTGCCTTGCTATATTCCTTGATTAAGTGTATTTTAGGCAAGAGTGTAGGAGGAAATAAAAACATGGGGATTTTTCTTCCTTCTTTATCCCACTATTTTCACATGCTAATTCTGGTCTCTAAACCAAGCACTACTGAGTCTTGCTGTTTAATCATGCCTGGATTTTTAAAGCCAGAGAGTCCTTGACCAGCCAGATCTGGAGCCTCTCATGTCTGTCAGTAAAGAGACATTTCACTTGACTGACATAGATTATTAGTAGTATTGGTACTATTTTAATCATAGTATTACATAAAACTTACATGCAGAGATTCTGCCTTACTCTGCCTCATCCGGAGATGAAAATCCTTCAAGAAATTCTGTGTGGGCACATGTGTATAGTGTGTATATATATGCACTATACACACACACTTACACAAACACAAGCAAACTGAATCAATATCCCTATAACTTTAAAGGCATCTAGCCACCACAAGCACCAACCTCTGGTCAAAAGGTGAGAGAAAAATTCAGGTGCAGAGTAATCCGTACAAGTGAAGAAGAGCATGGTAAGAAAGCTCAGAGGAGTACTAGTCCAAGTACTGCAGCAAAAGGGTGCCCCAACCAGCCACCATCTCCCTGATACCCCATCAAATGCATGCTGTTGCCTTCAATGATTGCCCAGTGTAAGAGGCACAAAGTGGTTTCTCAAGGACTACAGCAAGCAATATTACCAGCTCAGTTGCACAGATAGAAAATTAGCATGCGTGCTCCCCAGCCTGCCTCAGGCGGATAAACCTTCCACCTGTCAGCTCACATCCTCACAGGCAGCAGATAGCAGCTGGGGCAGCTGCCGGTACACACTGCCTGACAGCACCCTCTCCAGAGGCCTGATATTATTACAGACTGCACCTCTCTCTCCATGCACTGAATTAACTTGTTCTGACTGTGTGACAGCTCTGACGACTGCCCACAACGGATGCAAGAAGCCAGGGTCACATGCTGTTGTGTGGCCTGTCACCAGCAATGCCACTAAAACCAAACAAAAGGGAGATAAACTCCTCCAGACGCAGAGGTAAGCGACTCAACTCATGGCACAGCTTGAGCAGGTTTTGATCAAGTTCAAGGACAGTATCCTGTGACAGGGGATCTGGGTGTAGGTGGGAAGGCACACGTGCGTGGTGGAACACACACACGCATGCACATATGTAAAGAGAAAAGCAGCTGACAGAGCACAGGCAGGAACACTGACAGGGGCTCAGCTCACTGTCAGCAATCTCATGGTAAGAGTCAAAGAAAAAACTTCCAATTCTCCCTGCAAGCCAACATCAAAAAGGAAAAAAAGTGGATGTCCTGAGGTTCTGGAGTTCTGAATGTGCCCAGAAATGAAACTAGGGAGCACGAAAAGTGAGTTTGCAAAGGAAAATGCTATGTTAAATTTAGCATTCAGCCCTGATGCAGTAGACACCTCTGCTTATGGCACACCTGCCACAGACTGGCAAACCTAGCAGAAAAACTGCTTAATATTCAACTTTTTTCTTCACCTTCCTTCATGAGCCTTTATCCTAAACATGAAACCCACAGGCAATTTGGCTCTGATAGTACTTTCAAAAAAATCCTACAGAGTACTCCCTGCTCTGGATCTCACTGAGTTGTACTCCAAGAAATGGAAAGTGTGGTAGGGTTAACAACCGATGCCATTTGTTGTCTTCTTTTAGTTTGAACTACAGAAAATGTCCATTTACTTGCTGTTAACTCTAAAATACCAAGCAAATGTGTTCACTCCCTGTCTTATTTGCCACAAAGGTACTAGGTATCTGAGAGATACTTTTTTTTTTTTTTTTCAAATGAAAACATTCAGCTTACCAAGCATGTTTGATCAGTCTATATTGAAAGCAGTTACCAGAAACAATGTATACTTTGGAAGGCCTATTTAGCCCAGTTATGGTCTGTCTGCTTCATATTTCTTCCATGACACAAAGAAGCCTTCCTATAGTTTAAACACCTAAATAAACAGAAGCTACCACTGCTGTATATTACCAACATTGTACAAAAGAACTGGAATACGCTACTTTGGCTCACTGACCTTGTTAACATAGGGAAAAGGGAGGATAGGCTTAAGACAGGTAGCATGTTATTTTACAAACACATAATTTTTTATGAGCTCTGCAAACAGAAATCATGGACAACTCAGTGTAAATCAAACGTTATTTTATGTGTTCACCCCATCAGTAATAAAAGATAAGTTTTCATGGACACTAATTAACAGGTTTAAAAAGCAGCCTTTAATGTGATTAATCTGTAAGTACCAGTATCACTCAGAGACAATTGGTCGTATCAGAGGATTTCTACATTGTTAGTCCCAGGTCAGCAGTGATCCTTTTCTTTCTAGCTCTGGTTTGGGAACAATCATTGGTCTTATTCACAAGAAAAAGCCTAGGAAAATGAGCTTAACTGGCACAAGTTCTAGCATTAACAGGTTCCTGACCACATCTCCCACCTAGAAGCAATAACAGTGGAACAGCGCAGGTTTATTTTGCTTTTGTCTGTGCCTTAGCTTTTCTGCAAAACTCCAAAATAAGAGAGATTTCAAAGCTGTATCTTCTATGAAATACCAAAATGTCATTGAACAAGGAATAAATCTCTTTCTACTTATTTTAAAAACCATATTTGGCAACTGTAATCTTGTATTTTTGTGAAAAGAGTGGAATACTTCTTTGCCAGTTGGTGATTTTTTAGAAGCTTAACATGTAAGCAAGCAAGCTAACATCAGTGTTCTTTTACACAAAATCATCTTGAATAAAACATTTTCAGAATATTACTAAAGACAGTAGTAGAGGCACCTCTTACCACAATAAGCATGAACTGTAATCCAAAACTTGAAGGTTTTTTTTTCTGGTGGACCTCTATATATGTGGGGTCTTCCACAAAATAGTTTAAAGAGCAATATCCTGTTCCATAGCAAGCTGAATCTCAGGATAAGGCTAGCCCTAACTTACAATGAAAGAAAAGAAAATGAGAATTAAGCTATTCTCTTATGTCTATTCATTTACAGGAAGCCTTTGATTTTCAGTTGAAAGTCTGATGAGCAGAGAGTCAAATGTTCCAGAAGTGGAGGATTCTGTTAGCATTTTTTTTTCATTTCTTTTTCTAGGTATTTTGTTCCATAGGTTTAATGAACTGTCATTCATATTCTTGAGACTTCTCTCATTCATTAAGCCTATCCAACAGAAAAAGTATAATTTTCCATTGACCTCCTCAATTTTGACATTTTCCAGCCTTCTTCTCGAGTACAATATTCCTTTTTATTTGGAGACAAAAAATAATCAAGGTTATGTTCCTTAGGATCATGTAATGAAAATCCTTTAAAGCCTGGGAACACAAGGATATCTGGCTGAGAACAGTGTAACCAAAACTAACTTAACAAATTTTTCTGTCAGTGTATCAATTTGAAATAATCTGGATACTCCTGACCCTTATTTAGCACTCAATCAGTAGACAGTGTAGGCTCGTAGGAGAGCTTTAGCACATCACATTTTGTAAAGGCAGGGTTGCTGTCCAAGACATAATTTTTTCATCTCTGCTAGCCATTAGTTGGGGATTGCTCTCCACTACACTTCAGGTTCAAAAATAACTTGTGATTTTTACCTTCAAAGGGAACAGCCTCTCTGCCGCTGAGCAGTGAATAGTCATCAGGTTATCACTATCTTTAATTGCCAGATGTCAATAAAATATGTAATTATTGTACAGCCTTGATGTCTAATAGTGATACTATGACAATACTCCGATCATCCACAATCTCCACCTACCATGGTTTGCAGATTGAATATATCTGTTATTTTTATGTTTGCAACTTTAGAGAACTGCTGTAGGCATAGCACCACATAACATATCTGTGAACCGAAGTATTTTATGGGTTAGTCTCCTAGCAGAGTGTTGAGAGCACATGAGAATGACAGTTCAGTGCATTTGTAAACATCAGCTTCTTATTCCTAACTCCAAAGAAGCTGGAACACAAATACTTTGCAAAAGGCATCAGTCAAACAAAAAATCATAATAAAGAATATGCCGCTTCTGAATGCCAGTGACAAGAATAATACTACCGAGGGCTCACATGAAATGTGGAAAAGATACTATGGTACTTATTAAATACATCCCAGTTTCCAGCACAAAGGAAGTCAACTCTGACATCAAACCTACCAAAAGTGCTGCTCTTCTGCTTCTATGTCCACATAGTCCTCAGCCTTTGCATTGATTCTATGAACAGTTTTTGTAGCATGATTTCCACATCCAGCCATGTTCTTTTTGCAAATAAATTTGATATAAAATTGCTTTTTTTATTTAATACTGTGAGATTCACATTGTCGAGGTAATAGTAGTTAACCACAATTACACTGTGAGGACCATAAGCAATGCAACGTAGTACTTTAAATAGGATTTGAGGTGTTACAGTAAATCTGTGCAAGTGGGAACATCTCTACATGAGCATTTGCTACACAGCAAGGGTGAGCTGCTGTGTCTCAGATGCTCAGCATGGACATCCCTCCATGGCATTTCAGATACACAGTAAAGTTCTTCTTCTTGCTATTATGGGCATAAGGATCTAGCCAGCAAAAGTCCTAAATTTTTCCAGCTAGTAAACCTGTGGGTTTCATTACCCGATTAACTTTCTAGTCCTTCAAATCTTAAACCTTTTCCCAAGTTGTCATGGTTTTGCCCTGGATCAATTTGCTTTCCACCCTCCACACAATTATTACTAGTTGAGAGAAGGTTTATGCAGACAAAAGAGACCCAATTTGGGGAAAATAGTATGAGCATTTATTACTAACAAAATAAAAACTACTAAAGAACTATATCTACAATAATTCTACTTAAAGTGCTATGTATGTACAGAAATACTCCTCCCCTCTTTGTATCAGTCCAGGGAGGAGAAGCAGTCTCATTCTCCATTCTTGGAGTTCCAGCTCTCTCTCCAGTAACTCTGCAGTACCCTCGTCGCAGCTGGAACTTTTTCATCTCTCTCTCTCTCGCTTGGTGTCAGATTCCAGGGCTGGGCCTACCCCCCTCCTGGGCTAAGACCGAAGGCTGGGGCTTACCCAGGTCCTGAAGGGTTTTCCTTCCATAGGCTTGCAAGGGGACACTTGCTTACTATGGATCTTCTTCCACAGGGTTACAGGGGATAATGGCTTAAGAGTCCATCCCTGTTCCCTACGGAGGTCCCTCCCCATGGGAGAACAGTCCTTGATAGACTTCTCTGGCATGAGTCTAGCATGGATCCCATGCATGGATCCCAACATCCCTACCCGAGCCGCTTCTGCTCCAGCGTAAGGCTTTCTCAGGGTCACAAAATATTCAGCAGCAGTATGGATCCCACACACAGATCCCAATATCCCACCTGAGCCATCATCGCTCCAGTGTGGGTTTCCTTCAGGGTCACAAAGTCTTCAGCACTAGCAGCATGGATCTCTCACTGAGATCCCAAGCTTATCCAAGCCATTCTCGCTCCGGCATAAGCATCATCCCCTTCAAGGGTCACAAAGTCTTCAACAGGACCCTGCCTCACCTCAGGTCTCTCATGAAGTCTCGGCTTCTTCATACATTAACTTACTGCAGTGCACATTCTTCCACAAGCAGCACGCGAGTCTTCTCACCCCAGCAAACTTTCACAGGTAGCAGGGATTACTTTTCAGTCTTTTCCCTGCTGAAGGGAGAGAGCGAAAAGGGGGGGGAAGAAGCAAGCCCCCCCTTCGCACTTTGCTTTTCTTGCTGCAGCTTCAGCTGCCAGCTTTGACCTTGGAGGCTCCGTTATCTCTCAGCTGGAATTCTTCCACAGTGGTTTCTCGTCCAAGTAGTCAGTCTTTCTAAAGTTTTTTTTCTTCATTCTCTTACAAGAGAGAAAGGGGGACTTCAGTGCTATACTTGCCCCCGTCCCGGCCCAAGCTCCTTAGGGCCTTCTTGCCGCTTCTACATGGCTGCTGCTCTTAATTTCAACTGCACAACAAATCTTCTTGTCCTTTTTCTTAAAGATGTAATTAGCAAAGGCGTCTCTGAACTTTTGATTGGCCTTTTTGTCTGGAAATCACCTGGAAAAAACCATCCTCAGCCCCAGGGATGGGCTGGTGGGCAAAACCGACACAAGTGCCCTGTTAAAAGTATTTCACAAGATTTCTGCTGCCCTGGTTTCACTATGTGTTTCATTTCATTTGGGGGAGGGCAATCTCACCTAGGGTTAATTCTCTGCTATCTCAATGAGCCTTAACCTGAAAACTGGTGGCAGTGTACCCACAGTTCCAGTATCCTGACATTCATTCTTTTTTGTCATATTTACAGTATGAATATTTTGTATGGTAATGCATGACCCCTGGGTTGCAATCTGCACTAATCTAATCAATATGGTAATGGTTCATATTCCAATTCATTTTGTAATTTCACTTGCCAACACATGGTTTTAGGAACATACACAATAAAGCAATTAAGAAACATCTAAAAATATACTACTGACATTTTTACTCACACCTCAAGACTTTTAAACATGTATGTTTCATTGGACTATATTACAAGCTTAAATATTTCAGTGTTCCCAGCAGGATACCTGAATCCAAAAAAATGCTATAATTTAATTATTCCTACTAATTAAATTCTCTAGACTTCAGTCAGCGTAGAGCTTTATTTTGAACTTCTGAATATCAGAACTCTTTTTCCACGGCTGAATTTTATTCAGAATCTGGCCTTGATGTAACTCATTTCAGTAAATTAGGCTGAGATAAGCTATGAAAATTTTAGAAAAAAGGAAGATTATTGAAAAAGAAAGTAATTGTAACACTATTAAATGCTAGCATAAAGAATTCCTAGCATGAAATATGTAAATTTACTCTTATAATATACCATGATAGAAAAATACCGCAATTCACAAGTGAACTTACTGTTTGCTCACATCCAAGCTATTTGAGGCTCAGTATGTACCAGTGCAAATTTAGTATAATTAAATAAATGGTTAAATAATTCCAGTTTTCTCTAGATTTGTGAAATTAGATCTTTTCTTCTTTCCAAATACAAAACAGATGAAAAGCTAACAATAATGAACACACACATACACAAACACCTCCTACTTCAAAACAGAGACATATGGCACTATTACATTCATAGGTACTGGGTATTCAATTTTCTACCAATTTTGAGATACAAGATAGGAAAAAGCTCCCTAACAACACCAGTGCATCTTTTACAAAAAGAATATAGAAGAATTCTGCTCATTTTCATAGTAATAGATTGTGTATTTCCAGAACCTTATACTGCTTATGTTGTTTGGAAGCTGTATATCACAGTCAGCAGCAAAGTCCCCTTTTCTGTGCTTACACTCTTAAGTGTATACAATTCATTAAACCTTTACATGTGTGTCCCATTTTTTTCTTTTGGAAAGCAAAATAAAAATATACCATATTTTCCTTTATCCTCAAAGACATATGCATGTATCAACACATATGTGAGGCAGGGTAATTAATTTACCTTGCATCACTTTGTTGATAAATTAGGGACCCTCTCATTACATCTTGATTATGTCTGCAATTATGTGATACCAGTGTTACTTCCATCACCTTTACACAGCTTCTCTTCTCTTTTTCTTCTCTTTCTCTCTGACTCTCCTTCTATCCTTAGCTTTTTAATAGCTTATAACCATTTTCTATCGTATACTGGTGGAGAAAGCTCTCTTAAGTCCCAGGTGCAAATCAATAAGTTATAGTGATTCATAAAAAAAAAAAAAAAAAAAAAAAAAGAATGTCATCATTATTGTTCAATTATTGCTGTGTCTGAAGAAAGATTCTTCAAGAGCTCAAGGTTTCTTCAGTAATATTTATAATCTGCACTGAACAGTGTTAATGAATGAGTGGGTGTACATTCTCCTGAAATGCAGTGGTATTTGATTTATACTAAGTTCAGGTCTGATTGTTAAAGTTAAATCCATTAAAGTGTCTCTTAGATCTGCCTTAATGTACTTCTCTGCATACAACAGAGCTTCAACATTACTTAGCTTTTCATTACTGGTTGAATATTTGTCTCTATTATATCATCCTATGATAAATGGTACTTGTGATATTTTGAAAAATAGCACTTTATTAAATCTTCACTTGTCAGAAGCCAATATCTCAAAAAAAATTATCATCATGTTTGCTAAAAAATAACCAGCTGATGCTAAAAGTGTAAGTAGAAATTCAGAACATTCAACCCTAGTTCATAAAACCAAGGTGCTCAAGAAAGAAATTCAACTTTGGGAAAATTCACAAACAATTTTCATTTGGAAGAATAAAACATGCTTTGTTTACCTAAGATGTCACCTTCTAAGTGTCTCTAAGGGGGGGAATTTTTTTCTCTAGCTCAAAATTGCTCTCTTCTGAAAAAAAAAAAAAATAAAGCCATTAGTCAAAGGTATAAACAGGAAAGAGGGTAGGGAGAACATGCACGAAACCATCAAATTTCAGCTCAGGTCAGGCATTTCTCAGCAATTCTGCAAGTGCCATTGAGAATTAAATACACAGTCTGATTACAGAATTTCTTCTCATCTATGGGAGTTTTCCATTCACAGTATATATAAAGCCAGCCCAGGACTGCCAAGTGAGCCTGGGCTGTATTTCTGATGCTGTCTTCATGCAACACTTTTGGTCTTTTACCTGAATCTTTCTGTTGTTGACTACAGTCAGAGGAATTTACTCTGTCACTATTTATCTATTCTTTTCAACCCCTTTTGCTGAGGAGTAAAGCAAAATCAGAGCCTTGTAGACTTGATTTTATCTTAAGGGTAGTGGTCAGCTATTTCATAGAAGGCAGCTCATTTACAAATAAATAGCCCTTCTTTTCTGGTGCAGGAGACATTAAATAACATAGCTTCTTTCCTTACATTCCCAGACAACTTCTAGACAAATATTTAACTCCCTCAAGCCAGCAACCCCATCCTTGTTCACTCTTCTGAAACATCCTTGGGCTCTGATATCCTAGCCTTCTCCTCTTATCCCACACTTTTTCTTGCCTAAACTAATATTCAACAGAGCTTCTTCATCTAAGTACCAAATACCAAAGAGTTTTGTACAGGGGCTTTTTTTGTGTAGTGATACATTATTACCTACCTGTTACATGTATCAAATACATCTGAGTACTGTCACTGCTGTGTACAAAATGTTAGAGTCAGATTCAGAGTTGTGCCTTTCCAGCAATGCAAAATCACTAGAAGCAAACCTTCATCAGCTCCCTGAGGATTTTCTCCCTCTAAGAGTACACAAAATCCTCACGGAATATGGAACACTAGAGCTATAAATTGTCAGTCTTTGAGAACAGGTTTAGGCCTGGAAGTCCCATGCACCTGACAAACCCTGGAGACATCAAAGGGCAGGTCCTGCACCTCAGAAAGGACAAGACTCTTGAGCAGTTTTGCATTGTCCCTCACTCAAAACTCTGTTCAAGGATTATGGTGTCTGTGTAACTCTGGACTTGGCCAGCTTGGAAATATGTCAGTTTGGACTGTCTAAAACCTTGGGATATATTCGACCATAGTTTTCCCTAAGGTTAACAGGGAGTTTCCTTTAAATCAGCACTTTATAGTTGATTTGTGTGTAAAGAGCTATGTCTTTCTTGCTATAAAGAGATATTCCATTCCTTTAGTATGCTTCTTTCCTTGGATCTGACAAAATGTGTCAGAGAGGGCATCTGCTTTTCATACTTGAGCAGGCTTTGCTGGCTCCCAGAATTAGCAGGCAAAAAGAATTTGCAAGTGATACAGGTTTTCTATTGAAAGCAAAAGAGGCTACTTGCAGGTGATGCTGGTTCTTGATAGTACCATGGACCTTGCTGTAATCTGCTCCCAAATTGTGCAAAATGTTGTCTCTGCTTAGTGGCAATTTAGTGACTAGACAGAACTGCTAACTGAATGTAGGTCACTCAAGATCAGTTCTGTTCACACAAATGGTATGTGTTAGAATCTGAAAGTGTCAGAAATTCCCTTAAAAACATCATGCTTTCATAAATAATAGCCCTGAGACCTGCAGGTATATTTTCCCTTCAATTTACTTCTTTGAAGGAGGTAACAAAAATATTCATTACATAAACTAAATAATATAGGTGTCTAGAAGAACATGTACAAAAATCTCTAAACACCTTGTGGTACTTTCTCTTTCATTGTTTTTAATTTTATCTCAGCATTTTCAGATTTTGAGACAAAACAACAAAAATAAAATAGAAAAAAAAAAAGTAAAAAAGTACTTAATCTCTTACTGGATTCCGGGACAGGTAATAATTGTTTTATTTTGTTGTTTGGGTTTTTTTTATTATTACAAGAAATTATATTTTCTGAGCTCATTTCAGTTAGGAGGGTGGGGAGAAGGGATATATAATGTCCATGTTACAAAAAGACCACAGATGCTAACATTGTTACAGCTTTACCAGAGGAGTCAAAAGAAAATGGACTTTTGGTAACAAAACCATTTTTTCCCTGTCTACTGGGTTTACCTGGCAAGGTTTTGGTAGCAGGGGGTCTGCAGGGATGGCTTCTGGGAGGAACTGCCAGAAGATTCTTCCATGTCCAACAGAGCCAGTATCAGCCAGAGCCAAGCGGTAACCTGCCACTGGCCAAGGTTGAGCCCATGAATGATGGTGGTAATACTTCTGGAAAAACATATTTAAGAGAGAGGGTGAAAACTGCTGTGCAGCAGAACTCCAAAGAGTGAGAATATGTGAGAGAAACAGCCCTGTAGACCCCAAGGTCAATGCAGAAGAAGGGGAAGGAGGTGCTTCAGGTGCCAGAGCTGAGATTCTCCAGCTGCCTGAGGTGAAGACTGTTGTGAGACAAGCTGTCTTCCTGCACTCATGGATGTCCATGATGAAGCAAATACCCACCTGCAGCCCATGGAAGACCCCACATCAGAGCAGGTGGATGGAGGCTGTGACCCTGTGGGAAGGCCATGCTGGAGCAGGCTCCTGGCAAGACCTGTGGCCTCATGGAGAGAGAAGCCCACACTGGAGCAGGGAAAGAATGTGAGGGAGGAGTCCTCCCACTGAGGAGGAAGGAGCAGCAGAGATGTCTGATGAACTGACTGTAACCACTGTTCTCTGTCTACCTGTACTGCCAAGCAGGAAGGAGGTAGAGAATTCAGGAGTGAAGCTGAGTCCAGGATGAAGGGAGGAGTGGGCAAAGGATATTTTATTTCTCATTACCCTACTCTGATTTGATTGCTAATGAAATCAATTTTTTCCCTGAGTCTGTTTTTACCATGACAGTAATTGGTAAGTGATCTCTCCCTGTTCTTATCTCAGTCCATGAGCCTTTTGTTGTATTTTCTCTCCCCTGCCCAGAGGAGGCAGGAAGGGATAAAGCCTTTTTTGTCAGCACCTGGTGGTCAGACAGTCAAACCATCACACACTGCTACCTCTGTTGGCGGATTTCTGCATTTTGCTTTTCAATAATTAGCACAGCAATTTCATACCAAAGGTGCCAGGGAATTTTCATGTTCCTTAGGCATATTTGAGACCTGCTGAACCTGCCCAAATGCCAGATCAGCCTTGATTAAGCAGTTACTAGGTTGCACGGTCACCCCACCCTATTCACACTTCCCAGATCAACTGTCAGATGGGTGTGCGCCTAGGAAATCGTCCTCTGACTAGAGCCCAGGATTTTAGAGTTTGCCCAATTCCCTCGTAATTCCCAATCTTAAAATTATCACTTTATTTAAAAAACAGAGGTGTCTGTATGTATCATTTCAAACAAACCAGTGGTATGAGAAAAATCGGGTATGTCTTATTACAACATTAGTGATAGCACTTCCTAAACAAATTATACCTTTATGAAATAACCTTCTAATTACTAGTAATAATTCAGATCTGTTTTCAGTGATGTAAGCAGAGAAAAGTGAAAGCACAGATGTCAAGAATTAAGATCCAAGCCAAAAAATTATATAAACCCCAAGCTATTCTCTCACCCTTGTAGAAGATCCCTCTAAGGTAATGGTAAGGTTCATTAATGAGATCGTGGAAGAAACCAGCTATGACAAGTTATTTTGCCCACAATTAACTTGCACTGGAAGCAGGGTTTGGCTTTGGCTGTGCTAATTCCCAAAGAGGTTGTGAATTACCCATCCCTGGGGGTGTTCAAGACCAGGCTGACTGGGGCTCTAAGCAATCTGGTTTAGTGGAAGGTGTCCCTGACCATGATCCCATGAATTCACAGTTATCAATCTGCTGCTCCCACCTAGTGTGCCTCTAGAAGATTCTTTATTTTCATTACCATAAACACACTGGTGCTTCTGCATCTGGGAGGTGTTTAAAAAAAGAGAAGCATCTTTCTGGTAGATATATACTCTCTAGCTGAACACACATGTGCCATCTTATGGCTCAATCCAGTTTCCAGTGAAGCTAACAGTCTTTCCATTCATCTCCGTGGTAGGCAGACCGGAATTTTAATTATCTTTCTATGGCAAAGAAAACACTTGAGGCTAGTGAGTACCAGGAATACCTCCTACTTCTGTATGCCTTAGAACTCCCACTATAGTAAACCACCACCATTTGTGTTCCCCCACGGTAAAACTCTGCAGAGCAAAGTAGATTTCTTTGCCCGGTGTCACTGTGTACCTTCAATGTCTGGACACAACACAGAGGTAAGTATATTATTAAAAAATTACTATGGTTAAAAAACAATGGGCCAGCAAATTATCCCATCAGAAGAGTGATGAGACATTCTGTAAGCCCAGTTTTTAGTGATAAATGTGCTTATTTTAGTTGAATAACTATTTAGAACCCATCATTTTGGCAACAAGAGGGAATGGTTAATAAGTTGCACTTCTCAGTCTGGGCAAGAAAAAATGAATAATTCATTTATTAAAAAGCACAATCAAACACAGAGGACAAACCAAACTTGGAGAAATAAATGGGCTGTGACGGTGCATAATATTTATCATCTTTAAAAACAAGCATAAAAGCAGTGATATTCTTTTCCTAGTATATATTTCTATTGTGCAGCATACATTAAAGACAAGGAGTCCTCAAGAATATATCGTTTCTAAACAGACACTATATTGTGATAAAAATTTAGAAGTCCTGATGTAGGGAACAGCTGGGAAAGAGTAACTGTTTAATGGGGAATTATGTTCTGCAGACACTCCTTGGGAAAAAAAAGCAGGACTTGACCCAACATTTGCTATTATGAATCTATCAGTAAATCAATGAGTTCCTAAAATTATGACTTTCTTTTGGTGAACTCAGTCCCACAGATCCAACAAGTTTCAAGGAAAATTCAATCCTAAACATGCCAAGGGACAAACTTCCTCATGTACGGTGGGAATAGCCTCATGAAGTCAGTGGGCCCAATGAAAGTATATAGAACCATTAAGCCTCTCACACTAGTTCCTTAGACAGTATTATTTACTTTTTGTCATATGCCTTTAATTTCATGGGCACTAGCCATGTAACTTTATAAGAAAAACAGATAGGCTCTCACCAAAAGTAATTTCTGGTTATATACAAAGTCAGTTTGCTTGCAGCAGTCTTTAATCAGTGTTGTACAACTGTCCTTATTCACTGCTTTAGTAAACTAGTATGTCATCCATTAGATTGGGAAAATACTCATTAAAATTGTCTATAAGTATTATATCCAAGTCTGAAAGACAGAACTGAATTTACATTCCCTGTGTGTTGGTTTCTTGCGTACCATCTAACAAATAGATCTATCTCTACTCTTCATTATATCTTATCTTTGTATAATTCAGCTCATTTAATTAGTTAATTAATGTCTGATAGTATTTATTTAGTGTTAGACATTAATTTTTCTTCAGAGGTACCGAATGAGTCTGAACAAGAGACCAGACTCACTGAAACAGTAAGTCCCTAGGGACATATAGGACAATACCTGCAAAAACATACAGATTTCTAGTTCCTGCTAGGTCACTGAATCCCAGTGGTTTCAGTTAAAGCTGACAGTTCAAACACTTCTATGTTTGGTGCTACATCATCTGCAAGAACATGCAAACTTTCACTACTGTCAACCAAGCTGTCTCAGACCTCTGCCTGTAAAACCTGTCCCAGTAACTATACATGCACACTTGCACACACACAAAGACTTCTCCGAGTGTATCTATCTACCTATCTATCTATCTATCTATGTGTGTGCATAAACATATACATATGCAGAAGTGTCTAAATATGGACTGATGTGCCTGTCTGTTACTTTTAATAATCTTGACCTATGATATGATGTGTGCATGAGACACAGGACTAACATGGATGATAGGAGGGCTTAATTTTTGAAAGGTTCCATATGTAATTAACATTGCATCCAAAACGACAAAAGTTTGCATGGTTCATCTATTTAGTGAAGATACTGGCAGGACCAATCACAGAGTACTGTATATTAAGAAAATAGTGCACTGAACCTCCAGTGAGCTGACTCAAAACTTGTAAAGAAAGCCCTATTCCCAGAAGTCTACCATCCTTTCAGCCAGTTCACCATTTTTCACAGTATGCCTTGAGGTATTGCAGCTGCTTTGAACACATCCTACGTCATCCGCCCAAAAAAGCAAAGAACAAAAAACAAAACTGAAAAAAAAAAAAAAAAAGAGCTGTCATTAACTTATGGTTGATCACAAATTTGAAATAAAATTTTGAAATCATAAGGTGCTTCTGGATGTCTGTAGTATGTGGCAGAAGTTTGATAGGCAACCCCTGCAAGTGTCAGGCCCCCAAAGCAATGAAGCAGAAAATAAAAGTGTTCCCAAACATGTTTAAAATTATTCATCTCACTGTTTCGCTTTGAAACAAGGAACAAAAATGGAAGCATTCCTATTCCCTATTGAAAGTAATCACAGTTTTATATCCTGCAGTATTTACATAGAGAGAGCTGTTTATTTAGAATCCTTGGTGATAAGGACACGGCAAGCTCATAACTTATTATATATTCTCTTTTCATTTTGTCTTTTTTGGGGTGAGAATTATGTATATTTTATGATAACCCAAAATGACTTATACATAAAAAATACAGACTTTAAAGATAAAAAGGATTAGTAGCAGGTAATGCATTTTCCATGAGTGGCTATAGGGCTCTCAGTTCCAGAATGTACAGGCTGCATACAAATGAATTGATAAAAGTCTGAGGCTGCGGATGGGTAGAAAGGCTCATGCTTTGCTGGAGATGATTCTTAAAGTTACAATAAATCAGACAGACAGTGTCGGCCTTTGAGGATAAACCTGTGATGGCTTGTTGTGCCTCTTTGAATCGCCTCAGAGGCCCAGGGACTAAAAAGTGCCTAGATGTCACATTAAATCTACCGGGAGGATGGAGCACTTCAAAGAGGAACGCAATCAGATCTGATAGAAAATACATTTTCTGAAAGCTACTGACAAAAAAGTAATCTTTGATGTGGATGTTGAATAACAATTGATATTGTCTTTCCTGACATTTTTCATTATTGCTGTCTTATACAGCCTACTTCATGTATTAAAGCAATATTAACTGTTTGACAGGGACAAATCCTCAAACTATCACATAAGCAATTGTTTCTGAATTGTCTTAGCCCACTGCCTGTAAAACCTGTCCCAATAACTGCTTTTAAATATGATGGCACACTCTTTTCCTTGACTACCTAGACAGTGTCTGAGCCTTGGCATAATACAATAGAGTCTAGGGGATATTAAAAATGGTTGGGTGGTTATAAGGTGTCATTTGATTATAAGCAAGGTGCAGCAGTGTTTTCTGAAGGTGACTTTTAATGAGAGAGGTTAATAAAAACTTAGTCCTTATTACTCCAAAACTACAATACATATTTATAGCAGGTATATACACCCAGAAATTTTGAATGTCCTGCAACTCCTGCAGTTTAAAAGAAGAAAAAAGAAATGTGCAGGAGATATTTGTTATTTGTGCAAATAAATAAAGCAATATGCAGCTGTACAAAATGCTATGAATATAATGCAGACAAATTACCCAGTTTTTACTGGAGAGAAATTCACGCAAATCTAAAAGCTACATGTCATTTCAAAGGGCTGGATCTCTCCTGAGGTTTGATGTCTTAACCTCCTAAGATAACAATGTGCTGCTTTACCAAAGATCTTTATCAATCCAGAGCCCCTAATTCCCAGATGACTTTGAGCTACTAAGCAAGTAGGTGGGAAGGCTGCTGTAGCTCTAATCGGACTGGTATACAGAGGTTACCAGCACTAGCACCACAGAAAGACACATGCACAGAAACTGCAAACCTGAGAGTAAATTGCAACAGAGATGTAATATACGGCTCTCAGGCTCTCCCACGTTACCAGCATTTTTGTTGCACCATAAAACAGTGAACCTGTGGCTGTCCCATTTTACTTCTAATTTTCTTGACAGTCTTCAGTTTTTCACATACCTGGAAGTGGTTTAACCATCTTTCTCTCCCTCACCTTGACTACCACTATCAGAACCACCACCAGGAGCCTTCCACAATCACTCACTTGTTTCAAAGACCCTTTTAAAGAAGGGTCCCATGCTAAGATTTTTCTCCTCCCCAAGGAAAATGTTTAATGGTGTACAGTTAACCTGTTGTACAGTATGAATTGAAAATAGAATAGTTTTTTTAAGAGGTTCCGTGAAGGAATTGAAAGAGTATCTCTAGTAAGAGAGAGGAAGTAGCATCACTGTCCAACTGCACAGTGTACAGCTGCAATGCACTAGATATTTTAATTAAGCAGGAGAGTTTGAAAAAGAGAGTTCAGTTACACCTCTCTCTGCTACACAGAAACACACCTCTGTTGCCCTCCAACAGGAAGGAACAGCTGTCATTTGCCACTCTTCTCCATCACTATTTGCCCAGCCAGTGTGTGTGCTCTGGAAGGCTGTCATCCTCATGAGAATGAGGATAAGTCAATGCTGCCACTAGAAGTTCTGCCAAACCCAGCTCATGCCAGGCTGGTACCAAGTTGTCCAGTTCTCTACAGGATAAAATATTCAGACATACTTTGTTTCTACCTAGAAGGCAGTTGCTGTCTTCTAATGAAGCAGAGGCAATGAAACCTTCTTCTCTTGGATGGCTTGCAATAAATAGACAAATGACTCCACCACAGCCCTCTAAATAAATAAATAAATAAATTGAGGGGAAAAGGAAAAAAGACATCAGCAACATTCTCATCAGCTTCAAAGGTTATTTTTTTCTTACCTCCCAAGCCTGAGTGTTGCTTTATTATTTCAGATTTGGCTGAGGCCAAAAACATCCTGTATACGCTTCAGTCTGAAGTTCTCATTGGCCCCTTTAGGACTCCAGCTCCTTGACACTTCAAGTCCAGTTCCACCAGGAGGGATTTCTTTTTTTTCATGCTCTCCATTGCTCTATCCCTGGTGGAGACCCATCCACTCCCAAGTTTCCTAACACCTTTCTTCTGAGTTATTGAAATGAGGCTGCTTAGCCAGCTGAAACTTCTTTGAAGTCTGGGAATACTTCAGATGTCAAGTCATGAGATTCCCTCTCTCTTTACTTTAGACGGTTGCCTGTGCTTGTAAAAATCTGTGAACTACTAAGCATTAAAGCCCCATACACAATGAACTCCTGGCACTAATTTTGCAATCCTACAGTAAATGGGGGAAAGAAAACCACAAAAATTACTATAATGGATCCTCTGTGGAAATATTAGAAGTATTATTGTTGTTGGAGGATGGGAAAATAAAGATCCATTAGTTGGCAAAAGATGTGTAAAAAGCTTTTAGTTCTGCTTTTATGTTACTGAGGTCAAACTAACAATTGTCTCTCTGCACAGCTCATGGTTTGACAATAGAGGAGGTCTGGCTAACACCACATCAGAAATATTGCAGCCATACATTTCAAGGTAGGCACCCAGCACTACTAACTCATGCCACTGCTTAATGTTTGTCCACAGTTTTCTGATGGGTCATTACTGAGCATGCAGGCTTTACAAGAAATACACCTTTGCCTGTCTTCCTACAGTCAGCAGACATTTCATCCCACGTGCTTTCATATTGACAAAAGCACTGACATGTGCCCTCACATCACTTGTGCTGCTGCTCAGTCTGGCAGGAATCTGGCAGCACACGGTTCTGACACTAAACACGGGGCAACTGCCACTTCCCTTGCTGGTTTGGGGCTTAATTATATAAAGCACAGTGACAGAGTGTGCAACTGCTAAGGTCAATAAATGACAGTAAGGAGCAATCAGCAGATCAGTGTGTGAAAGAAATCCAGCCTTGCACTAATGACAACCAAGTACTTCAAGTCCTAGTATTCAAGATTCTGCATTTCTCATTTCTTCATGAGACAGTTGATTTCCAAGGGAAGCAGCCAGAGTGGTTGTCCAGAGCCACAGGCTCATGGCAACCCTTTCAAAGCTGAAGTTTGGCTACAGTGAAGGGCCATCACTTGGTACGCAGAGAAAGGAGGAAAAGGAGAAGGGTCCAAGTTATGACTCCTTCCCATGGTTCCCACATGTACTGGCTTGCTGCAGAAGCAGCCAAGTTGCTCCTACGGGGCAGTCAAGGTCCAACACAGCATCACTACAGCAACTACCATGATTCAGCCCAGTTCTATCTGAAAACCAGAGTCCACTACTACAACTGATCATTTTCATATGTACAAAGCATGGGAGTGCCATGTCATCTTACAGGCTTTGAATCACTGCTGCCAGAGAGGAGGAGCCTGTATATAACATTTAATTTTGCTCATGCCCTTGCACAGCCTCTGCACATACCTCTGCAATATCAAGCTGGGACTGCAGATTCACAGCTTTTCTGAGCAGACCTGTGAAAAGATGCAAATTGCTCCATAATTACTTAGAGGCCTGTGCACTCAACGTCCAATTTATAACCAATCAGCCCTGTACAACAAGCAAGTACAATAACAGATGCTTCTGCCTGGTTCTTGGTTCTTAGAAGTTACAGCCTGCAGGATGTAACAAGACAGTTTCATAACACTGTGCAAGTGAAAAGAATCCTCAGGGTCACCATTTTCAAAAGCACCTAGAGCTGAAATGAAAGAGCTAAGTAGATGGTGTGTGGCACAGAATCACACTCCTCCTAAACATTATCCTTTTTCCCCAGCTCCTCTGATGAAAGCAGAAGATCATGAAACAAATATCTATTATATGTTTTATACATGTTTTCAACAACCACCTGATGAGCATGTAAGTCTTTGAACTGGAAGGAGCTTATAGGTAAGTAGATATTTGTATGGCAGGAAGTACTTCAAGTCCTAGTATTCAAGATACTGCATTTCTCATTTCTTCATGAAATATGAGCAGAATTATTACAAGAACACAGAGCATCTTTGTGCTGGTTAGACTAGGATCAGTATTCTTGAATTCTGTTTCCTATTTCATCACTAACTTACATTCTGTCATCTGTGGTTTTGGCTTTGTGGGTCTCATTCCTGGTAAAAATAAAAGGACTAGAGCAATTAACAGTTAATTAACTAAGGTAATTAATCCTCCTAATTAACTACGGGTTAATGAATGTGGTGGGTTGACTCCAGCCACCAGCTAAGCATGCCTCCAGTCACTCTGTCACTCCCCTCTCCTGCCAGCTGGGAACAAAATACAAGGGAGAGAAGATCCATGAATGAAGGAATAGGCAGTTTAACAAGGTGAAGTGAAAGCTGTGCAGGCAGGCAAAGCAAAGCAAGGAAGCTGATCTCCACCTTCCAGGGGCAGACAGATGTCCAGCCACTCCCTGGGAAGCAGGACCTCAGCGCACCTAACACTGACTTAGGAACAAGAATGTCAGAACCCCAGCCTTCCCCACCTCCTGCTCCTGGCCTAGAACTATTGCTGCTGAGCACCATGTCATATGGCATGGGGTGTCCCCTTGTCCAGTTGGGGTCAGCTATCTCCTCTGTGTCCCGTCCCAGCCACTTGCCCGTCCACAGCCTGCTTACTTGGAAGGCTCAGGGAAGATATGCAACAGAGAAAGCCTTGGCACTGCACAAGCACCATTCACCAGTAGCTGAAGCACTGGTGCGTTATCAGAACTGTTTACAGCACAAATTCAAAATACAGCACTTTCCAGGCTGCTCTGAAGAAAATTAACTCCATCCCAGACAGAACCAGCACAATGAGAAATGGAAATGAAAATGGAACCTGGGTTTTTCATTCCTCAGGTTACATGGAGCAGTTATATTTTGGGAGAGCTGCACTAGCCATCAGGCAAATCTGGAGAACCTCTGTAGTATTCTAGCATCCAGAAGAGAGTGGCATATTCTTTTGAACTCCCCAGAGAACCAAGGCAAACTTTTCTCTATTACTGATATATTTCAAAGGTTGTTCTACCTTTACAGCAGATTTTCTTGATGACATTGTCTTCTCTATATGCCCTTTCTCCTAATTGATAGCACAGCAGGGAATATTCTTCCTGTTTGAGGTCTCCATGAAACTCCCATTTGAGGCTTCCAGTGCCAATCCAAGTGAGCTGCAGAAGATGCTACCTAGCTGTACAAAGAGCTTTTTCTTTTCTCTTCTTGAGGCAGACAGACTGAGACTTGTGCCCCAATAACATCCTGACATCTGTCAGCTGGGGGAATGTAAGACCCAGCTTTGATTTTTTATTTCAGATTCATATAAATGGATCTTCTGCTCAGTAATTAATTTGCTGCTAATTACACAATTACTCTCATTTATAGTATCATTTAAAAATGAATTGATGTTAGGCTAGTCTAATTTGCAAAATAAATTAGGTAAATTACTACTTGATTTTGAATCAAGTAAATCTCCCCCCTCCATTCAGTTTGCCTGCATGGTGCCACAGCCCACTGTAATGCTGCAGGATGTCGCCAGTGTTCGTGTGACTGGTGCAACTGTCAGAACCTCAATACAATGCAGCAGGGGGAAGATGAGAGCCTGTCGCTGATTCTGGTTGTTTTGCTTTTCCTGGACTCCGTTTAAGCTGACCACTTTGATCTTTCTCATTATGAAGATTTATACCATCATCTAGTGGAACTACCCTTAAACTACAATCCATTAACTCTCCTAGTCTGCACTTTAAAAGCAGCCTGAGATGGGAAGAGCAGGCAGTGAGGTTCTTGTATTCATGTTACTAAATATAGGAGGATTTTTGACATCTCCCAGAGCAGGAAAATATGCCATAACCGCTGTAATTAAAATCTTGCTCAATATTTGCCTAATGTCGCATTAAAGCCATATATTGCTGCTGCTTGTCTCCTTCATCCCACCCATCCCTCAGTGTTATATTTCACCATTTAGAGAAGTGACTGCAGCAGCAACAACAGCTAAGTTTCATTATTCCTGTGAGGAAAGAAATCCTAGTTAGAAAAGGACATTACAAACCTAGAGAATAAACATGTAACCTATGCTCTACACATAGGATGATAAACCATGCCTGAATAAAAAAGTATTTCACCCTAATTTCTCATCACAGTGGAATAGACAGCATTTCCTCGTCTTGTTGCAGTCACTCTTGTGTAGTGATTCACATATGCTTTTATCAGGCATAGAAATGAGTTACTGTTCTCACAGTTAATATTTCTCAACTCTGAAAAACAGCATCACGATCTCTCCTTGATTAATTCAGGAGTCCTCCAGACCTCTTCCAAATGAATTTGTTCTTCATAATCCAAAAGAAGATGGGTAATCACCTGTAGTCCCACATTACATCAGGGCATCCAGAGGAGCTTCACAAAATTCTCTGAATCAGCAGAAGAAGCACACTAATTTCATATTATGGAGCTGACTAAGAGGGTAAATCAGAGGTAATGTGGCTTTACATGAACTTTACATCAGTCAGGAGTTGTATTTCCTGTTCAGGTCTCCCTTCCCACACACTGGCTCCTGGGTCTGTGTTTCTGCCTCTACAGCTGCTGATGGAATGCAATGGACACCTCTCCCCAAACCTGTGCAAGCTGAGGTGCAAGCTGAGGTGAAAGCCATGTGCCCCACAAGTGTGCTTGTGAAGCACACACAGTGAGAGGCACACAGTCTGCTTCCCACAGTACTGTTCGTTTCAGATTTAGCTGTGGCTGTTGGACTATGAGGACCCAAGGAGTAATTACAATGCCTATCCCTATGCATGAGGTCAGGCCCAAGATCTTATTTGGGAGCTGTACCAGGTGTCCTCTTCCTGTTTCCGCTTCGTGATGGTAACCAGCGTACAGCTACGCCAGTGCTAGTACTACTACCCCAGAGTCGAACTGCACCTTTTATTTCCTTTCAATATATACAGTTATTTTCCGACAGAATGTTTTTTCTCCCTTCTACCATTGCAGCAGTAGCCTTTCTGCAGAGAGCATTTCTGAGAAAAAGTGCTGACCATGCATCCATGCTGTGGATTGGTTTGCTTACGCTCTGATTTAGCACTAACATAATTTTCTGTGACCAAATGTCTTATGCCTCCCTCTCCCCTAAGGCACGATTATACCCCTTCAAGTCCCAGCATACAAATTTCACAACAGTCAAAAGACAACGTAAAGGAGAATAGTAATCCAGTCTAACAGGACTTGTTTTATAATAGAGTGTACTAGAGAGCTACAACACAGCTGTTTCATCTAATCTGAAGCATGTGCAGTTCATATTAATAGTTAACTTACTCTGCTTTTAAATCACAGTAACGTGAACAGCAACAAAAAGGCGTGACCTGTCTTTCCTGCTGGAGCCAAGTCACGTTCTCCCTGACTTCTCCATGTGACAGAGCAGTGCTACAATTAAAGCACAATAATGTGCTTGTTATTCAAGTCAGGCATTCGTTCTAGTAATGGGGTGCTTGGTGGCGAGATGGATTTCCTTGTTAGGAGCTAAGCAGAGGATTAGCTGAATTCTCCATGGAGAAATCTTGATTTGTTCAAGGTCTTTCATGTTTTCTACAGAGAAGGGATTATGTGTACTTAAAGAGGGGGCTTGCTTAAAAAGCTACAAAGTATAAGAAAAGGATTTAGGGCAGTCGGGCCTGTGGTTAAGTAGCTGAGGGTAGAGGGAGTTTTAGAGCAGAGGATTATTTAAAGCTATAAAGTTCAAAAAATAATTGGTTTAGCACTACTGGGTCAACGCAGAGTAACATGCTGGAAAGGCAGTTAAGCATAAGCTAATATTCATTTTACTTCAGCTAATTATTGCAAGGATTCAGAGTAGAGGGTGAAAGAAGAAATGTCCTAGCTCTTTTCTTTGGGGTCCAACCATACAGAACAATTCTGTACTCCTTTTCTTTGCTGTACGTATATATTGTGACATGCATTACCAGCCCAGCATAAGAATTGCAGAGGGCTCTTTTTGAAGCTCTAACATTGTTTGCTTAATGAAGCCATGAAACAGACCATTAAAAACCTTTCATAAGAGTTGCAGAAATCAGTCTTCCTGCAGCCTCCTGTCTCAAAGCAGCTCCACATCTTCTCCCCATCCTTCTTCTTTCAAGCCACTGGCCATATCATTAGTCCACTTTGACTGCAATCACACTCATGATCATCAGTGCCTCTGACAAACCTAAGAAGTCCCCTCTTAGGTTTGTCAGAGGCATTGATGATCATGCCCCCTCCATCCAGTCTGCTTAGGAGAGCTGCACAGCATACTGGAATTGTGCCAAAAGCCTGCTGATGCAGGAGGCATGAGTACTATGATGCTTCAGCACAGAGCATCCTTGGCACTGAGGGAAGAGGTGCAGCCTGCAGTTCACCCTGCACTTTCACCTTAGTCGTGCTGTGGGTTCACAGCAGAGATCTGAGAACAGCAAAAGCAAATCCCACCACAGCTGGAGAGAAAGCCTGGTAAACTGAGCCCAGGTTTTAGCTAGACAGCAAGCCTGGTGAATTAAAAGGCTATGGGCATGTAGATACTTCCACAGACAAATAGCAGGATGAGTCATGAGTCATTACAATCTGAGCACAACACACACAAACAAAGTGCTCGATGGATGGTCTGAAGCAGTTGTTTAAAGATGTTCAGGCTGAACAACAGCTCAGGAACCAGAGGGTAGTGAAAAAGAAGTTGTCTTTAGTAGTTCATTGGGAATAGTGAGTTTGGTAAATGTTAATGAAGAGAAATAAGCTTTCACTAGGATGGAAGGAGATATAGTCTCCTGCAGAAATGCTCTGAGTTTGTTGTGCTGAAGAGGTAGGAGGTGAAAATGCAGAGTTCATAATGTTACACAGCAGCAAAAAGAACTAAGTGCTTGGATTTGGGTGTCACATGAGGAAACTGGAATGGAATTGTCCTCGCCTCGTATAGTTCTTATATATCCACATTTGGTGTGCTGTATTTAGTCCACAGTCCAAAGGATATTGATAAAACAGGTGGAGCGTTTACACTAGAGCCTCCCTAAAACTAAGGATCCACAGGTGAATAAAGAGGCATGATTACAGGAGATAATTCTGCATGATAGCTTGGCTAAGGGACAACTCAGTGCATAGTGGGGAGACATAATAGGAGATGTCAAATAATTTGAAACTAGAAAAATATAGGCAATAAGTGGAGTTATTTGGAGCAATGCATAAGGTAGAAAGATATGGGCGGATATAAAGTCAAGAAGATGTGCAGAATGAGTATCAGAAAATTTACTGGAGTAGCAAATATTGTTCCCAGAGGAAATCGCAAACTTGATTATTCTGGAAAAGTAAAATTCGTATCATTATAAGATTAGGAAATGTACTTTAGAGAAATGTCACAGGTGGGAGAAAGGAGTAAATTTTTATGTCTGATATGTACAAAATGAGTCAAGGTACATGGTGACCTGGACAAAGCAAGTAAGATACTCTGGCAAAACACATGCACTGCTTATTTCTGCAGATTCAACTAAGCACCCAAAATCCATTAATATCCATATAGTCATCCTTGAGAGGGTTCTGCAAGTTAAGAGGACACATTTATTACCATTCTATGGGTTTCAAACTGCCATAGAGACTAAGACCTAAATCTCCAGTGAGATTGGGCATTGCCACACTCATAGTGACAGACCTGAGCTAGCTCAAGCTGTGAGTAGAGGAGTGTGCTTGCCAGTAGAGTTAATATCTGTTCAGTTTTATTTTACACTCAATGCAGAAACACCTTCAGTTAGGCGGTGATTTTTCATCCTCTACCATGACCAGTAGACTGGATTCTTTATAGATTTGTCCTCTGCATGATTTCATTTCCCAAAACCAGTAAACAGGACTTTTGTTTTATGATAATCTAGGTCCTATTCCTGGCTCTTAGTACAGGTTACCTATGTCAAACTTCCAAGAAACCATTGCTTCTCATTTTGTCATGACCTACTCCTCCTTCAAACTGAAATATCAACATTTGCAAACACTGTAGCATGAGACCATGAGGGGAAACTAATTTATTCTTTTCTTTTTTTTTTTTTTTTAAAGTGCTTTGGATGAAAGGCAGGATGAAATTCAAAATACTATTTTTTTCTTGCAAGAGTCATGCTACTGAATAGGTGAAAAAGTTCCTTTGAACAAAAGTTGTTGATTTATCTACCTTTTAATGGCTTCCTTTGTACCTTAAAGCTGCATATTTAAACTTTACTAGACAAGAATTTATTACAGATATAGGAGGGTGGAGCAGTCTTTTCAAAACTCAGTTGCTCTTCTCAGACCAAAGTTTTGGGATGAAGTAAAATTGAATGCTCTGCCTTTCTAGATAATTGCTTTTTCAGCTTCAATTTATTTATGGATTTAAAAAATAAAAAATACAAACAAAAAAATCCAAATCCAAGTACAACTACAGTTACAGTTATTAAGACGGGGGTAAGAGTATCTAGCCCCCATCATATCTTTTTTCCCTAGTGAGAGTAATTCTTTATTATTTGACAGCATTCTGTGAATTCCCACTTTGATAGCCTAACACAAAAATTTGCCATCACTGCCTTCTACCATCACACATGGCATCTCTTCTGTGTGAATACCCAACAGCCATACTATAGATGCCAATTAGTCGTCATTACTGGCATGACAAAGAAGCATTTGGCTGAGTCATAACTCCCAGTTCTCAAACCAGGCACACATTTTTCAATCCTGATTCATCTTCAGAACTGGAAGTGACTCTGTGAGGGACTGCAAATAGGCAAAAGCATTCATACTGGTAATGGCTGGACTGGTATGGCACAGTAGGGACATTCAGTGGTTTGCTAGATTATTAAATTCATGACTGTCAATGAAGATATAGTACAGAGCTATTTCCATCAGATAACGGTAATTTTAATTTAACTTCAGACGCAAATTTAAGATTTGATATTAATTAGGGAACTTGCAGTAATTTGACATCAGATATTTAATTTAATTTGCTATACATAACTAGTTTCTAGTGATTTATGTGAAATACAAGTTCCATTTATACTAAGGTGTTAATCTTCAGTCACAGTAAGATAGAGTAACGTTAAGTCAGTGGGGTTTTGTGAAGGTATTGCCAGAGGACACGACCCTATCTATTTTGGAGAATTGGAAAGGCATGCCTATTAGGACTTTAGGAATCCTCAGCAAGAAAAGACTGGTTTGGCTTGTATTTATCATGGTCTCCATTCAGAATGCTGGAAGAGAAAACGAGAGTGTGAGCTCACCCATCTTTAGGAACTCATTAAACAGCAGCAAACACATTATGGCACTTGAGGATGGAAAGAAGATTGCTGGGAGCGAACAAAGATCTGGCAGTTGAGAGGAGGAAGGCAGCCCAATGGACAGAGATTTAGCAGCTAAGTGATGGGACCAGAGTTTTAGAAACACAGAAATAGGAGTGAAATGAAATTTTGAAAGCAGGTGGAGGGGGGCGGGGGGGGGGGGGGAAGAGACAAGCTAGCATGACAGTGAACCTTGGATCAGAAAAAGACAGCATTGGAGAATGAGTCTGTTCTGACTTGCAGTCTAAAACTCTATATATGTTCAGTGGGGCTGTACAGAATTTAAGTCAGGGTTCCTTGGGTAGATTAAAATCCTTAAAAAGACAAAGAAAACCCTAAAGCTAGCAGGCCATAGAGAACCACAAAGGTATGCAGCCTGTCAAAGAGCTTGTGATTGCTAAGAGCTTGATCTAAAACACATTTAACCCAGTGGGAGGTTTTCCATGGGCTTTGGATCAGGTTCAAAAACAGCATTGCTCGACTGGCTAATAAAGTGAATAAGAGTACCTATCTTTTCTATTGACAAGAGTCAGGAGGAGATTTTAAATTGCTTTTTTTCACACGAGTTATTTACAAACAAGAAACAAAGCTGGTGCACACATAGTGCCTTGTTAGAAGGAGACTGAGGGAAGTTAACACTAATCAGTGTTAATTAGTAGTTGGCATGAATGCCACAGAAAAATTTAAATGAAATGCTGAATATATTTACTATTCTCAGAGTTTTTTCACCCTTTTAAGAGATTCACATGCATATAACAGAGAAGTGAACGCTGTTTTAAATCAAGGTTCTGTCTGGCCCAGTGTCCTGTTCCCAGTGATGACTATAAGCATACAGCTAGGGAGGTGTATGTCCCTGTGTCCCATTCTACTGCGTGTTTCTTGATTTCTACATACCTTTGCATGAAACAGTTTTTTAATCTGATGGTCAAATACAATTGGGAATAAGCAGCACACTTTAGGAAAGCATAGAGCAGTGCATTCCCTTGTGCCAGGAGCATTTTCAGTCTTACCCTTTTCTTGCAGTTCATATAGATCACTCAAGACCCTCTCATTCTGCAGATAAAGTGAAATTACAATGTTTTTCATTGCAGGTGCTTTGGAAAACTACATCTCAGAGGGAAATGCAAAGCATCCCTGCAATGTGAGAATTTGGCTTTGCTCTTGATTTGATATTCTACAATTAATTGCAAGACCTTTATTTCTGCACTGGATTCCTTAACCACAGCACTGTTCATTCAAGCTTGCTAGCATAAGCCATATCAGAAGTGTGTTTACAGTCCTGATTTTGAGAGTAGGTAAATGGTGGGATATTTTCTTCAACCCAACAAAATAGCTCTGCCTGCACTAATGCTTCTTAATGTCTTCAAAGTGGGATCCTAAGCTGAACTTCAACAGTGGACAGAGTGTTGTGGTGACAGAGTTGACAAGGCAAGGATTTAATTTTTTATTGAACCATGTCTCAAAAATTCAGTAAGGGCACAAACAATAAGCTAACACTCACAATGAAAAACATCACCAGGTTTCCGGGATAATTAGCACCTAACACATTCTTCTCAGGATACAACTGAAGTATTACAGGTGACATTCAACACTAGTTTTTCTTTAGTGTCTAGTACTGCTGGTGAAAATTGCTGGCTTGACATAGGTCAAAAATCTATAGCATTTTTTTAGCCTCTGCTCAGGAAAGAAACAAAACAAAACAAAACAAAAATATAGCCTTCCCCAAACTGCCTACCAGCCCCCCTGCATCAGCTTGGCAAAGTGAGATCAGCTCTAGGGACAAACTAATATTCAGTCTTCATGCATATTCACAAATTGCCTGTTCTGTTGATCCCGTGATCATGTGGCAAACTATTCTCTTTTCTGACACAATCATTATTGTGGGTAGCAGAACTGCCTCGTGTCTGCTGGCTCATTTCACATGGATATCAAATGAAATAGTGTTGAAGTAGGTACTGCTGAAGAAATCATTTGCACCTTTATTAACGGAAGCTGCCAGCGCAGGAATGCACATATGTAGCTAGTTTTGTACATGGTCAGTAAAAACAATTATTTGGACCCTTCACAGCTCTCTGAGTTTCATCACAACATTTGTTTGTATAAAGATGGAAGATGAGAATTTTTTTCTTTTAAGACCTCTTCTCATAGGCTGTTGACCAGAGCAGAGAAACTGAGTCACTGCACAGGCTGAACCTTTAATCCATGCATGGATTTTCTTGGCTTCCTTTTCCATTCTCTTAGGTTTCCACATATGCTACTCAAAAGAAACTCTGAATTCAGTAATAAAAATAGGTATTAAATATTGAGTTAAATTTGAATATATTGAATTATTCTGATCTCTTGGGAACTGAAAATCTATTACACATGATACAGATCAAAAGATTTAAGATAGATTTTGTTCCTGATGGGCTTTAATCCATGAAACTACAGACTGAGAAACAGTGACTTGACCAGAGCAACTTCCACCTCAGATTGAGCTGTACAGCACTTATCTTTACTGAGTTTTCACAGCATCTCTTTTGTGTAACATTTTAAACAGATTTCTGCTACAACTTCTCAGAAAAAATTATTTTGGACCTATTTCCTTCATTTGGATGGCTGAGCAAAAAGATAAACTCTATCACTATTGTTATACTGCCAGGGTTTATAATGATTTTATTAACATTAGAGTGCATTTAAAAGTAAAATGTTATATTACAGAGAGAAAAAAAGTTGCCATAATCTGTGCATTTATCATGAAAACCTTGGAAGTGAAACATAATGCTTTTAAATGGGTGTTCTTTCATTATATGCCTGCTACAGAAGGTGCTAACAAAAGAAAAACAACAATTGAATACATACCAAATACCATTCCCTTCCCACATTCAGACTGCAGGGCAGCCAAGGATACAGCTGAGGCAGTAGGAGATTGCAACTAGCCTCTCTTCTGAACTTATGGATAGCTTTCAAATATCCAGGGCTTTGAACCCAATTATTCTATCTCTTGAAAGACTATCTTTAGCCACCTCTGTTCTTTGTGACTGTCAGTTCCATCAAAAAATATTATTCTCCAGATACTTATTTAAATCCTGTAAATTATGTGTAGCACGGTAGGTGGTAGAGGATTTACATATTGTACATTTTTTACATTTTGTATTCTTTACATGTTGTACCCCAAAAGTCACAAAGAAGGTTAAAGACTATCACCATATGTCTGACTGACTTTTACTGGCTCAAAAGCTGAGCACTCACTGTCATTGTGGTGCAGGACCCTTATAGCAAAGAAAAATTCTTCTTCTTCTGCAAATGAGAAATCTTGAGTAGAATAGAGCGTAAGTGATTTCCCCAGGTCATGGGGAAGCATGACACTCCACCAAGAACACTCTCTAGGTATCCTTAGGTTTGGCTCAGGGCACTGAGGTCATTCTAGCTATTCTCCTAATAGCCACCTCTCCAGGACACCTGCAGTCTTTCTGGGTTTTAGTTCATATGTGGCTAGTTAAGAAAAAGGCTAAGGGATTTTTCAGGGAAGTAAATCTGCAACATATCCAGTTCTTTTAAAAAGTCTGCTTTGAATGGACTGGACAGCTACATTAGAAGAGACATGCTATGATGAATTCAAAAATGCAGGGCTCAGATGAAGTCTTGATTAACTTGTCATACTAATTGCCTCTGGAAACAGAAGGAAGTGAGTATTTTATTTTTAAATTTTCATCTGGTAACAACTAGTGCAGCAGAAGAACATTTGCATTGTTTTTCACTACGTGTGAGTTGGAGAACATGAATGTGAGACTTCTCATGTTTTTTGAGTGACAGAAAAAGACAGAATGAAAAAGTGGGTTTTGATTCTATATGCAGGAGATCAAGCAGGAGTTATGTTTTGAAATTGATTTAGAAAAGCAAGTGCTGAACTGGAACTTTCCCCTATAACCAAACCTAATTCTGAGAATTGAAGGAAACCCACCTACTTCAGAAGGACAGAAAAGAAAGTAGATTCCCTTTTCCTTTCTGCTCCTGAATAGGTCTATATTAGCAATTACTTTCCACTTTACTAGGTTTCATACAACTCTTAGACCCATGTTTCAGAACCCAGGATTTCACATTGTTATAAGACTTATCTGAATTGGCTCAAAGCTTAGAAACCAGATATTAGTAGGGGAACTTGACAGGTGTAACAGAGCACTGACAAAAGAACTCATAAAAGGAATGTTTAAAAAAAAAAAAAAAAAAAAAAAGTTGAATAGGGGAGATACCTGAAGCAACTAAAATTATTTACCAAAAATTCTCATCTCTACCTTTTCTCTGCCTAAATATAAACAAGAGCTAAGGACTATGCTGACTACTTAGCTTGCTACTTATTGTACTGTTAGGTAATGTCAAGTAATACAATTCGATCCGAATTCATACAGCATGACCAACAAAGCAGTATCACTGACAGAAGAAGCAGTTACAAAATAAACAGTTACCTGATGCTGGAATGATGATTTTATTGCTTAGCTAGATTGCTACATTTGTACTCTTGCTCAACAATACTGATTATAAAAAACTGATTGAAATACCTTTACATTGTTAGCAAGTTATTTCTGACTTTTGTGCCTCAGTGGACCCATGCATCCCTCTGCCATGATCTGAGTCCTTTCACAATTCATTTCAGCTCTCTATGCTTCCATATATATCCACTGCCATTTAAGCCTTGTGCTTCTCAAAACTGCTGTCTGCAAAATCAGTTTAAACCCATCCTGGATACACAAGAGCTATCACTTGAAGGGAGCTTTATGCCCTATTTCCTGGCTCACCAGTGTGAAGATATGTGCTCTCCTCTGACTGTTCTCCTTTCCACCAGCTAGCTCCCCCTGACAGAGGAAACCTGTCCACTTTGGGAACAGAAAGGGAAACTGTTTTTCAGACAACTACTCTTTATCATTGTGTTAATAACCATGTCCCCACAAGTCCCCTATATCCATCTGCTGTCTTCTGCCTTACTTTGGGCTTGAAAGGTCCTTGGTGAATGCATAGACCTTGGTGACAATACTTCTGTCATACTTTAAAAAAGCTGATTTTAGATCAAGAAAATTAGCCTTGATCCATGCATTACAGATAATTTAAGAGAAGAAGGAGGAGTATCATTTTACAAAGACACCAGTCAACTGCACGCCACAGTACTGTCCAGGAGAGGCCACTAGCTATCTGCTGCAGTTCTGTTTTGAGAAGCAAGCAGGAAATGAGGATCTCACCTACCCTTTTTCACATGAGGGTTGAGCTAAAGACTTGTAGCTGGCTGAATAGCTCTAAATGAAATGGATTTCAAGGGCCCTGAAGTCAGCCAAGGGGTACAATAAAATAGCCAAAAACACATGACTGAATATAAAAAGAGTCTTTTGAAGGAAAAAGTATGTGGTCCATGGAGGATTTGTATGTTTTCCCAGGGGGAAAAAAAAAAAAAAAAAAAAGGTTGTGATTCATTATTTTTAAGGATTCATAAATGTGGAAAAAGCAAGGAACTATGTTCTTCCTATAGCAAACATCCTTAGTATCAAGCATCAGCATGCTAGAGTGTTTTGAACCAGAGGTATTTTTTGTGCCCACTTCAAGAATGATGTGTAAGTCTTCAGGTAAGTGAATTTGAAACACCATAGTACCACATTTTTAGCAACATTTTGTGTTGCAACTCCTTCAGCATAGTCATAGGACAGAAAGACTTTCACAAGGCAGTGACCAGGAACCACTGGAAACTCTCAGGATGGCACCTTAATTGCCAAGATTCCAAACTAATTTCTGTAATTCTAAAAAGATGCATAATAAAAAAAGGAAATACTTTCTCTCTCTCTGAACTTATTCCGATTAAGTCATCCAGCTGCAATATTCTGTTACTATTTCTGAAAAGTACTAATATCCCAAAATATACAAAGGTAATCGCATGAAATACAAAAACCACAGATGCACATCTGTCTTGCTCTATCCATTGGAATCTATCACTAAACAAAGGAATCAGAAAAAAAAAAGTGGGGATGGAGAACTCACTGTGTTGGAAGAACAAATGTTCATGCAGACACACAAACCAATAAAAGCAAGGAAGTTCTGAATCCAGGTCACTGTGGAGTCCTACACACAGGCCTATTGTGTTTTGATGCAGCAGCAGCCCATATGGCCTTCCATTAGAGGGTCTCAGAGCAATGGGAATGTTACCGTACCATATGTGCTGATTGGAACAACTGTGATGATTTATGTTAGCAAGCACAAGGGATTTTTTCCCCTCCCATTTTTTTCTTATTCTTGTTCTCTTTGCAGAAGCCTAGGAATGGACAACCTTGTCATTATGAGTTTCCAGCATTAATACTTAATTTGTCTCTGAAAAAAAATGATCAAAATTATTATAAGGCCAACAGTGCAGGATCACATGCTTAAAAGTGAGGTCTTTAACCTGGAACTACATGTTTCCACCAAGTAGAAGATCCCAGATTCTACTTTGGCTTCACACTGCTTCTAATCAATTTCCTGTTAGGAAGCTACAAAAAGGCAGTGGCCAAATATGAACCTTATGGAAATCTACCTCTCAGAAACCGAGCCTCACAATGCAGGTTTGTTTCTCAATTTTCCATTTTAAAACAAAGTAACTGGAAAGAAAATCAAGCAAACATCGGTGAGTAAAAAAATCTTTCTTTCTGGAAGCAAGACACATGTCATGTAGCTAAACAAAAAAAAAGCCAACATAATTTCTCATTTCCTCAGGAGTACAAACCATGACCTTGCTACTGTGGATCAGTTCTGTGTATAAAAATCACCACATAACACCCAACAAACACACCACTTATCCAGTTCTGGTGAGTATTTCATACTTTGGTGGAAGATCATAAAAAGGACAAAACAGCCCAGTAACAGAAGAGAAGTTTTCTTTTTCCATTCCATGCTGTTACAGCTGTAACTACCCCACCCCATCAAAAGTCATTGTCAAGTAAGATACAGGTTGTTATCTATGGACTACACCAGTTGAATAATTAATTCAGCTGACAATTTTTGCTTTTCCATATATATAAATTGTCAAGAAAAAAATGGCTTAGAAGGAAATTTCAACAGCCAAGGATAGGACCTCTTCAAGAAATACTAGGCAACTGCCAGCCAGAGTTAGCAATTGCTCTCCTTCAACTCAATGTAATCGTCTGATTCAATTTTCCCTATGCTTTTTTCTAGATCTCAGAGGAAAACTAGGTGCCCCAATGTCATATGGTGTTCTAAGCTGTTGATCTAAGAACATGGGGGAAAAAAAAATTTGAGATAACTCAAATACCTTTTTGTGTGTATGGAGTGCATATGGACTGTGTGTACAAAACAATGACATAAGGTTCTGGTAGTTGCATAGATTTTCTTTATCATCAGCACATTTTGTGCTTGCTCATATACAATAGAAAATTAATCAGAAATTAAAGAAGCCATTCAAATATTTTATAGAATTGGATAGCTATAGCAAGACACATTCTGCCAAAAAAAGCCTGTTACAAGGAGAGGCCACACAATGAACTGAAGGAAAATCATGAGGGCTAGAACCAGATGAACTGAGCTGGACAGAGCAGAACTGACAGCAATTAAAGAGAGAGTGTAAAGCAGAAAATAACTGGTTGCCCAGGAACATATGCAAGAAGAAGTGCTTACGGGCAAAGCACTGGCTACAAAGTCAGCTTGCTTACCACAAGTAAGGAAGTAGACTCAGCTCACCCAGCAAATGTGAATAATGTCATTCCACTGATTAACACTGAACCTACAAATTACTGCTCTTAGCAGAATCATTAATCAGTCGGAACTTAACTATATGGTCTTCAAAGTGCCAGGAAGCACAGAGGTCTGTTTTGGAGAGTGAAGGACAGGGCCAGACAAATGCAGTGTACTCGAGAGAAACAGCAGAGCACCAATCCAATAGAGCAAAGTCCCTTCCCCTGTAAGTAAAGATCAGGTCCAGGACCACCTGAGAAACCTGAGCATACATAAGTCTATGGGACCTGATGAGCTGCAACCCAGGGTCCTGAGGGAGTTTGCTGAGGTAGTTGCCAAGTCACTCCCCGTGATATCTGAAAAGTCATGGCAATCAGGGCAAGTCCCAGGGGACTGGAAAAATGAAAATGTACCCATCTTCAAAAAAGGGTAGAAAGGAAGACCTCTGGGACTTCTGACCTGCCAGCTTCCCCTCTGTGCCTGGGAAGATCATGGAACAGATCCTCCTAGAAGCTATGCTGAGGTACATGAAGGATAGGTAGGTCATTTGAGACAGGAAGCTTCACCAAGCCCTGCCTGACCAACTTAGTGACCTTCTATGATGGAGTGACTATATCAGTAGACAAGGAAAGGGCTACAGATATCATCTATCTGGGCTTCTGTAAAGCTTTTGACACAGTCCCCCACAACGTCCTGTTCTCTAATTTAGAGTTATGGATTCAATGGGTGGACTCTTAAGTGGATAAGGAATTGGTCGGACAATCACATCCAGAGGGTAGTAGTCAATGGCTCAGAGTCCTGATGGACATCAGTGACAAGTGGTGTCCCTAAGGGACCAGTGTTATTTAATACCTTCATTAATGATATAGATGAAGGGATTGAAAGCACCATCAGCAAATCTGCAGACGACACCAAGTTGAGTGGTGCAGTTGACACACCTAAAGGATGGGATGCCATCCAGAGGGACCTGGACAAGCCTGAGAACTGGGCCCACGGGAATCTCATTATGTTTAACAAGACCAAGTGCAAGGTGCTACATCTGGGTTGGGGCAACCCCCAATGTCTATACAGGCTGAGGAATGAACAGATCAAGAGCAGCTCTGCCAAGAAGGGACTTGAAGGTGCTGGTGGAAGAGAGGCTGGACATGAGCCGGCAATCTGTGCTCCCAGCCCAGAAAGCCAGTTGTCAGGAGAGGTGATTCTACCCCCTACTCTGGTCTGGTGAGACTCTACCTGCAGTGCTGCATCCAGCTCTGGGATTTCCCAGTACAGGAAGGATATCAACCTGTTGGAGCAAGTCCAGAGGAAGCCATCAAAATACTTAGAGGAATTTGTAGGTCAAGATAAAGGCACTTTAATAAAGCAAAAGCAAAGGTTGTGCACGGAAGGAAAGGAAAAGCAAAGATTTATTTTCTACTTCCCATCAGCAGACGATGCCCAGACACTTCCCAGGAAGCGAGGCTTCAGGACACATAGTTGTTTCACCAAAAGACAAATGTTGTAATAAAAAATGCCCGTTCCCACTCCTCCCCTTTCCCTTAGGTTGTATTGCTAAGCACATGCCATATGGTATGGAATATGGCTTTGGTTAGTTTGGGTCAGCTGTTCTGGCTCTGTCACTTTCCAACAACTTGCCCACCCCCACTGATGAGGCAGGGGAATGCTGGAGAGACAGCACTGATGCTGCGGGAGCACTGATCAGCAGCAGCCAAAACAGTGCTGTGTTATCAACACCTTGCTAGTTACCAATACAGCTCTACCAGGGCTGCTGTGGGGAAAATTAGTCTCATCTCAGCCAGAGTCAATACAGTGGATCAGTCCAGCCACAGATTACTTATTTTATTCATTTTTAATTTACAATGCCTCATAGAGAGGTCTAAATTACTCTATTTTCTTGGTTCTTCAAATAGAGTCAAATATCACGCAGAAGTTGATGAACTCAGAAAAGAGCAATAATCAACCCGCAAAAAAATCCTTTTAGGTTTCTTTTCATCCCTTTTTATTTTGCCCTAGTCACTCTGTGGTCAGCAGACACAGGATTGGAAGATAAATAAATGCACCCTGGTACTTGCCTCAGCTGCCACTGCAGTGCTTTCTGACTCATAATTAGAAAACAAATGGCAGATTAGCTTAATAATATTCATTAGCATCTAGTGAAACTGAGAGTGTTTCATGTTCAAAGCATATTGGGCTGTTAGTTGATTTTAAGAAATTTCTGTATTTCCACCCTTCAGTTATGAGAAGCCTGGGGGATGGGAGGTAGAGAGAAGGAGAGAGGGAGAGAACTAGCATACAGTTAACCCCTTTCTCTCTCAGCTATATTATGAATTGATGTTTTTTTCTACAAGTATTTCTCCTAATCCGCAGGGAAGGAATAGTTAACAGAAAGCAGGGCCTCCTTTCAGGCATTGTTATTCTTCTGTGCCCCCCTTCTTTCTTTCTTTTTTTTTTTTTTTTAAATTATTCTAAGTAAGGATTTTAATGATATTCAGAAATCACGGCTGTCTTGCTAAATCGCTGTAGGACTGACCTCCCTTGACAGTTCTTAAATTATTCAGCTATCAAGGGCCTGCTAAACATTAAATTAAGCATCCTCTCTCCCCTGTCCTAAACCATTAAGTTATGCAAATGCACAGATAATGGGGCATATGACAGCTGGAGGCATTAATCAGGCAGCTCTGTCTCTGGGCTGTTGTTATGTAGAAACCGCATCTGCCAACAGACAGAAGAGACACAATTAGATCTCACTTAATGGAATGAGAAGAAACTACCGAGCTCTCTACACTCCTGTTAGGTTGTAGACCTGGGAGGGAATAAGACACTTGGGAAATCTCACTCACTCTCTGTTTCTCTTGCTCTCCTTTTTTTTTTTTAATACCTGTTCTTCCAATTGAAATGAAAAATTACCTGTAATTGTTATCATTTGCAAACAAAGCCTGCCAGAAGACCCATCCGCTGTTTACAATGGTTGTTTTTTCTTGTTCCTTGCTAAGGTTCTTTGGGGGATTTTCCTTCATTTGTTTTTTTTTTTAACTAATGCTCTGCCTTTTGGTGGGGAGGGTGGAAGGAAGCAAACAAATGGGTCTCCCTTTACACCATTCGAATTACTGCTTTGAAAATGAAGTGGCATGCTCAATCATAGTGAAGAAGCATATTGCTGAGGCATGAATCACTTTGCAATTTGTATATATGTGATGATTTCTTTCCCATTACTTGCTAATTGTTGGAGACCAGTGTCTGCAGGCAGATTTTTCTGGCACTTTTAGCACATTTCTCCCCACATAATTTCTTCTCCCCTTAATGAGGGGGGCGGGGGGTTGCAGCCAGAAACGGTGGTGTGTCATAATAATTTCTTACAGACGTTTAGAAAGCAGTCTGAATAATTTAATGCAGCTTACTTCAAGAGTGGTTGTAAAAATCCTTTTTCAAACTCTGGGCTGGGAAAATGGAGAAAGAATACTGAGCTGGGCAAGTGTGCAAACATGAGGCACTCTGTTGGAAAGGAACCTTTTCCTACACAGACTGATCTCACATCTGCCACTGAAACTTCTGAAAGCCTTCATTATTGATAAAGTATCTGTTAGAATTTTCTTATCACAAAGGTCTTTTTTCACTTATGGTAAGGTCTCCCTTCTCCCTGAAAGAATGCCAACTAAAACAACTTCATTAAATCCTTCAGACAAAATCTTTAATATAGGTATTTTCCCATGGAGAGGTGTGGCTTTTCATTCAGATGATGTGTTATGTTGTTTAATAAAAGCCAAGAATATCAATCTCTACTGATATAAAAGTTAATTTTTGGAAAGCAGTGATTTTTTTCCCGGGCCTTATGTTAAAATGAAAATATCTTGCAGTAGTGGAACAGATTAGTGGGCATACATCAGTTTGTATACTGCTACTCAAATAAGCCCAATATGGGCTGCATGTAGTCAGTAATACAGATCTTTTTCAGCCCAGCTGCCACGATCAGAACTTCTGCCAAAGGTTTTGCAATCCAAACTATTACCTAAATATATTGGTTGAATATTTAAAATTGATCTTTACTCCCACACACAAAATAGTCACCACTTCTTCCGCTACTGAAAGCCTAAGGCCTGATGAGTTCAACTGTGATGTAGAGGTGAGCAAAACCAGAAACCCATCTTTAGGTGGAGGGAGAACAAATCTCAGAATCCCAAAATACTAGGTCTTCTTCAGCCATCTGCATTGAGAAAAAAGGAAGTACCAGGATAAACATCCTACATGCTCACAGATGCGAGATTTCCACAGTTAGAAGAAGCAGGAATGATAGAAAATGCAAGCTGCTTCTATTATTTCTGTAACTGTGACATAGCCTGTGACATGCCGCTGGAGATCTAAGACCTTAAGACTGTAGATCATAAAGTAGTGTTAAAGCAATGATACAGGTTTCTAATTATTTCAGTTCATTTTGCTTTTCTCTGTTCACATTATCTAAGGTGTACTGAGAATTTGGCCCGATGGGTATACTTCATCTCTATCCCCACCTTTCAGAGGCAAAGGACAACTTTTTCTACTGGTCCAGCAATCTTCAAGGTAGGAAAAATGCAAGCCAGGCAGAACATGACACCATCAAATCTTGTTTCATTTTAATTTTTGACAAACATGATGTTTCATATACAACTTCAACTGCATGGATTTGGCATTGTGTTTGTTCCTCATGATCATATTGTCACAGCTATCATTTCCCTTGTTTACAAGGTGCTTGTAGAGATCTGGGTTATAAAGCTCTTCATAAAGTTCCCAATACCAAGAATGACAGGCAAGCTAAGTATCGCTTTCTTCATTATTAAGATACTGGATGGCTTCTGATTTGGGTTGAAAAATCTTCATTGGCATTTTTTACTCTAAAAACAAGTGATATCTGACTAACACCTAAGCTTTAGCTTTTCTGTAAGTCTTGTGGCAAACCAGCAATATGTGTGTAAATTATTGTACACAAATACTATGTGTATAAATGGCATAAATTTCTGAAACTTTCACTGAAGAGGATGGGACAGATGCAGATAATCAAACCCACTGTTTGTCCCATATTGTATGCTTTGAGACATTTGACTGCTTTCTAATGCCAATTCTGAAATTAAGCTGACTTTGAAGCAGCCATCTATTAACAGTGAATGCAGTTATTTGTGAAATTCCTCCATGCTAATGCATACTATGGTTTTACAATGCTTCATCAGTTTCTCACTTGTAATTTCAGAAATAGCTAAATAGAGGAATCTGATCAATCTGAGGGCTTGTTCTGGGCTAGAACAAGATAAACACAGTATTGTAATTAAATACCTCTATAAAAATGTCTAAAGAAGGCATATGTACAGAGCAGTAACAACTGTTCTGATATTTGTATAAAACAGCCTTGATCTGTGGTACTACTTACAGTTTAACACAACATTTAAACCACAAATATAATAAAATATTCTCCTTTTCTGGTCACGGGTTATATTTTGACAAATATATGTGGGAATAATTTCCTGGGTGAGCTCCATGTAGAAGACAAACTGCACAAAGACTATGTATATTGAATTCTATTAGAGTATTGAGCAGATCAAGAGATAAAGTATTTCATGAGACAAATAATTTTTCATTACGTGATGGCACCATACAGAAGCAAGAGATCGCAGCACACATTTGTGTTTTAAATAAGAAAGTGCATGCACATTCTTATTGTTGCTGTTCATATTGGTGATTATGAATTTAATACAATTTAATATGAAATATTAAAAAGGGGTTAAGGTTGCAGTAGCCAAAGACAGACATTCATGTGATCACCATGATGTTCATTCGTCCCTGATGGAGTTGCAACCATGCAGTGCTCTCAGGCTGCTTTAAAAAGGAGTGTGACAGTGCTGTCTTCACAGTCTCTCTTAATGAGGACTGTGTGTGTTCAACAAGACTTCCTTGAGTGAGACCAAACAGTGAAGAAAGCAGCACTGCAATTGTTGATTTTTGGAACAGCTATCTCACTTCTAAGAAAGTTTGCCCTCAAATATTATTTTTAATTGTTTTCTGTTGACAAGCACCAGTATAATATTCTGCCAACATATGTGGACATTTAGCATTTTTAGTATTTAATATAAAAAAAAAGTTGTACTACCATCTTAATATGTGTTTTACACTGCGTATGTAGGCACATTTATTTTGAGATGAGCTAAAAATATAAAATACTTAAAATGTGCAAGTGCATATTCTGTGCTGAATTTCTAAATTTGAAAACAGAATTTGCAATATGTTCTTCGTCTTGAATCCGCAAGTTCTTCTTCATATATGCTGAGTGGTGATATATATCAAGCTAGGACTGAATATGTAGATTACTTGTTGAATGTAACTTCATTACAAAAAATAAGATCCATAAAGAATGCAATTCCTATTATGCAGTACAGATGTAATGGCCAGTCTCTTCGCGAACGAAGAACCGGGGAAGGTCTTTCCACCTTCCAGCCTGCGCATTGGATTTTTTTAGGTGAGACACAGTGTGCGCGGAACTGAGCCCACCCTTTAATCCTGAGGTTCATCTGCCGGGGCCAAGCGAGCTTGGACGGTGGCAGCGAGGTCCTCAGGATGTAGATGGATTGCCTTACAGGGCTAACGAGCTCCATCTGCCCGGGGAGGGGCCCTGACCAGGAATCGAACCCGGGTCTCAGCGTTCACAGCGCTGCGGCTTAGCCACTGCACCTGGACTGTTGTTATATTTGCTTCAGATATAGTTTTGTGCGTCTCTTACCTGGAGCATAGTCCAGGGTGGGGTGGTTCTCTGAGACGTAGTACTTCCTTTCAGAAATTCAAATGTTATCTCTAAATAACCTTCTCTCACAGCTTTGTCACTCATTTTCATGACAACAGGACTAGACCCAATATAGCAATTTACTGTAACATTACATTGGTTTAGCCCACTAAGGCAGTAAACAACAACTTCCACTACTGTAAGGGAAAAAAGTCTTTCTAATTTAAGCCATATATAGCAGCGGAATTACTATTTTGGTCTTCCACAATAACCTTATTCCTGATTTTAGCTGGTTTTTATTCACTGGCTCGAAAGCATAATTTGCTTGCTCTGATTTTTACCTTGATCACTTTGACTGATTACCCTCTTTTCTGCTCAGTGCAACTTTTTTTTTCTCAAAATATAAGAACTGTCTCTGTGTCCCTTCTCATTTCATATGCTTTCATGGAACATGATACCTGTCAAGCTATGCTCATTTTCTATTGCAGAATATTTGATAAACGTCAACATTTCATACAGATTCCTCTCTCTATTAGTAATCACTCATATGTTTGTGTTTTATTGTTCAGAAGGGAAATACATTACTTTGCCAGTTTTGTTCACATATCTATCTGTGAATACTACTAGACCTTATTTAATCTTGTTCGGATATTGTATTTCTTTTCAGGTCTGCTTTTAGCCTGGTCTTACAAATTGTCAGTTCTTGCAATCCTAGTCTCTGACCACTTCTGTCTACATTTTGATGAAAGGTTTTCTCATTGTCACTTACTATTTTACCTGAATTTACCTTGTCACAGCTCCACCTTTACACCTTCTGTCAAGGAGTGTATTTCCAAAGCTATAGGGACTGGCCTTCTTTCTTCATTCACTCTCCTTTGGGAGTCAGCCCTCACCTGAGTACTTGTGACCCATCAGCTTCCAAATGCATCCAAAGTCCAAGCATATCCACAGTTCATTGTCCAACAAAAGAAAATATTGGTCAGTCCCCAGTCCAGACGGGAAGAACAAAATTGCCACTTGTGCCCAGGTCTGTACACAGAGTCAAACATTGCCTGTAGGTCTGCCTCAAGACTTCCACAGTACTTCTTGGACACTCACCAGCAGAATTCCCAACACATTGACAGCTGCATCCTTCTCAAACCTTGTCAGGCTCTTTCTGATCCTTCTGCTTTCCCCCATCATCAGTCAACAGAAATTAATGCCAAGCCACTGGTCTTCCACAAATTTTCAATCCTCCATTGGTCATTTAGATCAAACTCAATATATCAAGCAAGATCAACCACTTTTTTCTACCTCTAATCAGGGAAGAAATTTGGCCCTGTAATTAACAAAGCTTTGCCATATCTAATTTCCACAATGATAAGTAACTTCTTTCCATCTTCTACAGAATATCATGGCACTGTGCCTTTTTTACCATTCCTCACGCTGCACTGCAGTGAGAACTCTTTCTCTGCACATCCAGGGCTGCAGGGGATTTGTAAAACAATCTGTCAGGGTACTCATTTATAAGGATAACTTACACAAGTGCAATTTTCTACAATATGATCAGTGTGTCTTTTTGCAGTTTGCATGTGAATTTACACAGAATCATTTTTATGGTTTCTAGGTTTTCTACAAAATTTTTACAAATTTGTTCAACCATCCAATGGTCATTCATTTTCTATTTTCACCTGTCTGATTGACTATTATCATGCTTCAGGCAACAGCAGATTTCAAGTAAAAGCAAACTGGGTCACATCATTTATTTCACTCACTGCCTCAAGATCACTTACTGGTTCCTTTCCTCAGAATGTTTTATTTCTATTTGTATTAGACATTGAGATTTCCCCCTGTGCTTTTAGCCTGTATTCCATAATCACTGCAATCTATATATCTATATATTCTGTATATACAGAGAGATATAAAATATTCACATAGTAAAATATATTAGAGGTAAAATATACCTTCTTTGTATTTTTTATAAGATGTGTAGGGTATATACGTATGTATATATACTTATATTATGTATCTTGTATTATATATAACACACTTTTTATATCTTGAAACCTAAGTTCATTATAGATTATTAGCACTTTTTCTGTGGAGAGAAGTTGAACTCTGAGCCCTCAGGCCTCCAAAAGTCCTGAGGCATACTGAAAATGATAATAACCCATGGTTTGTTTTGCCATATTACTTAATTAATCCAGCTGCTCTTGAATTGCATTCTTGTTTCACTGGATATTAAACCAACTTGTCAATTGTAATTGCAGAGCTCCTTTTCCCCTTTCTATCTCATTCAGACCAGTCCTACTGAGTCTGTCTTTTCTTGCATGCTACCTCTTTATTTCAGCCATTTTTAGTCTAAAGGAACTATATGATATAAAGAGTTGAAATAAAAGAAAATGGCCAGCAAGTTTATGAAATAATAATTGTAATTAATAAAAAAAAAAATTTCAAAATACTTTAATTATAAATATCATAAAAGCTATGTCTCTAGAAGTGTAATAAAATCTCATGGATAATTCTAATACATCAGTAATCAATAACTTCAAGTTTTTAGTAATTTTCCACTCTTTGTGTTAAAGATGTGTCAGTCTGTTAAAATGGGCTCACAGTGCAATTCTGCCACTTGTAGAGGAAAATTAGTATTTCTGAGGAATATCAGGTAATGTTGCAAAATTGTTTCTTTCTCTGTGCATAAGCACACAAAGCTCCTTTTAAAAAGCAGGTGCATAGCTTTCTTGTCTTCATTTAATTTTTGCCTTAATTTTTTAATAGCAGGGATGTTTTAATTTAATTAATCAAGAGGTTTTAATTGTCCAGAATTGTTGTCCTTTATTTTGTTTCCATATCTTTCTTGTCACTATAAATTACTTCCACGTGTGGAAGTAAGACAGCTTTCTGAAGCAGTTTGGAAGTGTTGTTTATCTAGTTACAATTCATAACAACACAAAGAAGGCTGGGTGATTAGGGATCTGAGAGAAGGATATGAAAGCATACAGAATTGAATTGCTATCTAGAATACAGTGTACTACTACTACTACTATAATTTACTCAACTCATCATCCCCTGAACTTAATTGTACCTTAAAGTATTAATTCCTTGGAAGTACTTATACACATTTTTAGCACACCAAAACATAAGGATTAGTTGCTGTTTTCATTTTAAAATGTTGTAAGCAGACCTAAAACACAAAATCAGTATTACAATGACAGGGTAACCAACTTGGTAAAACCCACATGGCCAACTACTCCTACTACTCAGAAGATTGTCCAATAATCATTTTGTTCCCTTATCATCTCCAGCTCTTCCACTATCTCTAAGTCAGTTGATAGGATTCATTTCTTGACAGTTCTATTTTCTTTACTACATGGTTTCAACGCAAAGTCCATCCTCTGACTCTTTGATGGACAATGTAAGCAGCCTCAGCTCACCTCTCAGCAAGCAGGAAACCATATCAGCAATCAGAAAAACGAGCAGATTTTCAGTCTCAGCAGACAGACCCCAAGTGTACCAGGAAAACGAATTCTAGAGAGGCTTCTTTAGAGATATGGTTAGCTCACACTGGCAAGGCCAGACATATTGTTGTGCTTCTCGTGTAGAGAAAGAGGGCTTCAGTTTCCCAGTTATCAAACACCCAGCAAGTTTTCTCAGCTCTGTTTTCACTGCAACCTACAGAAGACTGTAAAGACAATGCAATAATAGTTTGCTAATATTTAATGCTAAGAAATTTAGGAAGAAAACAATTTTTAAAATATTTCTCTATCTTGTCTGTTTGCTAAGAGTTCTCTAATGAAAGCAAGCATTGCAAAACATTATACGCACATGACAAATGGTGCTATATCTTAAAAATAAGAATTAAGGATAAGAGCATCTTACTTCAAATATTAGCAGTACAAACTGCGGAGAGAACGTAACTTTTGTGTGATTGAACATAATTTTTCCTTTGGTAAAAATACCTCATTATCAGTTATAAGCATAGACAAGGGAAGACTGTCCATTACACCACTTCCAGAGATAGGATAACAAATTATTGCGTTAGCAGCAATCAGTAAAGGAAAAGGAAAAACGGCAAACTGTTTCTCACTGAATAATGTTACGGGGCAATTTAGAAAGCAATATGGCATATGATAAAAATATTATTTTTAATCAAACATACTTATAAAGCACCAGCTGTATTCATTCTACACATTCCTTTCCTAAAACTTCGTTTTTGAACAGTTCTCTGCGTCTGTCTTGTTAACCAAGTCTTTGTCTCCCTCCTGTGTTCATAGCCTGCAGTTAACATGAATTGGAGAGAAATGCAAATGACAATCTCTCTCAAATATTTACAGGCACTGCTTTAAACCTTTTTTTTTTTTTTTTTTTGAGCCGTGTGCAAAGCAACATTAATATTTCTCAGATAAAGTGAATATTTCTAAGATAAAGGGTAGTTCACATCTGATAAAAGCAGGTCACAAAAATTTGCAAAATAGCATGAACAAAATCAATGCAGTCCCTTTGTGATTTATGATTGATTTTTTTTTTCTCCTGCTGAAATACTTCATCTGAGATTTCTTGGTAATTTCCAATATATGATTTTGCAAAAACTTATCCAAGACCTCTAAACCTTTCTTTTAACTCCCAGACTGCTGAATTTACATGATCTCATCAAGCAGTAACTTTCAAAAGCATTAACCTCAGAAGAGGGAGAAATGATTAATGCATAGATGAAACATACCATTAAATCTTAAACTAATCAATTATTAAATTCTGCAATATCTTAGTAAAGTTGCCTGGTTTTATTTCCAAAGGGAATATATGGAACTAAGGTGGATATATCATACATTTTTGATGCACATACACATCTGTGCTTCAGTTCATTAAGTAGTGTGAGACTGCTTTGAAAGAAATATATAGTGTATGGGAAAGACCCTCAAACATGTCATATAAAACCTACCCTTTTATTTTTCCTTTATTTCCCTTTTTATTTCCTTTCTCTCTCATTTGCAACAGCCAAGACAACTGTCTTTGTGAAATTACTAGTATGTGGCTTGTTGCTATGTTTTTAAGTTTTCTAGTGCTGAATGTGTTCCTTTTTAAGGGAATTCATAGAGCAGAGTTTTTTTCTTTTGCTGATTTTCCAAATCAAGTCACATTCTTTGGAAGGTGCAACATCAGACATATAAATATTTGAACCTACAGGATAGTAGAAAAAGTGTTTCCAAATAATAGATACCTTTTTGTATAAACTCTCAGAAATTTGCAGAAGAATGTTCAAAATATTTCCAACAAGAAAATATGACACACCTATGACACAGCTACTGTTCATTTATTTGCAGTAAAAAGATTTAAACAAAAGCCATCATTTTAATCTAATGGAATAAACCCACAACATTTCACCTGTTGAGTTATGTATCTCCTACTTGCTGTAAGCCTGTTCCATCTGCAACGGCTTGTAGTCTTTCATTTCTCTTCACTACTAGATGTCTGTTCCTTTCCCAAAGGCAAATGAAGACCTTAGGCACAATGCTTTACTCATATATGCTTCAGCCACAGAAACCTCATAGTCCAGCCTGGTAGATTCCTTTCAATATACTGAGGTAGATAATCCAATCCTAGCCATATTTAAAGCATTAAAAAAATACATTTTTAAATGTAGTGTCTTTTGCAATCCCTATGTAGAGCTTGAATGTATTTGCTATCACTTAGCATTTCCTGCTCGCCCAAAAGATCACAAGACTCCTTCAGATAATTCTTGCTTTGGTTTGGTAAAATAAGTAGGAATTGAACAAAAAAATCTTTAGGCAAAGAATCTTTTATTTTAGCCATCAGACTGCAAATAATTTGATATAGCACAGCCAGTAATATCTAGCACAATTTACACACTCTTACTATTATTGTGACTGACTTGGAGGACATTTAATAATTACAAAACCTTTTAGGTTTTTACTCTTAAATGCTACCTGATGCTTGTTTTTGACCCAAAGGAAGGGTCAAAATTTTGTTTCTGTTTCTAACTCTCAGCTGCTCTGAAAGAAAATATTGGCAGTTTTCAAACCCTTCCATGTTTTTTTCATCACTGGAATTCTATCTTATTTGGCAGTCTGTGATCTGAGTTTCCATAAACCTCTACCTGCATTGACGTCAGCAGAATGGCACAGAGCTCTCTGACTGAAGTTGAAACCTATCACCCTGGTATGTTATCACCAGTCCTATTTCAAGGAGAAATGAAATAGTGTTGTTAGTTTTATGGCTTTGAAAATCCGTCCAATAGGGGGATAGAGAGTACATTGAACTATTTCTCACTGTAATATTTTCCTACCTAGCTAAAGAGAAAGGCAGTACAGTAGAGCTAGAATAAAGCCTGTTCACACAGCTTTTTCAGCACTTCTCTTCTGTGGAACACCTGCATTTGAGTATTTTATGTCTCCCTAAATCTTTACTTTTCTCCTTCTCCTTTTCCCTCTCTCTCCTCCTTCTCCATCTCCAGACAGCAAACGGAACCATAATAATGTGTAAGTAGGATTTGTCCCCTCCCCGAGGGGGTTGAACTCTAGGTGGGTCACAAGAAGACAGATACTGATGGGATGATTTGCCTGTGGGATGAGGAGAAGCTCTCACACTTCTGTAGCATACCTTTTCTAATGCAATGTCATAGAATGATCTTAGCCCAAAATGTAGAGTCAAGTCAATTTCTCTTTGGCCTTCACTGAGGATTTTGCGTAAGTGTTGAAGTACTTAACCCATCACTTAGTAATTGTCTCCAGCAGGAACATTACTGAAAATTAGATTTGAAATGGCAGTAATATTGGTGCTTTGTTTGGCAATAGATGTTGCATGAATTCAGCTGCAGTTAGACAAGCCAAGCTTTCAATTACTACAGACACTATGGTGGAAAGAGGATCAGCATGTGGGCAATAATTTTCATCGCTTGCTTTACTCCTGTATCCTTTGATAGCCAGCTGGTGATGGATGGGAAGCAGTGTAATGATGCAGCCTCCCTCTTCTAAAGGCTGTTTTGTACAGCAATCCAGATTCTAATAAAACTCCATGAAATACCACATTTTTATGAACTGCTAAAGTGATATGACTGCTATATGTTGGTAATGATAAATTGAAGGAGTAATTGGCAATAATTTATTATCCTTTTCCTTGAAAGAAAATTACCCATACAGCTAAATGACACCAATATGTTACGAAAATGAAGTTTATTCTCTTCCCAGGCTATGCCTCTCACAGCTAGAAGCCATGTCTGCTATTTTTGCATCTTTCACTGCTGTCCAATTCTGAACTCCATGCAGAAAGGACTGCTCTTTCTCTTCTTTTTGTGGTACACAGAATGCTGTGATCCAGAGACAGATCACATGGTTTAAATCTTCTAAAAGAAATAATAGAACAAAAATACTTTTGTAACCTAAGGAGATTGAAAGAAAACATTTCTTTATACAGTGCATAATGATACAGTCTAATTTCCTGAGCAGGTTACTGGTTCAAAATAGTAATGCAACAAATATTTCACTGAGAAAAAAAAAAATTAATTAAAGAGGTAGAATGAGAAAATTATCTGAATAATTATAGCTATGGAAAGCAAGATTAGTATGCAAGAATACCTCTTTAGTCCTCATCTCTGAAAACAAATCAAAGATTAACTCCTTCAGATGAGAAAGAAATTCATTACATTATTAGTCATCCAGTAGAATCATTCACCCCAACAAAATTTGTCTTCTGTCAAGTTTGTAATTGCAGAGATGTAATAAATACACAAATGGCATAGAATATCATTCAAAGAGCCAAAGGAAAGTTTTTTATAGCCATGTTGACAGTGGCATGAGCTCTCCTGAGCATTCTTTTTTATAGGAAATGTTTAATTGCTCTTTATTGAGCAGAACCTTTCCTTCTGCTTGTAAAAGAAGTTATTGCTTTCTCCCTCTGGATCAGTCAAAGGAAGTTAATAGTCCAAGTTTCCTCTGGCAACAGAGACAGTTAATGACTGGGAGACTATCATAAATGGAGTTTATTGCCCAAATTACAATCCAGTTCCTAACCAGCCTTTTCAGTTCAGATTGCCCTCCTGGCATTTTTGTGGTCTTCTGTCTTATTATCTGGTTCACAAAGACAGCTCTCTGATATTTAAAAATTTAACGTGCTGCTTTTTTTATAGTATTCAGATGATACTGCTGGAAACTGTTAAGGTCAATGTGATAGGTATATTTATTGACTTCATGACACCAAAGCGTTTCTGAGCAAAGGCGATTCTTTGGCATACAGCAACACCTATATTCACATATAAAAAATAAGTAATTTCATCTCTGCCCTCATGCTTTTACTTTTGGCATGATGTCTAAGTGCTGTTATGAAGGGATTCGTATAAAAACCATAATTTTATATGTAAATACTTGTAAAATCTTAGAGGTAAAAAAATTAATACAGTTAATAATCATTCTTACGATGACATCATAAATGCACTTAGTGATTTGCAGTAAGAAGACTAAAATCACTGCTTTATAGTGCTAACAAAGAAAGCAAATGTAATGACCAGGTGTAGCAGGTATTGTGGCTGGAACATGTGGAATGAGGAGACTTAAAGAAGTTTAAGACAGATTTTCTCTAATTATTTAGCAATTTAGAAAAGAGAAGTGTTATACAAAACAAAACCTAAAAACTGAGTTTCTTTGAAGGGGAGATTTCGAGAAGGAAGACTTGGGGAATTTATTTTTGAGAATTTCTTTGCTACTACACCTGATAATTAGATGCCAGATTTTCTAAATAGATACATAGAGAGATCTGAGGCAGACACTAACTCAGAGTGATATACAGCAGCAAGAAACATAAAAGCCAAATTCCTATCACGACAAGGACATCAATACAAACACTATGTGAACTCAGGCTTGAAATGCGACCAACTCTTACCAAGAACTCCAAATACCATTATTGCATTTTTGTATCAAAGTAGTCTCCAAAATTCTGCATAATTTAATAAAAAAAGAGAATATGCAAAAAAAAATCTTAAATTCATTGGAAGTGGGAAAAAACAGTGATTCTTTTTAAATATACCACCCCATCCCTAAGACTCTGAAGCATCTGAAGACTTCCACCTTTATTAGGGCACATTCCTGATGCTGTTCTCAATAATTCAGACTGGTGGTCTTTTGAATTTAAAAGTGTTGTATTATCATGAATATTGCAATTCTGAAAACATTTACTATCAAGATTTTTACATCGCATATTGTTATTTTTATACTCTAAATATAAATTATTAGGGATATAATATGTCTTTTAACTTTTCATTGAACATAATGAAGTTTCTATAAAGCATTTCAATGTTGATGGAAAAAATCCTCAGCTATTTAGTGTAGACATAACATCTAGTTTGCTTATGGTTAAGGATTCATACAAGAGTATATCCATGTCTCTATAACAGAATTTACAACAGACACAATAAAGACATTGTAAATATTTTGAAAAATTAGGATGATTTATTGGAATTGATTGATAGAGCACTTTAGTATCACTGGCTATAGCATGCTACAGGACTGAATTAGAAATCAGCAATAGCAAGTTACAGAAGACTGTGTAGCCAGGGGATAAGTGAAAAGTCTACCAAATATTGCTTAGTGTTAGCTATAGTAGAGATGATAAAAATAAATGTATTATTTCTGAAAAGCATAGACTACTTTGAAATACAGAATTGTCTAAGTCCAGTTTCAGCCTTGCTTTATTCTTTCCTTACTGTGTCAGTATTCTCTTTGGCTCAGAAACTTCTTTTGTGCAGGGTGAAATACAGAATAATAATGCAAAAGACTGCAGCTAACAACAAATCCCTTAACACTTTTATTTCATGTTACTACTGTAATATACAACAGGTGATTTCCTGAGTCTGGAACCACACTCTTTAGGGATCACAGTACATGTATAGATGCTCCAAAATAGCTGCTCCACTCCCCAGTTTCTGCCTGGGAATTGCAAGCTCTTCCACAACATCAGCAACAGCTGCCCCCCAAGCATACTATAAGACTTACATCAATCTGAGAGAAAAAAACCACTATAAATTAGCCCTGCTACACAGCATCACTTTCAAGGGAGCTCTCTTTCTGATAAAAGCCATCAGACATGAAATCTGTCACTGTCTTTCAGCAATCAAATGCCATCATTTTACATTGACAGGAGAGAAAGGAATTAGTAGCCTCTTTAAAAAATATCAAACAGACAAGCCTTGAGTAGAACACGAAATTCAAGTTGAGGGCTAGGTTGTTGTCTTGCACTACATACTTATTTCAACAATTCCAGCAGTAGGAGAGAAAAAAGATATCTGAAACCAAAACAGAGCCTTACAACAGTGACAAAACAGCTACTTTGGCACTTCTATTCCAACAAGTCATTTTAAGACCTTCAGTCTGCATTTCAACCTGACTAAATTCTGAATGCCTTCTCCGATTGCCAGATAGACAATAAGAGGACTTGGAAATCAGAGCCTAACATAGGAGGAAGCATGATACAAGAAGGGCACCTTGCAGAACACCCCTTAGGACAAAAGTGCACTCCAATTTTTTCTGATCCCAATGTCTGAGCATAACACTCACTTAGCCCCATCTTATAGACATCTCCCCTACTCACAAAAAATGTGCCAGCACTCCATGCACCTGCAACGCACACATTTGATAACTGTCTCATGGCAGAAGCCTGTAAAAAGGAAGGATAACCTAAGGTTTTGGGACTGGCCTCTGCTTAAGAGGATATATCCCCTGGAGCAGTCTAGTGCCTTACTACCTGCTCTGGTATTTCAGCTCCCTAGTCCAGTCTGGGACATGACAGACTGGCATTATGGTAAACTCAGTATCCTGTAGCTCTGTTCTTAAGTTTCAGAAAGCCAGACCATATGCTATATGTATAAACTATATGTACAACAACTGTTACTTTACACATACCGTTAATAGGACCTTTACTTTTTAACTGAAACAAAATCAAAAAAGATTTACCTGATCCCAACCTCATGGGTGCTAGGTGTTGGATGAGAAGATAACTGGTTTGGGGATCAAAGAGCCATACCATTTAAATTTATATCCACTTATTCCCAAACTAAAAGAATGTGTAGTTTAAAAATAAGATATTACAAAGTATGCTTTGTATGTGTGGCAGGCAGCCTTTACTTTTATCACTAAACAGTGCATTAATGACCAACTAAAGCATTCCCCTGACATAGGCCATTTAGTTCTAGATGTAAGTTTTTAAACCATATCTTAGAAAACTAAGTTCTTATCGTGCAGCATATTGGAAAATACTGTGCATCAGAAAGATCTACGTCATTTGGAGTAACAAAGTAGTAAAGTCCACAATCATTCACTCATACTTCAAGCGGTACTCAACACCACCTCAGGAAAATCAGATCTGGAGCATTAAACACTCCCCCTAAATTAAGTGACAGTAGTGGTGCAGCTGTGGGTAACAGGGACACCAGAGTGCAGGCTGCTGCAGGATGTGGGCTTGCTATCCGCTGTAAGGAGGGAACTGCAATAACTATCGGCAATAAAGTACACTGCCATTTCTAAAGCCTTGCTTTACTGAAATAATTACAAATATCTAACACTAAAGCCCATATGCTTAGTCTCAAGACTTTGGGTGATTCCAGGGTATATTGTCAATTACGGCTGTGGTGGGTTTGCCGACCAGCCCCCCTGGGGCTGAAAATAGTTTTTCCAGGTAGATTTCCGGAGCAAAGTCAATCAAAAGTTTTAGTAACACCTCTGCTAACTACATATTTAAGAAAATGGAAGAGAAGCTGTAGGGGCAGAAGAGATAAGAGCCATGAGGTAGAAGAAAAATGGGAGAGGCAGTGTAGCAGCCAGCCCTCTTGGGCCCAGGCATGTGCGCCCCACCCCAGGCCATCTGGCCCAGGCAAGGGGGGTCAGGCCCCTTCTGTCTTGTAACAGAGTAGAGAAAAAACTCTAGAGAAAAACTGCCCGGCCGAGATGTGCTGCAAAAGGAATTCCAGGCAGAGAGATATCACAGCCTCCAAGGTCAAAGCTGGCAGCCTGAGGAGAGAGAAGAGAGGCCCAGGGTGGGGTGAGGGTGTGGGGGGTTGCTCCTTCTCTCCCCTCTCTCTCTCCCTTCAACAGGGAAAAGACTGAAAACTAGAAACCCCTGCTATCTGTAGAGGATTACTGAGTGAGGAGACCCCTGCAGCTCATGGAGTCCATGCTGAAGCAGGTGAATGCATGTAAGTGCATGAGAGGGCTGTGACCCTATAAAAACCGAAAATAAAACAGAGTCCTGCTGGAGACCTGTGGCCCATAGAGAGATAGACCTACGCTGAAGCAAGTCATCCTGGGTAGGACTTGTGATCCCAGTGAGGGATCCATGTGCTGGTGCAGCTGAATTTGTGACCCTGAGGGACAGCAGAGAATGGAAGAACTGCTGCCTGCAAGGTAGACTCACGCTAGAGAGGTCCATCAAGGACTGTCTCTCGTGAGGAGGGACCCCACAGAAAACAGGGGTGGATTCAAAAGCCATTATCCCCTGTAACTGTGGTGAAAACCTTGGTGAGGCAAGTGTCCCCTTGCAGTCCATGGAGGACCCCACAGGGCCCAGGTAACCCCCAGCCTCTGGTCTTAGCCCAGGAGGGGGGTAGGCCCAGCCCTGAGGTTGACATAGAAGAGAGAGAGAAAGACAGCTGCGACGAATCGGAGCTGTTGTCCTACAGATAACAGAAGAGGAACTTTCAAAGGCTGCAAAATGATTTAGAAGACTTGTAGCTCTGGAAGTGGAAAAAAAAAAAAAAAAAAAGACTGTTTCTCCTCCTGAACTGATACAAGGGGGGAGGGGTACTTCTGTAAATGCATAACACTTTTGCCTAGTTAGAATTGTTGTATATACAGTTCTTTAGTTTTTATCTTGCTAGGAATAAATCCTAATATTATTCTCCCCACATCAGATCTCTTTTGTCTGCATAAACCTTCTCTCAACTTACAGCAATTGTGTGGAGGGTGAGAAAAAATTTACCCAAAGTAAACCCACAACAGTGCCCAAGTGGAAAGGCACAAGATGGGCATCACAGTTTAAATGTAGGACATGGAGACTCACCTACCTCTTCACAAACAATGGCAGTCTCAGCCATAAGAGGCCCCCAGCTGGCAAACTGAGCTATCTGCCCTTTAGACAGTTTACCCTTAGTTGTCACAGATAAAGAAAGAATGAGGAAAACAAGAGAAAAAATGCACACATCATCTTTAACCAGCTAACCTGGCTGATAGAAGGTTTGAATGGGCAAGGAGTAGTATATTCCAAGACCCACTGCCAGCGAGGTCTCTGGCTTCACCACTAAACTTTACATCTTGTTGCTAAAACTGACAATTAAGTATCAGTTCTCCTTACACCAATATAATACAGAAGTAATCCCAATCATTTAAATGAGTATCACTAATGGAATGAGGGTCATAACATCCTCTTTTAGCCTACATTTTAAAAGTAATTATATTCTTTTCAGAGAATAATCACTGCTTTCTAGAAATGAGCTTTTAATAGTATTGCAAGAATTTAATATGGGAACTGGAATTTTTGAGACTTCATTTTAGACTACATAATACCCCTTATAGATTAAAAAAAAAATCGCTTTTTTTTTTTTTTTTTTTTAAAAAGTGGTAAGCATCACTTTAAGAATAAACTCAAAGCAGCCCCCACACTCAGGAGTCTGGGACATCTCAGCCCATAAGCTCTCTTAGATCTCAGGTTTTTGAGATGGGTTGCTAGATGCATACAATCTGTAAAACAGCGTAAAGGTATTCTGAACACAGTCAGCTAGACAATTAATTCACTGCCCTTCAAATCCTTAAATTAAATAAATTTCTCTTTCACCATTCCATACTGCAGTGTCAGGATGTCATGATTTCTCAGAGATATACTGCAACTTGTCCCCAGTTACCTGTCCCCATTTGAGAAACAGAGTGCTTAACTGAGGCAGGAGATTTAAGCCTTGCGAGTCACATCAGAGCTGTGGTGATTTGGTAATCTCTTTATTATTATTATGCAGACTTATTATTAACTGTCTCAGTTTATTATTCTAGGACCTCTGCTCTACACAGAACTGAATCATGCTAAGCTATGAATAGTCAACAAAATAGATTTCTTCCAGACCTGAACAACAATTTGCTCTGCAGAGATTAAGTTTGTTAAGCCTAGTAACATGCTAATGTGTTTACTGATCTTTTATGATCTTTCGTCCAGAGTTGAACTTTCCAGATTCACTCACACCTAAATACTGATCATTTGCTTTATACTGAGTAGGGCTCCATCCCGATGTCTTTTGCACACATAGGCACACAGAATGCTTGCAGGTATTGAGAGACTTCGGCAGAGAGTGAGGAGAAGCGTGATACTGTGAATCCCTGATCCCCTTCTGCCCTTGTGGACCTTTCCCATCAATATCTCCAGTGACAGAGAACTCCCCAGCTTTTCACATTTTCTAAATGGTGAGCCTGTTTGTTTGGTTTAATCTGAAATAAAAGACATCAGAATGAAATACAAGATTATACTTTCTGTGTAAAAGACATTACAAGGAGCCTTTCTCATTCTCTGGGGGTTAACACAGAGGATAATGGGTATCAACATTCCAGACTGCTTATGCTGTCTTTCCAGCATCTTCCTCTGTGAATATAGTTTTATTATTCTACAGACATATACTTCTTGTCTACTTCTGGCTCAGCCTTATTCCAGAACTAAAAGTCTTAACAAGATGCCTTTTTACAAAATGTACTCCTTTTCACAGAGGTGGGGAGAGCCACATAAAGTGTGTGCTGCTTCATATTACATCTGCAGATATCTGATCCTTTAAGTAAATTTCCCAATGCCTTTCACTCTGCATGAGTATTCTTAATATAATAAGTTCTGTATTTTCTACAATAAGGAATGAGAATCTTAAATTAAATGAATTGTTTAAATAAACATAATTTTTATGAAAGAATTTAAAGTAAACACACCAGGCCCAGCAGTCTTCCAGTGCTGTTCATTTTGCTCCAGCAAGGATTCAGCAATGCTCAGCAACATTTTGGCTCAATATTTGCAGGTGTTATTTCAGTATTGCTGTGCCATGGCTATTCTGTTCAGTGAACTGCCCCTATTATTTGTTCATCCTATTCTGAGCATGGACTGTCACACAAAACTTCTACCATACTGCAAGGTGACGAACTGATTCACTAGTGGTAAAATCTTTTTTACCTGACCTCTGAATTAAGATTTACACTAGCATTACTACAAAATAAGAGATTTTTTTTAATCATAGAGTGGTTTGTTTTGGAAGGGACCTTCAAAGATAAACTAGTCCAACTGCCCTGTTGTGGGCAGGGACACCTTCCACAAGACCCTGTTGTTCAAAGCCCCTGGCCTTGAACACTTCCCAGCTTCTCTGGGCTATCTGTTCTAGTTTATCACCATCTTCACCATAAAAAATTTCTTCCTGACGTCCTCTCCAAACCCAAGCCTCAGTTGTCCCCTTGTCCTTTTACTACAGATCCTGATAAAAAGCCTGGCTCCATCTTTCTCATAAGATCCCTTTGTATTCTGAAAGGGCACAATAAGGTCTCCCCAGAGCAATATCCATGGAAGAACTGTAGAACAACTTCCATATTGGATAAATAAGTCCCATTTCATGGTATATATAAAATCATGGGAATCAACACGATCAGAACACAAATTAAAACTTCATAAAAGCAAGGATATCTAACACTCATCTATGTGTGCTGTCTTTTAAAATTTGAAGAATCTGTGGCTGATTTTTGGGATGCATTCCCTTCATGTGTATCACAGAATGAGCACAGTTGGAAGAGATCACAGTGGGTTATCAGGTTCAACTTCCCTGCTCTAGCAGGGTTATCCCAGAGCACGTGGCAAAGGATTGTGTCCAGTAAAGATACACTGCACAGTCATAGTAAAGAAGTTCCTCTTCATATTCACAAGGAACTTACTCTGCATCAGGTTCTACCCTCCTGATACTTTCCCTTCAGATGCTTATAGACATTGATAAGGTTCCCCTCTCAGTTGTCTCTTCTCAGGGCTGAACAGGCCTAACTCTCTCAGCCTTTCCTCATAAAAGAGATGCTCCACTTCCTTAATCATGTTTGTTGCTTTCCACTGAACTTGCTCCAGGAGTTCCATGTCTCTCTTGTCCTGAGGAGCCCAGAACTGGACACAGCACTCCAAATGTGGCCTCACCAGGGCTAAATAGAGGGGTAGGATCATCTCTGTCAGTCTGCAGGCAGTGCTCTTTCTAATGCACACCAGGATAACACTGGTTTTCTTGGCCACTAGGGCAAAAGTTTGGGGTTGTTTTTTTTCCATTCAGGTGTAGTTCAGAGTATCTATCAACCAGCAGTGAGATATCAAACAAATCAAAACTTAGCAGACAGCTAATGTCAGAATCCCAGACGTGGTTGCCTTCTAAGTGCCAAATGTCATAGGGATAGAAATAGCATTCTGCCTTCCTCTACACATATAAATTTGTGTATTTTGAATGAAAAAGACACAAAATATTTTCTGGTAATATGTGGATTTTTCACTTACTGAAATGTACACTCCACTGCCAGTTAAAAATTCTGAATAGTGCTGCCAAACAAGGAATTTGCTTTCAAAGTAAAGTTGTAATTAAAACTATTGCTATAGCTAGAGGGCATCTGGAACACAACGGGACCACTTCTCTGATTATAACCGAGATGTAAAGAAGTAATTGAATCGAGACTTTTGTTCATCTGCACCTATCGTTACAATATGTATCAAGTAAGTTACACATTGGGGGTCATTATATGGCTGTACACAAAAAGTGAGAGTGTAGTTCAACCCTCACATTCAACTGACATACATAGGTGTGTTCTGCCTACCTTCCCCATCTTAGCCACGTTTTTGCTACAGCCCTTATGGTGTCATAAGCAGTCATGGAGCAAAATAAGCAGTAGCCCTCCTGGATGACAAGGGAAGGGAAGCTAGGCACAGGACCACCTCTTAAAGTGATTCTAACTTGTACACCAACAGTTATCAAAATAACAACTTTATGTTGTTATTGTTAACAATTGTTAACATTGTTAATGTTTTTCTTTTGTTTCTATTCTTTTCCTTTAATTTTACACAAAACCTTGCAATATGTCCTCCTATTCACCAGCTGTCACCCAGCATTCACCTTGCCCACACCTCATCACTAACTTGCTCCAATGACTTCCAGAAGTCTCAGAGCACACAGCTCTGCTGACAAGGTCGATCACCCTTTCTCTTGCCACATCACAGGACCCCTCACAGGACCGAAGCAACGTCCTGTCTTATGTCAAACAACTTCACACCATCTGACAGATTTAGGTAATTGAGGACAAGCTACCATGCCACACCAGGAAGGAGGAGGTACAGTTTAGGCAGCCAAGTCAAATACATCCACAGACAAAACCTTCAATTTCAGTCCTGACAGAGGAACCAGACCTGACATACAACTTGGAGTACCAGGACATAAGGTGAATCACAACTGAGACAATCATAACTAAGACATGCATTAAGAGATACCTAACACTAAGGAAATAGGTGTGTCTTCTCAATAAAAATGTGTCTGTAAGCAGCATGATTTGGGCTGCCCTGCCAGGGAAGAAAAGCCACAAACCAGTGTGACCCTACCCTAGCAGGGCGTTGCCAGCCCAGAATGAAGTTTTCCAGCTTTTATAATTCTTTAGGTCTGGTTTGCCAAGCTACAAGATCTAGCACCAGAGTCTGAAAGTTTCATACAATTGTTTCAATTACAAAGACTATTGCTTGCAGAAGAACATTTACTCCATTTTACAGCAAAGAATGTTTGTTACTATAATCCTTAGTTTTAGCAGTATGTCTCTCAAATCTCTTCAGTTTACATCTTGGAACTGAAATATAGAATCATACCCAGATGTGTTAATTTTATTATAAATTCTAAGCAGCATAATGGTAATTTCTCTTAAAATACTTTAGCAAATTTCAACCTCTCTCACATGATTTCTTCATATATCTCTTGCAATCATTCCATTTATTAAAATATTCAATTTTTGCCTTTTATGCATCACCTAAATGTAGGAGATAGTACTGAAATTTCCCGGGATTTCAGAAACCATGCAGCTTTAGTTTCTGTCACTTCAAATACACTTTTATTCTTTAGCTACTTAAGAAAAAAATATCTCCTTGCGAGTCTCTTTGATGACACTCCTCTAACCACTAGGTAATCCGTTGGTAATTATAACTTCTTAGCTTCTTTAGCCTAAAAGGGTTGAATTGCCAAAGATTGTCATGAATCCTGGTTTTAAATTATCCAGAGTCCAATTGCTCACTGGGATGGGGAAACTTCTTTCCAATTAAAGCGACTGATTTCATGTAAAACCATGTAACATTTCACTTTTTAATTAGGTATATCCTTATCAAATACAATGAGGTCCACCCTCATTTCATTTTCTACCCAGAGAATGAAATGTAGTGAAAATTAATCATTCACCAATAGATTGCCAGACCTAATAACACTTTCAGCATACCTTGACTACTAATACATCAGTAAATGATGTCTTCTATTCCTGTTTCATTCCAAATATCTACCTGGAAGTCAAGAATAGGCTTAAACTTTTTACATCCAAACATCCCTGGGTACATCTAAAAATATTAAGCCAGTTACAAGTTAAAAAGAGAAAAATGGGATTAATTTAAACAGAAACAATAAAATTCACAAAAATATAGAGCATCAGCTGACACCAGAGCAGGACTACCCACACTTCTGTCATTTGAGTAATTTACCTCCACTAAAATTACTAGTTAAATAAGGATGTGGCAATCCAGACTTCTAATTCTCATGTAGTTCTTGCCTGGCTTAGAGATGGCAACTATCATAGGAAATTCATATCACAGACAACTGACAGGACTCTCCTGGGACACAGTACCTTCATGATGGACACTTCTCACCTGGGCTAAAGCCTCACTGCACAGAACAGAAACAGAGGTAGTGTGCAACTTTCTCAGCAGTTTTCTCTTCTCAGGCCAGGCCTGGGAAAGACTGGCTAGGGACTTTTATACTACAAACAAAGGAAAATTCTAGCAACTGGTTTTGTGAAATCAAACACAAGAGCCAGGAGACAGAGATAATTCACTAGAAGATGAACTGAAAAAAAGGTTCATTGAAAAGAGCCCATCTTACGATTCCCATTCTACATGGGCAAATTCAGATGAGACCAGTATTATACTGCTTTATTTTTAAATCCTTCTAATGCCTCAGGATTCATATCACACCAAGAAAAGTCCTACCTCCAATTATGGATGCAGCTTGCAAGTGCTGACTTAAAAGGAACTCATCAGGACTCTCAGCAACCTGTCGCTGAAGTTCCCCTCGTTAATCTGATGAGGGGAATCAAGATTTCTCTGTCCACCAGGTCTCAAAACCCCAAATACACCTCTCAGAGAAACAGCTCGGAAGGGCCTAGAACTGCTGCATGGACAAGTCTGAAACAAACCTCAAGTAACTAACTCATTCAGCACATGCTCCAGCTCCCAGTATTCCTGTATTCTCCTCACCTGATATTCAGTCAGTCATTGTCTGTTTAATGTAGTCTTCACTCTGTATTTTATGTCTGTAAGATTTTTGCCTTACTGTGTTAAAAAAAAGTGACAAGATGCTAGACGCAATTCAGAAGCAGCAAAAGGTTCCCTGTTGGGTTGATGAATCAGCTGCATAAATCAGTACAAGCTTTCTTGTAAACACACACAAAAGCATGTCTGCTAAGAAGAATGCAAGGCTATCATAAAACAGAAAGGTTGACTAGCTTTTGGAAAGGGGTAAGCCAGAGCTACTACTGAAAGCCAGTACACAAAGTTCAGAAGAATAATTTTTTAAAGTTAAAAAGCACAAGTGGAACCCAGATTAAATATTAATTATTGGCAGGACAAAAATGCTTCCCAAAGCCTTTTCATAATAATACTTTTGTTTCCACAGTCTAATAGGAAAGACTCGTCTTGGAAAGAAATAAAACATACATGAGGGAAGCTTGCTTTTTAGGGAAAAGGGGGATACCAGAATCTAAAATTCTAACATCTTATTCATGACTTCTCATCCTTGTGAAAGTGACAAAAGCAAAAAGATTCAGACACACTGGTACTTCACATCATGACGTGATTAAGTTTTATTTTCTTCACATAATTTGTTTAATTACTTTGCGTTACAATAAGTTGGCAAAAACCTCAAAATAGTAGTCTTAAAATGATGACTTTTCAGATAGGAATGTAACTAAAACCCAGCACATTCCACTGACTTCCTGTGAAGTTCCATCAACAAAGGGACAATACATCATTATCATTATTAAACTGTTACTACTGTACTGACATTACATAAAAATGAAAAAAAAAAAAATCCCCATTCTGTACCAAAGAGTTTACAGACTGCAGTAATGCTAAACACTGTGACAGTAGGAGATAGCTTCCATGCAAGTTAAAATAGGAGGTTAGTGTCAATATAAGGTCATTGGCAGTAAAGTTACAAGCTGAGAAACAAAAGTAACTCAAGGGTACTATACTAGAAGATCTTCTGAAGATCTTTGCATAAGCATAGTTCCTTCTCTAGCCCAAAGTCTGCAATAAGGTAGAAGGATCAAGGGAGTAAGAAGGTCCAAAAATGTGATGTAGCGTCAGGAAAAGGCAGAATCATAGAATCATAGAATTAACTGGGTTGGAAGAGACCTCCAAGATCATCAAGTCCAACCCCACTGTGATTACTACACCATGGCACTCGGTGCCACATCCAGCCTTGTCTTAAAAACCTCCAGGGACGGTGAATCCACCACCTCTCTGGGCAGGCCATTCCAATGCCTGATCACTCTCTCTGGAAAGAACTTCTTTCTAATATCCAACCTAAACTTCCCCTGACAGAGCTTAAGCCTGTGCTCTCTTGTCCTATTGCTGAGTGCCTGGGAGAAGAGACCAACCCCCACCTGGCTACAACCTCCTCTCAGGGAGTTGTAGAGAGTGATGAGGTCTCCCCTGAGCCTCGTCCTCTCCAGGCTAAACAACCCCAGCTCTCTCAGCCTCTCCTCATAGGACTTGTGCTCAAGTCCCTTCACCAGCCTGGTTGCTCTTCTCTGGACCTGCTCCAGCACCTCAATATCCTTCCTGAACTGAGGGGCCCAGAACTGGTCACAGCACTCCAGGTGTGACCTCACCAGTGCTGAGTATAAGGGAAGGAATCACCTCCCTGGTCCTGCTGGCCACACTGTTCCTGATCCAGGCCAGGATACCATTGGCCTTCTTGGCCACCTGGGCACACTGCTGGCTCATCTTCAGCCTCCTGTCAATCAGCATCCCCAGATCCCTTTCTGCCTGGCTGCTCTCTAGCCACTCTGTGCCGAGCCTGTAGCGCTGCAGGGGGTTGTTGTGGCCAAAGTGCAGGACCCGGCACTTGGCCTTGCTGAACTTCATCCCGTTGGAGTCAGCCCATCTCTCCAGTCTATCCAGATCCCTCTGCAGAGCCCTCCTGCCTTCCAGCAGATCGACACTCTCTCCCAGCTTGGTGTCATCTGCAAATTTGCTAATGGTGGACTCAGTCCCCTCATCTAAATCATTGATAAAGATGTTAAACAGGACTGGGCCCAGCACTGACCCCTGGGGGACACCACTGGTGACCGGCCACCAGTTGGATGCAGCCCCGTTCACCAGCACTCTCTGGGCCCGGCCATCCAGCCAGGTCCTAACCCAGCACAGATACCCAGAGGACAAGACTTGCATTGACTACAGCTGGACAAAGCTCCAAGTACAAAAGCCTACTGAACTGAAACAGTGAAGAGGCAGAAAAAGTACTGGAGCAATTGGAGAGGGAAGACATTTAAGAAGAACCAGACAAGAAAGTCTGCTGCATTTTGGGCTAGAAAGTCAGTGCAGAGAAAGTCACCAGTCCATTGAGTGGAATACAGCAATTCAGTTTGGCACAAAGATAACAAATTAAGAACAAGTTTTTGGGAGCAGCAAATATGCATACTACAAAATAAGAATATAAAATTAATAATCTAGGATTTTAATATACAAAATGCATAGAGAAGTAAAAAAATCTTATAAATTGATTTAATCAGATGCATGAATCTTAGCTTTAAACTAATAAATGATAATAGGAAAAGAGGCCCAGTCCTGCAGACTTTAACTGCAACCAGTTATTTGCAATTGTTATGACAGTACTTCAAGCACGGGAGCAGTAGTCTGAAGGTAGGGTTTTCAAGTCAGGAACACTGATATTAACTCCTAAATACTGCTGGTGGTATACTGTTGGAATATATCCAATAAACCAACTATACGTCCTTAGGGACCATGTTAGCTTCACTGTGCAGTCACAGAGTATGTAAAGCATTACAGAAAGCTTACGACAAATTTTGCTTCCTGAAGTTTACTAAAAACAAGACATTGCTGAAGTAATTTGTGACTAGAAGCAAGAAACAGACTAGGATCCATAGCACCTTACAATGCTACTCATATTTTAACTACATGTTGAGAATACTGTTTTTCAAATGATCAGTCTAGGGATCCTCACCTTCAGCAAAGACAAGACTGCCAAGTCATTGCAAGACTGGGCCTCAATCCCACACAGTTAACTAAAATAGCTACAGGAACTAAATGAAAATACAACTTGTGCGCTATAGCTGTGCAGTACCACAGTAACTTTCAAACTCTTTAGCTTTTATTTCATAGATGTGCAGCATGGCTCTAACCCATGGGCATTTATGACTGATGCATCTGCATGAAGCTTCTCATGAACGTTGCAAGCTTCTGAACATCTTCTACAGTCACCGCATTATATAAAGAGGCACGGATTCCTCCCACAGATCTGAATTGAAAAGAAGAGAGAAGAAAAAATCCCAAAAGTTTTGTATATTCTAAAAAAAGAAAACATTAATAACATTCACAGGCATTTAAACCCATACCTACTCTAAAAGGATAAAATTCACATTTTATGTGACTGAGAAGCAATATTTAATTCTTCAAGGCAAGCTTGCAATTTAGAGAAGCTTAGTATTTAATAGTTATTTACAGTTCCAAAGCTGTACCCCTATGGCATCAAAAAGCTAATCCCACAAACACTACTGAACATGGGAAAGAACTCTTGCCACTAGGAAGACAAGCCACCAGAGAGGCTTCATACAATGACACCATCTAATCAAGTGACCCCTTCTTTGGCATTTGCACAGAGATAGATTTGCCAAAGAAAGAAGAATTAAGAAGAAAGCTTTTTGAAGCCCACCACCACATCGAAGCAGTAGCTGAGACACCAGCAGTCTCTGATTACAGTCTCTAGACTCATGTCAAGTGGTGCCAAACCAACATGAGAAAGAGCTTATGATGAGAAAGGCTGGTAAGTCAATGCACAATGCCTGCTGCTGTATCACCACTCTAGTAATTGTTTGTTCTGCACAGGAAAAACATTAATCTGATTTATACTTACCGATGTCCTTTCAGAGATATCATGTTAAGTTCCACAGCCTTCTCAAGAAATTTCTTTTCCAGGGCTTCATCACCCTTAACACTGCCAATACGGAAAGGGACATTCATTCTGCTTCGGTTCTTTCTCTCCACTGGACATCTAGAAAGATTGTAGAATGTAATGCTTAGCCCATTTTATGCTAAATTTATGTTTTCAGCTATATACAGTTTTAGAATGTTTAGAACCAAAGTTGATCCTCTATAATCAAAAAGGTCATTACTTTCTGTGAAAGAAAGCAATCTTCCTTTTTTAAACAAGTATATTAATGGAAATGGTGAAGTGGAAAGCTTGTTAACCCTTCCTGACATACTCAAAATTGCCCCGAGAAATGTGTGAGAGGCTTGCACACAGACCAAATAAAAACCAAACCAACAAAAAAAGCCATAACCAAACAAAAACAACAACAAAAAACCCAAGCAAAAACACAAACAAAAACCCAAACAAACAAAAAATTAAACAAACAAAAAAATAAACAAACAAAAAAATAAACAAAGAAAACAGTTACTTAGGATAAGTGAAGTTAGTTACAGGGAATTCTGAATAAGTCTCAAGAAGTTTCTTTTCTTTGTCTTCAAAGACTGACACACTTATTTTTTACTCAGGTAGTCAAACATGATACCAGAATTAGACTCAGCTACACAAAGGTAAAGGAAGTACAAAAACACAACATTAGAAAATTTCCATGGACATTAATGACTTCTGTTAGTGGTTTCAGTCCACTTTCTAAATCAGTATTACTCAGAAGCATGAACACCTCAAGGAGAGAAGAGGTATCTCTAGAACAAATGTGGCATTGTGTACATGGCCACAACATATACAAGATGCACCACGGCTCTTTAATACCTTAAAATCCCACCTAATCTGAAGTGGAAAATTCAGAATACATTTATTTTCTCTTCAATTATTTTGTGAAGGCAAGAAAGGATGGGAAAAGGTTAGAAGATTTAAATATCGTTCTTCAGTGATTCTAGTACAAAGGAGGTATGAAGCCTTCAGATTTATTCTTTCCTAAGGCTGTGATGAAGATTCTTACAGTCATTCATTAGGAATAAGTTCTCATAAATTGCATGTACATTTCATATCTATTATTATTCTATTTGGAAAAGAATGGGTATCATTCTTCTTAGTTTCTCCCTTGTTCCATTGTCCATATGTCCCCATAACGAAAAAGAAAAAAAATCCATCATAATACCTGCCTACGCAAATTTTCTGCTTCAGGCTCAACCACAAAAACACTCTTCAAAAAGGTCTATGCTTGTAAGCGTTCCCATGTCTGAGTTACTGTAGCCGTGCTATAGTTTTTATAATATTCAGTTGCTGTTAAGCAAGCTAATGCAACTCGGTGCACAGACTTTGGAAAGCAAACTGCAAATAGCACATAGCACTTGGCGGAAGAAAGGTTCAATTTGCTAAATGGCTTGCCACTCTGCTAACCCAGGGAAGCATTCCACAGATCAGGTGGCACATTACAACTGGGAAGGCAGCTTCAGATTAAGTCTTCCTTTTAGTCATAGATACAGTAAAAAAATTCACAATCTTAACTGTATTGCTTCAGAAGATGCATTACAGCTCAGTCAGTGAAGCTTGTTCTGTTTTCCCAGCTGACTATTTACCATCCCATCTGCATTGCATATCCCACTCACTGCCTTACAGACCAACTTGATAGAAACAGATTTCTGTTTGTCACTGGATGTTTTTTTCAAGGCTTTATTTGCTTTCTGAGTTTTATGAAAAGCCCTCTGGATTTTGTGGGAGTAGGATCATAATTCAAATGTACTACATATTATGATGAAACCTTATCCCTGCCAATTAAGACTGCAACCAGTTTTATTCTGAAACCCAAATTTATTTTGCCATATCCAAACTTGGACTTGAAAATTAGTTTGGTCCCCTAACTGCTGGTTTTATACTGAAAGTGAAGTAAAATATTTTGCATTTTCACACCCAATTACTAGTTTGAGCTTGGTGAATAATAAAAGTATTACAATTTCAGTTTTAACTATACATAGGTCCTGTGAGTTGAAAAACACCTCACAACAATATGTAAAAATCAGAGGGTTAAATCTGCTTTGGAAAGCCATCAAAATAACTGAAGAAAATAAACAGTACATAAAGGGTTGGACTTGATGATCTCGAAGGTCTCTTCCAACCCAGTTAATTCTATGATTCTATATAAAGAAAATTTATTCCACTTTGAAGTCTGATCATCTTTTATTTCAGAAAGCATTTCAGTACTAAAATGCACTGCTTGACAGAGAAAAAGCAGAGTCTTTGACTACTGGACAAGGTGGTCGGAAGACTACAATGCTAAAGTGGTTTCTACAATTTCTTTCTTAAAGGCAACTTTCTCTGTTTTGCTCTATATTTCCCCAAGAGATTCAGTAAGCATACAAACCAGAATCTGCATAGCTGGGTTTCGTATACTCTTCTCCTAGGCTCCTGCATTTTATTAAGTTTAGAATATGTTTTCAGTATGCTTCAATATTGATCTATACAGGATATTTTGGAGTAACTTTCTACTGGAATAAAAGTCACCTTTGGACAGTTACCAAGCAAATGGTTTGCACGAATAATTTCTGTGGGAGTCCTCAAAATGTGACTTTAAAAATACACTGCGATCAAACTCTTGAAAGTTATGAACATGTCTGGCTCTGTAACGAATACTGAAACCAAAGGGAAAAGTACAGCAACTTACGCATAAAATCCATTAGATTTGTCTATAATATCATAAATCATTCGTGATTTGATTAAACTAAGTTTATCCATAGCTGCAGCTCCACCATTATTCTTTATCCATTCCAGTACCAATCCCATGATATAAATACTGCAAAAGGAAAAGAACATTTTTCAGTGAGATTTATTTAAACAGGAAAAGAAAGAAGTCTTGTCTAGTAGTTCGCAAAATGTTTCAGCAACAAATCTGCTGGACCAAAGATAATCCTTTGTATCACAGAAGTCCATGTCCTGCAGTTTTCCTGCAGGGCTCCCAAGGACATCCCTAGACATGATGCATGGACTGCCAATTCATTGACTACACAACTGCCTGTCAGGTCCTAGAAGGAGCCAGATTTAGCACAAAAGTTAATAGCATTCACCCTGCGCAAATTCACCCTAGCAAAAATACAAATCTCAAATGCATGTGCATTAATAATACCAGAAATTTAACCACATCTTCACAAATGTTAAAAATAAAAACTTTAATCCCATTTCTGTCTAAAAGGACCTTTTGCCCACATGAACTATGAAGTTTGGCAAAACAAATAATGATGTAATACACTTTAGTCTTCATTACCATTCAAGTTCTAAGAAGAGATCAGGAAGCCTACTGGCATCACATGGCTTGGGACTAAGTATTTCAAAGCTAGTTACTAAAGGCAACATAAAAAATCCTTGAAGCCTTTTGCCTTTGTGTTTTGCAACAAAACTCAGCTTGTTCAAGTTCAGGCATTTCCCACGGCTACAACAATTTACATAAAAACCTGCTCACAAGTTTTTATGGCCCATTTCCAACAAGTTTGTTCTTATTAGTTACTTCATTATAGATTCCAAGGGAGTGCTCAGAAAACACTACCCTAAAAGTTTCCTATCTAGAAGGAGGCTGTTTTAAATTTTGTTGCTTTTAATTTCTAAGAGGATGACAGTACCAGATCTTTGAACATTGTAGAAAAGCAGACTAATCAAGGTTACAGATTGCCTTTTATAAGCACCTTATAGCTCTGAGAGCACAATCTTGCCACATTTATGACAGCATGCTATCAACTACGCCAGCATAAAGGATTTAAATGTAGTATAGCCTACACCCTTGCCAAATATAAAGGGCCACATTCACCTCTTGCCCTCACTTCATTGAGCAAAACTTCTTGGACAAGTTAATTCCAAGAAGTCAGTCTTACAGTCATTCACAAAGCCGAGCCAGATGAAATCTCTTATCTTTCTTTTGTGTCAGTCAAAAGAATGATTTTGGAACAATTTTAAATGCAAATTCCAGAGCTTGGAAATTAGATTTTTATAGCAAATTCACTGTCAAATTTAGCTAAACAGAACAGGGTCAAAGAGTCAGCTCTGTAGCACCATGAGGTTAAAGCCATTAGCATCACCTTAATTTAATTTAACATCCCGCTGAAGTAGCTTTTGCAAATTCAGTTAATATTTCATGCCTGTTTGCCAGCAAACCATTAGCAAGTGAAAGGAAAAGGGTAGAGAAAAAGAGAAGTAAGAAGCTTTGCCAGTTCCTTAAACTGGAACAGACAGTAAGAGCCAAGCCAAACAGATGTGCATCTTGCCAACACTACAGTCCATTACATTCTGGATTCTGGAGTGTACTCCAGTGTGCGTCTGTAGCATGAAGTGAAATCTGCCAAGATGGTGACCAGAAATGAGAAAGACTTAGTTTAACTTTATTTTCAGCTCCCTTAACCTGCCACTACCCTGTTAAGGTTACTGACAGATACTGAGTTATACCTAAGGCAGCACTTTCTTTTTTTTAAGTTCTTTGCAGTGGCTAAAATACAGCTGCAGAATTTTATTTGTTTTGCTATTCAAACAGAGGAACAACACTGTGTTCAAGTGCTGCGATTAAGTAGAACTTCAGTTTTTCAAATGGAAATAGCTTTGTACTTGGAAAATATCAATGGCTGGATTTCAAAGCTGGCATTTTCAAGTATACAGTGTCCAAAAACAGTATGTGTGACTTGGCAAATAATTGATCCTGAAATAGTGGCGTCATCAGTCACTGGGAGGGAAAAAAAAAAACAACAAAGACATACATACTGCCTATGTTACAAAGCTACGTTTAGAAGACAAAAATCTGGAAACATTGTATAGTTAATTCTTAAGAGCAGCCCTAAGGATACTCGACGTACCCAGCCAATAGGGCAGACAGGTTGCCAGAAAGAATACATCATTACAGCACTACATACTCTACAGTGTACATATAACTTGGGAAAAGAAATTCTGCACTGTAAAATCTGCAATAAACAAATGCTCACAAGATATACCGTTCTTCTGACACAGACAACTGCCCCTATGTCACTGCAATAATACACTCTGCAGTGACAATCAGCACATTCAGAGATAAAATCAGTATCACCTCAAATTTTACTGAATTTAAGTAAGCAATGGCATTAAGTGATAGGCCTCACACACAGGAATCACTGAACTTTACACCCACACAGTGCATTTAATATCTGTTGCAAATCAATAGGCAGCCAAACTTTCCAGATTCTGGCATGTACAAACAAGGTGTAAGAGCTGAGACTAAACACTGCCTTATCAGATTATTTGAATCAAAAGGAAATCTTACCTTGAAAAGTAGAATTTGTTATTTTCAAAGATATTTTTTAAAAATGGGGAAAAAAAGGATACCTGGATTGACTTTTTTTATCTTTTAATCATTTCAGTGCAGTTTGGTATACAAATTCTTCCAATTAAGAATGGGAAGGTATTACTGGTTCAACATCTAAATATTCGAGTAGCAAAGCATCATTTCACTAGCTACCAATCAGAAGCTAGGAGATATCAATTTTAAAAAGGTAAGTTGTAGTCTGTTCTGCTTCTTGTGTATATGAAATCACCAGGTATATGAAAATTTCATGATCTTGATTGCTAGCAATGATTAGGAAGCTAGATCAATTTTATTTTTGGATATCAAGTCAAACACTGAGACAGTAGTCAAAGAAAAACAGAGAATCGTACTAAAGAATAAAGCAAAGCAATGACTAAACTGCCTTTAAAAAAATCTTTTACAGTATCATTTCAAAATCAACAGTGGTAAATACATCATTTTGTGATATTTTATATAATTTAAAACTTTAATAACAATATTTACTATTATCCAGTAAAGAAAGTCAATAGGGATCTGAAGTTTCAAATGCTGAGAAAAACCTGAGGAGAAAACTGTACTTAGTATCCAAGAAGGAAGTATAAGTGCCAAATTACCTATTTGCAATGACAGAAGTATCCCCACTGAACTGACTAGAGCTGTGTTCTTGTAAATCAGAACTGCATCCTGAAACTTTATACAGTGGACTTACAACATAGAATATTTACTTTGAAAAAGACTATGCCCTTCATAGCTGAGTCGCAGCATGCAACCCAAAGCCTACAACAGTCACATGGCTGGACGCCCTATGTTTTCACAGGAGTCACGTGAAAGACTCCAATATATAAGTGACTTGAGGGCAAAAAATACTTAACTTTGGAAGCTTTTTTAGGTAAGAGCAGCAGATGGCAGTGCAGCAGCTTTCTGAAGAAGGGATATCACATAGCACGGTGACTTACCTGTAGCATGGGGGAGTGTTATACAAAGAGCTATTCGTTGCCTGTGTTTTGTAATCCAGTACAACAGGGCATTCCTTCAGTGCAAATCCCAACAAGTCCTCACGTACTATTACAACAGTAACTCCAGCACAGCCAACGTTTTTCTGAGCACCAGCAAAAATCACACCAAACTTTAAAAGGAAGAAGAAAAGAAAGGCTTGCTACATGCATTCACTTACAGCTGAGTAAAACAGCAGGGTCGTTATACAACAGGCATGCTACTCAGCTGAACATACCACAGAATGTGTGGAAAATGAGCAATCTGTAGGTCAAAAGAAGAGTCAGGAGAAGTTCTCATTACAAAGTTCACTTAACAGCTATTCAACTGAGGAAGATAATCACAAGTTTCACAACAATTTGCTAAATGTTTATTTAATTACCACAAATTATTCTCAAGGCAGCCTGTCCAAATTTCACACTACTCTAAGCAAATTTACTAAAGATAAATTCAGACACAGTTCACGGTATTTTTAACCCATCTGGTATTTCAGAACAGGTATCATAAAATCCACCTGCTCAAACAGGAAGATCAGGAAAAGCCAAGATGAATGTACTAACAATTACTCCTTTTTGCTACACACAGGTAAGAAATGCCAAACATGCTACTTCACTAGTCGGTAGCACTTCTACTCATAACACACTTTACAAACATAGGCAAGTACTATGTTCTGCCTCTGTATTATCTGTGAAGTAGACATCGTAATTATGCAGCACAGGAAGCTTTGGGAGCTTAAAAGGGGTTACAGATTTCTCATGTAAAAGACAGGATTAAAATATTTAATTCACAGTACCCTGTATAGACAACATATATACTATCTATAGACTAAATATGATTCAAATGATATTTCTTTCAGCTAAAACATCAGCGAAGACCATCAAATAGACAAATAATCTTGGGCAGCTATTAATATGGACAATTTTAACATAGTTTAGTAAGTTTTTATGAAAAAATAAGGAAAACAGATAGACATGGAAATCTCAAACTTGAAAATTCAACACTTCTATCCATAATCAGATATTCAATTAACAAAACATCCTTAATTTCACTGCTCAGCATCTCTGGCCATCCAGACATTTCAAAGTGCTTAATTACACGTATTCAAGTTTGAAAATGCTTTGGGTGGCCACTGGATCCAATACTCTACCTTGGAAACATCCACAGGTCTGGACAGGAAGTTTGATGACATATCACAAACCAAGACTGCTCCTTTGACATCAGGTACAAAATCAAACTCCACACCATGGACAGTTTCATTAGCACAGTAATAGACGTAAGATGCATCTGGATTCAGATTCCAAGTGCTTGGGTCAGGAATGTCTGAGACAGACAAAAAAGAAACCCATAGATCAGCTGAAGATAGGTAATTTTCTTGGCATGCAATTTTACTTGAATATAGAACCTAAGTGCAAATGCAGAACAGTTTGCAGTATAAAATATTAATTATCTTGCTACGAGGAAGATAGTATATCTGCAAAGCAAATACACCAGTGCATTCCTGAAATTCTCTGGTGAGCCATCATTAATCTTGCAAAACCTTTTCATTTTCACCCCTTATTTCTCAAACTATTTTCATCAAGTTTGCAATTCCAGACTATAAACTACTGTCTTAGGGGTCTAAAACAGCATTTCAAAGGAATTCAGGCAGTGGGTTCAAGAATTCTCATGCTGCCTTTGGAACCACTGAAGCATCCAAATTCTCACTGTCAAAGTTCTCTAAAGCTGTGTTTCTGTGCAAACCCAGAAGCATTTCAGTCTCACCCAAGCTGAACAAACACAAGGCTATCTACCTTCCTCCCATTTAAACTTTGCAACTGATTTACATAACTGTAAAGATTTCCTATGTCAACAGTCAAGATATAGGCATGTCCTGACAGCACAGAACAGGTTTTGCATAGAACAAATAATTGCTCTTCCTTTCTTTTATCCAATTGGTCTTCCTTTCTTTTCTCCTCCTCCTGAGGGGAGACAGAGTGGGGAGGGGAAGATTATTTACTGCCTCTCCCCTTGTCTACAGCTACCAAATAGTGAATATGCTCCCCTAGACTGGAAGCTTGTAGGTTCCATTCCTTCCTGTGCCCCATTCAAATGCTATAATTTGGACCACAGGGAAGAAAAGTGAGCAAAACTAGTAAGAGTAGAAACTAGAACTAAGTATTCCTGCTCCAAGAATTATTTATGTATATTCAGTGAAACAGAGGCGGGAAAGATAAGTATTTAGGAATCCTTACAGGTAGGCAACAGAATGCAGGTCTCTCATATATTGGGTCAAGAAGGTTAAAATCCTGGACACGCTTCTAAATTTTAGAGCAATCTCATTACTGACTACACATGAATCTGAAACACCTCACAATATCCCTGTGAATAGCTTAAGAACTCAGTTAAATATTAAAAAAAAAAAACTGAGACAACCCAGACCACTTCCCTGCTTAGACACTTGCTTCCTGCCACTTATTTTCTGGGATCTGCTCAGTCTCATTTCGCAATTTTTTTTCTGGTGGAGGCTGTTAAGCCATTTAACAGATCTCCCAGTGATGAATGCTGAGAGATGTGGCAGACAACCTTTTGAGTGCTGGCCAGTCAACTCTAGTTAACATTTAACAGCCCAATAGCAAAGTTGGATCAATTTTTAGAGCAAGGCTAAAAGCTAAGCATTCACGCAGATGGATGCAATCATCAACTTACTTGTATAGGCTCCCAGTTTCGGATGAACGATATTCACCTTGGCATACTTCTCTGCTTCTTTAGCTGCTTTTGCTGACCAACCTCCAGTAACCACATAATCTGCCTGTCTTCCCTCCTTTAAACCAATGAGGTTAAGGGGGACTGCACTGAACTGAGCAGATCCACCTCCTTGAAGGAAAAGAACTTTGTAGTTGTCTGGTATATTTCTGCATAAAAGAAATAACCATTTCTATTATTCCCAGAAGACATGGGATGCATATTATTCGATACCATGCATTTAACACCAACTGATGAAGAATTCTGTAATTTTAGAAGACTCTTTGCCCAGAGGTTAGACCAAATCCTATTAACTTACCTCAGCACTGGTCTTGAGTAACAAATATTTAAGAGTAATGCTATACATTTCAGTGATATAAATTTGCTGAATAGTTTTCCTTCCCCACCCCTGAGGACTGCATTAAATGAATTCATTTCTGAGTAGCTGTACAAACATAGTACACAGAAACTTGAATGACATTCCATCAGAACTAATGCTGACTTTTAATTTTGTCTATTGCTACCTTCACAGGTTTTCTGTCAGGCTAAGAACTGCACACTGAAGTGCTCACAGTAGAATTCCACTTCGAGACCCTTCAGTTTGAAAGTGCAGTGGTACAGTAAATTACACACACAGAGCAAGTGTTGCTCATATAGTCACAAAAATTACTTGTTCAAATTATTCAGCAAAATCCCTCTGTCAGTAGTTCTGGCTGTGATTGAGGGTCAAGTACTCATATTAAATGACCAACATTATTAACTACTATGAAAATAGTAATTCTAATCCATTATATATTTATTTCAAACTTTAAAAAAATGTGTCATTCTGCAAATACAGAAAGAGCTCTTGATCGGTGATTCTAACACACGTCCATAGTGCTCATGTTAATAAAACAATAATACAAGCAATGCAGAGATCACCCCTATACCACTAGAGAACTGATTTCTATTGTTTGCTTTTATCCCTTTAAGGTCATGTCCATCATGAATTCTATAGAGGTGACAAAAATCCAAATTTCAAAACATAGTCAACTTTTCAATGTATAGTAACCATATAAAAAACAACTTAATAGGAGTTCTTTGTCAAATTCAAAAATATAAGTATCAGACAAACAGAAGATCAGTGCCCTCCCTGAGATTATTACTCTATCATACACAGTACCTACGCATGGAAAAACAAACTAACAGGTACTTTCATGGAAAGTTCTCCACATTATTGATGTAACTAGAACAACCATAAAATAAAAATAAGCAGAAAGTAATTCACTTACAGTAATTCACGCATGAGATTTTCCGTTTTATTTAAAATTTTTGTGAAATCTGAGGAACGGTGGCTCATTTCTTCGGTGGAACAGAAAGAAGAAACAGCATGAAACAGGATGGTAATACATGAACTTGATTTAAAAATTCTGTTAAGCTTCAAACCTTTTACACTACTGACCCAAAATGTCGGAAGGTTGTCATTCCCAGTTCCCATTCCTATTTCTTTTTTTTCAACCCAACCCTTTCTAAGTGCCCACAGAAGACTTATATTTGCAGTCTTGTCCAGATACAGGCAAAACCTAACCACTGACATTTGGACCTACATGACTTTACTACCCCCCAAGAGCAACTACATTTGCAGGGGGAAAAAAGTTACTCCCTAGAGAGGTTAAATTTTTCCTCACTCTAAGGATCTTATCTGCTAATAATGCTATAGCAATTATATAATAAGGTACAGGAGTTTGTTTTGTTCTATTATTTTTAGCAAGGCTTCTTCATACTGTTATGCTATAAGAACACTTAATACTAATCCCTTTTTTAAATTCATAGGCTGCCTTCTATGTGTAGGTGGACAATTTAAACATTAATCCAATCTGTGCAGTTGCACATTTTACTTTTAGCAACTAAACAGTTTCATAGGACTAGTAAAGTGCTGACCATCTTGTTCCATAAATCTTTTGTGCAACTGGGGCTAAAAAGCCAGTCAGCTACCTATACGGCACAAAAGACATCTCCTCCTTATGGCAAGACAATATTACCTTCCTAATGGGAAGGATGCTATACATCAAGTTTACGTAAAGTATTTTGCCATCCGGTATGTAAGATACTATATATGGTATCTATACACACAGAGGTATACAGTACATTTGTATACAGTATGTGTGTACACATACACAGCCTTTCATAGATATGTAAAACCTTTATTTTATAAATTGCCTCTCTCTCTTTTCTCTCTCTCTCTCTATACATACACATCTATTCCAAAGACCTGAAAGTACTAATGTTTGACATATGATTTGTTATCTTTTCTCTCTAGTCCTTTGTTTTGAATCTCTAAACATCAGGCTATGTATCATTTTAGAGTCCTCTAATGAATGGTAGAAATAGGCCATGAAGCAGGGGTCTCTGGACATACATGCTACAAGAATAAGGTATTTGAAAAGGAGTTGAAACACCAAGATCAAAAAGTCTTATTAAACAATTCTGTTAAATATTGAAATTCTGAAAAATGTAGAATTTTTTAAGTCTTACCAAGAACACTTATACCAAGTCCTTTGTAGTCTACCAACTCTTTCTGTGCTTCTAATAATACCTAACAAAAGAAAAAAAATCCAGAAATAAATTAAGGGTTTTTTCAATTATCTGGCATCTCTGATGCACTGCATCTATGCCAGCTGCTCTACATTGCAATAACCTGACACTTGTCAAATGAGATTAACAGAACTACAGTCATCAACATAATTTCACTGTATCTAGTAGCAGAAGGTTTTCATAAGATAGCAAACTTAAATCATATGCTTGTCGTGGAGACCATGTTTTAAGTTAGCATTTCAAAAGTTACATTTCCAGATTTCAGAATGATTTCTAGAAGTCAAACGGAACGCTTAACCTTTACAAAACACCTAATGTGTGCATACATACTCTTTCTAAGTAAGCGTCCCAAATACCCATACCCACCCCTGCATCTGTGATCTTTCACTTGATTTGTGTAAATAGGACAACCAAGGTATTGAAGAAATAATAAAGAAAAGGTCAGCTTGGGGAACTGGATACCTTAAACTGAGCCAACGGGACAACGACTGATTTTACAGAATGAAGCCCACACTTTTTGAGGATGAGCCTTTTCTATTTAATGAAAGTTATGAAAGAAATGAAGCAAAATTTTGAGACCACCAAAAAAAAAACAGGTCACTCCTAGAAGTCCTAGCCAAGTAATCTTCTGCTTCAGCCTTCCATTTTTTTTCTGTCTTCTCCCATATATCTTGAATATTAACAAAGTAGAATGAGATTCTAGCCACTGGATCTGCAGCTTCTGATTTCAGTAAATTCTTGTATGAGTGCCAGAACACTCTCAGCTTTCCTAAAGGAAGTGGGAGAAGAGGAAGCCCCAGTAGAACAGTCACCAAAACAAACACTGCATTGAATGCACCCCAGGATTTAACAAGAAATTGCATACTCTGGACAGTTTCAGTAACAAGAGATCTATCTTGCTGACAGGGTATCTGAACGGCCTGTAAAACTGTAACAGCTGGTCAGCAAGAGGTCAACTGAAAACAGTTGTGCTGCTTTTCATTTTAGAGATTGTTAAGTTTTTACTACCATCTTCCACAATCAAATTTATCCATGCCAGAAAAGGGGGGGGAGAAATGAAAGGGAGCACACAGATTACTAGAACTGCTTGATAAAATACAGTTCTACTAGTAACATTTATCAGACAATCTGCCCATGCCTGACAATAGACATCTATAACACGTCTTATAATAGCCACAAATTGCTCCATCCACCTTCATGCTTCAGTCAGAGTACTTCACGTGAAGCACCATCAAAGAGAAACAAGTGAGGTGATAGAGTAGTCCACAAAAGAACACTGCATTTCAAGAGAAGAACACAAATTAATAATACAGCATTCAGCCATGCCCTTCTCAAACCCTAAATCCAGTTTTCAATAGTCTCTCAGAGATCTGGTTACTACAGCAGTCCCACTGAGAGCCCCTTTCGGAAACCAAGGGTTCAAGACAGAACAACAAATTTCTTGGCAACCGCGTCTACAAAGGACGTTTCCGAGAGAAAAAAGAAACGGGGGTGGAGAGAGAGGAGGGAGAGGGAACAAAAAAGACAAAAAAAATCAAGAAAGCTGCTCTGTAGCAAATTCATTTGCCTAAAGAAAAATTTTAAATAACACATATATTCCCTTCCCCTATGAAGAAAATTAAGAAAAGAAACAAAAAATCTACAGTACATAACCCTTAGTTGAAAGTCAGATGCGTAGAGTTTGGAAGAAACTTCCCCCTCTCCACATCCCACTGGATAATCCACGGCTGCTGATGCAACTTTCCAGAGGGTTGAGTGTACACCACAGTCATTATAATTTCTGAAATAAAGACTTCTCATGGAATACTCCACACAGCCACCCTTCTACACTGAGTGCCTACTTCCCATCCCAAAACTAACGAAATGCCCTTGATGCCATATGATCTGGTCTGGAAAAAACAACTCCGAGAGCAATCCAAAAACCACACCAGGGCTCGCTTTCAAAACTCCGAGTTTACCACGGCAGTTCGCTGAGTGGGGAAGGGGAGAAGAAAGGAGGTTTCGGCGCTGTGCGGGTTAACTCTTTTAATGACTATTTACTCGAGCTTCCCCTGCCCTCGCTTTGCCCCGGCGCCCGCGGGTGAGCCGTGAGGGCGAGGACACCAACCCGCGCCGCGCCCCAGCCCGGCCCTTACTCACGGAGCGCGGCAGCTTCGCCGGCCCGGCCCCGAAGTTCGCCACCTGCCGCCCGCCCTCCATCTCGCTCGGGATGCTGCCGACGCTGATCCCGGCGGTGCCGCGGCCAGGCCGATATAAACCCCCCGCCGGGCTCCCGGCCGGACCCGCCCCTGTCCCGGCCACCCATTGGCAGCGCGGCCGCGGAGAGGCGGCGGGGCCGGGCGGGGCCGAGCGCAGCCCACGGGCGGGGAGGAGCGCAGCCCGCCGCCCGTGCCGCGGCCGCTGGGACGGGGGTGGATCTGCGTTTACCTACCTGCCTGGGGTTTGGGAAACCTTAGTGAGCCCCGGTGAGGTGCCAGCGCACACGCAGCCGTCGGTGGGCAGGCATGCGGGCAGGCATGGAGGCAGGCAGAGATACACACACACAGAGAAGTAAAATGAACGCATGTCCTACCGTGACTTGACTTGTGCGTTTCCCCACGCGGTTGCTCCTGCAGAGCTGGGACGCCTCTTCGCAAAGCAATCTGCATGAACGCGTGAGAAATTACGAACAGCGATCCACAGTGAGGCCCAGAGAGGCTGTAGAATCTCTCCTGGAGAAAAAAAAATGTCTGGATGCAGTCCCGTGCAACGTGCTGTAGAATGACCCTGCTCGAGCAGGGAGGTTGGACTAGATGACCCACTGTGGTCCCTTCCAAACTGACCATTCTGTGATTCATCTTTAAAGAGGTAGTTTTACACTACCCAAATGTTCTCATATTTTAGGTGAAATTCTTTCCTCAGAGAGGAGGAGGAGCCCTGCCTTCTCCAAGTCACAAAGCACCAGCATGTTGCACACTGTTTCCCTGAAAAGTTTGTTGTAGGCAAATTGCCATTTGAAGTCACAGGAAGAGAATAAAATCAAGAGAGCTGTGAAATTTAATTAACTTCACAGATAGCAGAGCCTGGACTTGCCTTGAGGTCTGCCAAATCCTAGGCTAATATTCCTGAATACTAAACCATTCTTTCCACACGTCTTAGTTCATTGAAAACATTGAGGTCGTACAGTTAAACTGTTGTAACTGAAGGGAACATTTTAGCTCACCAAATTCTTCTGATTGTTTTAAGGAGAGACGTTGCACCTAAGAGTTTCCAGAAGTTAAAGGCAGTAGCAGTAAATAAATTTTGACAAAACAAGCCATGAAGTATGACTGAAAACAGATGGGCATCACAAAGTCCCATAATCTTTAAGTATCTTGGACAAGAGTTACGGTATAAAGCACAGCTCCTGAACACCTTAGACTACCCCGTGTTACCTGTAACACTGGCCCTACTTTTGTCCCTTGCATGTTCACCAAGCTTATCAACATTGTCCGTAGACCAAATCTACATTTTTTTCAGAAATGAAAGTGTCAATGCCTGTTACTTTGCAAATACTGAGATTTATATAAAATATAATTTTTCATTCCTTTTGCTGTCAAGTCAGGTGATACCTACAACAGTAAAAAGAATTTATGGATCACAGCCTGATCTGCTATTTAGTTAACACACTGTAGAAGTTATTTTGTTTAAAAGACTAAAAACAGAGACACTGGTTTTAGAGCAAAGATAACCTTCATTTCACTAATGGCTATAGCTGAAGAAAAACCTACCAAACTTGCTTTCAGACACCAGAAACCTCCTCAGTTCTGAAGAGATAATTGCAAACTTCACAGACATTATAGGTGTGATACACTGTCTTCAAAACACCAAGGTATTTCTAAAGAATGTCTAAGACCATGACCTTCAGAATAACTACACTACTAATTATTGAAATTAGTTGTAATTAAATGGAAGCCTCTACTCAAATGCTAAGTAACAACATAGATAAGGCTACAATTTATTTTTACTAGCGTCTGAAATAAAACTGGCTCCAGAGATACAGGCTCCTCATACGGGCTTTTCCCAGTATTAAATCCAAACCACTTATTTCTGCAATGGCATCCTAGATAGGAAGTTGTAATGGAAGCAGTCAGAAATAGTGTAGATTAGTGATTCAGGTCAGAAAGTGTTCTGACATCTGAGTAGGATCAGTCTTGAATCCTAGCTGTGTGGCACAAACCATAAATTAAAACTTTGGAGTTAAAAACATAATTCAATCCTTTGACACAGAGCTAGAACACAAAAAATAGAAACTAGGAGAGCTGGTGCTAGTAACAGCTCAGAGCACTGAGAGTAAATACCAGGTACTGTAGTTTTCACTTCACGAAAGTACCATCCTGACCAGAAGGGTCAAAAATAGCAGCTCCTATGAGATCAGAGGACAACAGTGCTGAAAGCCTTGCCATGTAGAGCCTTAGAAAATCCACTTCACACTGTGCATTGATGGGAAGTATAGAAAATTGGTAAGAATGTATAAACCAGAAACTTTTGCTTTGGGCAAGGGATTATTACACTTCTGCAGTTGGAAAGAATGAAGAGAAACACTATAGGTCACATTAGAGTTTTGTTTCTGTGGAACTGAGATTTCTATTTTAATATTTTGCTACCAGCAATTATGATTTAATGTTTTTATTACATTAAAAACCATAAATTGATCATATCAATATTCAGAGTTACCCATTATGAAATATAGGCTTTCAAACCCATGACTTCCAGGAGTGCTTCTGGCTTCTACCACTTGACAGAGAATTTGACCCTTCCATTGCCACAAATCCCTGCAGATGAACATGAATTTGCATAATTAATAGAGAAACAGAGAGAGCTGTATTTATTACGCTGCACAACTGGAAAACCAAGACATTAAAAAAAAAAAACCTATAACAAAAAACCACAGAAAAAGTGTAAATAAAGTCTCAGAGTTTTCAGTGAACTTTTATTAGGCTCATCGTAACTTCATGTTATGCTGGACAGCAAACCTTGATTGACTACTGCTGGAAAAGGATCAGCTCACTCAAGGAGAGCAAGTGTACACGAGTTCTCTGTCTGGTACTATAGCTGACAAACTGACGTCATTACTAAAGACAAATAATATTGACTACATAGCAACCTGGCAACTGTTTCTGGAGGCAGCTGCAATGTCTGGTCCAGCAAACTAAGTGCAACAAGCAAATTTTGCTGAAACTTAAGATATAGGTAGTTCAAACAAGGATTTGAGGTTAATTTGTTTTCCAGAGATTGCAGTTCTGAACTGTGAAAAGTAGTTCTTCGGAAGCCTAAATGAAGAGAGAAAAAAATACCGAGTTTTATGAGTAAACAGTATTATGTTCTCTAGCAAATAGCTGGCCTATTGATTTCAGTATTTTATGTCAAACAAGAACACAAATATGTAAAACATTAACTAACAGCAAAAGGATGAAACAGTTTATATCAGAACTCATAATAATTTAACCAAAAATATTGTACTTTATATTAAAATATTGTTAAAAATGCATACAAGATAATTATTTATATGTATAAAATATTTTTTGTAAATATATTTTTAAATTGTAAGCAAAACCCTTGAAACTTCTGAAATATTCATGATAGCCTTAAAAAAATACTTCTCCTCTGGGCAACTTCAATCCAACTGATTCTCTACTGACTTCATATCCAACATTAAACTATATATAAAGCAGGCACTACAGATTTTTACTGTAAAGAGTGCTACACCACAGCACCAGTGATGAGGTGAAGAATCCTTCATGTTTCTGATTTAACAGAAAAAAAAAAAGGTTAAGTATTAAGCCACTGGAAAAAAATACGCCAATCTCAATTGCAAACTGCCTGATCAATTTTGTTTTAAAGTATTATTTTTGACATAATTCATACTGTCAAAGCAAATATAAAAAGTAAGTACTTAAAATAAAAGGTAGTTTATGCCACCTGGTTATAGGCCTTCAATACATAAGCTGTTTTAAGTTATTTTTGCTATTTTTAAGTACAAATAACAGATTCCTAATTGCTAACCTCACAAATCCAAACACTTTTGAATTTACAGTTCTACTCAGCATTTCTCAAGGATTAAATTAGCTTTTGAGTTTTAAATTTAAAAAAAGGGAACAAGTAGTATTTTAATGCTGAATATACAGATTGCATGTAATTGTTTAATCAAACCAAAATCACAAGCAACGGACGACTGAAGAATTAGACAAACAGTTGGGAAAGTATGTGAAAAATAATACAGATTAATGTATTACCTTCTATTATTCTGAAGTGACAAAGTCTGTACAAAGAACATACTTTCATTGTGCAATTACTTGTGCAATATCGCAATAGTTAAGGTAAACTTGTGCTATTTGCTCTGTAGAAAACTTCCACATGAGGATTCATGAGTTTTTTCATAATTATAAAGCAACTGGAGTCAGGAATTTCTACAGATCTTCTGTGTTCCAGAACTCACATGACAGATGACAAAATAAAAAAGAAAGTTACACAATGTTCCCCCCCCCCCCCAGTTCATCCTAAAGCATCCTCCCCAATTCCTCTATGTGAAAAATATCTTCTAGTTCAGAAGCTGCAAATCAGCTGCCTATGCACAAGGACTGAAATAAGAAGCTGGGGGGAAAATTCCAGGAGTTTTAAAATAATTATATTCTTTTAGTTTTATTTTCTCACATTTCTCTATGTCCTGAAAGGAAGCCAACTGAGTTGGACTAGACATTCTCCAAAGGTTAATTCCAGCGTGCGTTACTCTGTAATCTGCATCATACCAATAACTGGTATGATTGGTGTACAAGAAGATGGTTATATTTAAAGATTTCTTGTAGAGATGTTTTTGGGGTCATTTTTGAATCTGAAACTTCCACTACTTTTGGAACTCTCACACCCACACAATTAAGCAGGAACTGATGTTTGCCCCAAAACCATTTTTGCCCTACCCTTGGAATGCACTGGAAATAAACACTGGAAAAAAAACTGTACTCAAATTAAGTTTATTGGCTCAAAACAGTTTACACTCTACACCAAGATCGATGGAGATAATGAAATCCATATGCCAGAAGTCCTTTGGCTGTAGTAGGAAGTGACGGGTACCATTTTAAGTGCATCACGTTTCCAAAATTCAAAATCTCATGACAAGGAATGCAAACATAAAACAACATGCAATGCTTTAAAAAGTCACAAAGTCTTCATTACCTTACAAAAAATTCACAAACTATACTGAAACATCCAAACTCTACTATTAATATTCCAAGTGTAAAGAACAGTCTAAACATTTTAGAACCATTTCAAATGCTGGTAACACTTTGTATACTTTCTTGTATTTCAGAGCCAGATCCTAATGTATCACTTCCAGAGCTGTTTACTGCTTGTAGTGTACTGTGGTTTCCTCTCGCTCCAGTAGTTGGAGCTGCCGTTTCATTTGCTCCAGGGATGTATTTCTTAGAGGAAGAATTTTTGCTTTTTTCAACAGACATACCACTTGATACTCTGCTGTCATCACTTTTAATATGTACACTGGAATCAGCAAATGAGTGCAGACCTGTAGCCAACTGCCTTGCTGAGTGACCTTTTGCTTGTTCATTTTGTTTGACTCTCCTCTCAGAGAATACTGGTGTACTACTTCGAGGTTTATCCTCTTTATTTTGGTTAATTGTTTGAGCTTCATTTTCCTTCCATGAGCCTAGCTGGTACTGCTGTCCAGCAGTCTGAAGTTCTTGTATTTCTCTAAGTGCAGAAAAGGTATTATTCATGACCATCTGGGATTGAAACGTGCCAGGAAGAGACAGCTGGATGTCCCCTATTCTGTTCTGAAACAAGAGATTCCAATGAAGATATTGCAACTGCCATATATACACAGGGGTAGACACATACAGACATATTACAGTATCCTCTCTAGTTTTAAATCTATACTACAAAGATGTGTCAGTTACACTGAAGCAGCCAAAGCCTAATCATGTCCATCATTTCAACATACCTGCAATTCATTATGTTTGCTTGCAGTTCACAAAGGCATAGTCCCAAAAGTCTATCCCACAATAACTCGCCACTACAAGAATCTAAACTAATCACCAGTACTAGGAAATAAGAACAAGAGTCTTCAAACTGGAAAACTGGAAATTGCTTTCCACACTTGCAAATTTATTTTTGTTTAAACTCGAAATTTTTAACGTGTTTTAGAAGCTCATGGTGTTCTTGAAAAATGTGGAACAGTTAAAGGAACATGCTGGGATGCAGAGTGATTCTTAGATATGACAGTTTTATTCAACTTGGACAAGGCTATAGGCTGGCAGTATCTTCATTTTTAATAGCCTTAAAAACTTAAGCCTGGGCTTTTTTTGTTGTTCTTCTGGGTTTGGTTTTCTTTGTTTGTTTTGGGTTTTTTTTTGTTTGTTTTGTTACAGGAACTTGAGTATCTCCTTTGAAAAATCCATAGGATTTTCTACTAATTGACAGAGTAGAGACAAAAATCTTATGCACTATCTACAAATACTGAAAATTTGTAATTGCCTGAAATTCATGTCATTGCCACAGAGAAATCCATTAATCCTGGGCATATTACTTGGAAGACAATTTGTGATTTTCAGCAGGCACAGTACTAGCCTCTAAGACTAGGTTTTTAAAATCACTATATATCATTATTAAATGCTTCTAAAAAATCTAGTCATGGTACTTTTCATTTTTAATGAACATATACCACTATTGGAACTTCTTATTTCAGAGTCATAAACAACATTGTTACCACCAAAACTTTAATACACTACAAAATACTGTTTTATGTTCCAAATGGTAAACACTTTAAAAGCTTACATTAATCACTGAAATGTTACAAACTGTGTAAATGCAGTCACAGCAGAAGCTGCAGTAATACTTCATGAATCAGGGGGATAAGAGCCTGAAAGTACATTAAAAAGTATCAATTAAACTTGCCTCTAGCATTCTCTCTATAGACTTACTTTGCTGTTCTGGGTATGTTCCTGTCTTTCTTCTTCAAAAGACTTCTCCTTTACGAAGTTAGCAGCCTTACTGAGAGTAGAATTCATTTGCGGATGCCCCAAAAGGCCAAAATCTGACTGGTCTATCCCAGCTAATACAGCAAGTTGTCCAAGTCTGTAAAATAAAGTTCAATAGAAAACGATACAAACAATTCTTAGCCTTTGAAAGACCTAAACAATCAAAAACCAGAAAAAGAAGTAGAATCTGTTTAAAGCTTTGAAGATATTTTTCCACGATTTTATGAGAAGCCCAATATCTTAACCAAGATGAAAGCAAGTAGCTAGAGGTATTTTCTTATCTTTGCACAAATTAGCCTGCAGGTTCAAAACTCAAGTCTTATGAGTCTGAAAATTAAATTCTCCTAGTTAGCACTGCACCCAGAGCAGGATGATGACAGGCAGATTCCATGTCAGAAAGAACAAAGATCAAAACTCTGTCATTCAAGCAGAAGACTGGTGCACATCTCCAGTCTAGCATAATACCTAATGAAGCCACGGCGTGGTTCACAAATACAGTTATGTGTCACCTGCCAGTTTACAAGTTGGCCAAACCAATTACTTAAGTGTTTTAAGCCTCAATAAGAACTGAGAAGTTGCAGCCATCAATTGATAGCACAGCATACGATATACAGAAGCTTATGAGAAGAACACTCTTTGTGATTAGGATTCCGTAACTTTCAGAGCAGCTTCCTAGTATTACAAATAGACATAGAGCCTGTATGGAAAAAATATTTTTCATGTCATGAAAATGCATTTGTCCCTTCCTCAAAAGTTTTGAATTCATTCTTGAAGTAATGCCAACTCTGCAAATTGATTGTCACAAAATCAGAACACAGCCTTGGGGTGACTTTTACAGTAAATTAGAATCATAGAATCATGAAATCATTTAAGATTGAAAAACAGCTCTTAATAGCATCAAGTCCAGCCATTAATCTAACACTGCCAGGTCGACCACTAAATCAAGTTTTAGATGTTTAGTTTCTAGATGTTTTCTGAACACTTCCAGAGATGGGGATTCCACTAAGTCCCTGGGCAGTCTGTTCCAATGTCTGACCATCCTTTCAGTGAAGAAATTTTTCTTAATATCCAGTCTAAACCTGGGACAACTTGAGGCCATTGTTACTTGTTCTGAGTTACATCATTACAATCTGGAAGTACGAGGCAAATAATATCTTTTTTGATCTCTGAAAATGCAGAGTAGACTACAATATATATTCATGCACTCCTTCATTCTTGTGGATGGGACTGCCACGCCTGGCTACGTAAGCTTTACAAATCAGGTTTAAGCTGAAATTTCTTGATGAATGGGAAGGATGAACCACCCTATGAGAAACTGCAGGTACGGTGGTAAGACAAACTTTAATCAATACTCTTTAAAATAATTAACATAATAATAAATTACCCAGAATTTTAATACAGAGGCCATATTCATTCATCTAGATTTCCATACTTCAATTAGAAAATGGATAGCACGAGGAAATAGGACCCTTTCTGAAGCCAATTCAACTGCATTTTGAGCCTTTCATCTCATGGAAATGCTAAAAGCCACATGTGATTCAATAAAGATTTGGAAACATGTTGTATTAGAAGCTTTCTAGTCTTTTGGAATGGGCTTCTTAAAGGACTTTCCCAAGCACAAATACATGAAAAGTGCTTGGATCATGTTTTTCCCACTAGGAAAACACTAAACAGTAGGTACATGGCTAATTTATTTTCCTTTGCTCTTTGGAATTACAGTTCTATAAATGGGGGGGGGGGTAGAGGACAGCATACTTCATTGTGAAGATAATTTTGGAAAAAGATCTAAGGAGAAACAGCAAGACTTAAGTAAAGTGACAACCTACCCAGCATCTTTAAGGAGGTCTAAAAAAGCGTGGAACTTTTGGAAAGAGTTCTCAATGCTGCCTAGAACACCTTCATCTTCCAAAATTGTGCTGGTTACTGACTGTGCATGAAGAACCTCGGATAGGGAGATACTTAGATTCCTTAATCTTGCATTTTCAGCTTCCAGCTATGTGGAGTGTGGGGGGAAAAAAGAAATTTCTTTCATTTTCAGTTAAAAAAACCCCAAAATATCAAACCTCAACTTTGTGTGCCTAACGCAGCATCACAAACTAAAATACCCACAGTAACTGATGTAACAGATACAGAGTTCACAGTACCAGACATATTCAGGGCACTGTTACATTGAGCTCTGAGAAGATACATCCACACCTGTAATTCTATGTTGCCATAGTGATGTTGCTGCAGGCACTCAAAACTGCTGGCTCAGGACTGTCTTTAGTATGTACGGAATGTTACAGAGCAAGTATAAGCACAAAAAAATCAGCTTTCAACAAATTAGTGCATATATTATATGACACACTAACACCAAAGAATTTATTTTACTAGTAAAAGAACCATAATGAAGGCCAATGTTCTCCTTAGAGTCACCCCTCTGTATCAGAGGGAATGCATACTACTATTACCTCTCCCCTGCACTGTGCATCCCAAAACTGAAAGTTAAGGATGATTCAATTTTTCTCCACACTAAACATTAACCAAATTATGACAGACTAATTAAAGTTGAATGATAACTGCAGGATATACAAGGTTTTGTGTTTGAGGGAAGAATTAACTCACTCGTTTAAGATTACAGCTATGTAATCAAATGCTACCACAGGCTTTCCTTCTTTCATTTTTTATGAGGGCAAAAAAATTATACATTCTGTAGTACTCTGCAGATGTTAAATGAGCACCAAAATGAACAGTTTTAAAGATTACTGCTAGTTGGTTTATCCAGTCTCCTGAAGCAAGGCGCTACATCCAACCAGTATAGGATGACAGAGAAAAATTTCTTGCAGGGGGTGTTTAGCCTAAAAAGCATTTAAGTATTCAAACAACAGATACCCAGAAGCGCCCACTGGGGCAAATCACATTACAGGAGGATGGTGATGGTTGCACAAGATGTCTATAATGAACCTTGTGGATTGCAGTCTTTTGTGGATATCTGCTCCCTGTACTGTGGGGTACCATTTGGTGCTCAAAATTCAACAGGTATCATCACTTTCAGTCCCCTCCATTCACATCTAAGAACCAAATCCATTTGTTTACACTATCTTACACGCAACTCTATTAGAAGAAATTCTGCTTATTGGTGCAAAAGAATATTTTTAGGTCAGCAACAGCAGGTGGGGAGAGAAGACTTCACAATTTAAGTGTGATAAGTTGTTCAGTTCTGTTGAAACTAAGCTGCACTTCGCAACAACTGGCATGCAGACGACCATCCAACATGGTTATTGCCTGTGAAAACAAAGCCTAAAAATCAAAGGTACACAATAAGCCAAATTAAACAAAACAGTAACTGCAATAAAGAGCTTCTCAGCACAACTCATGATAAATGAGTTGGGAGACAAAGAACTATCCATGTGTGCAAACTGCAAACAGATTTAATCACTTTCTCAAGAAAAGTAAGTATCAGGATGCCCCAGACCATAAAACAGCAAATGAACAAAAGCCATTGAAAGAGTAGCTTGATCTGGAGTTCAAGGCTCTGGAACAGGATCAGGAGAACAAACACACATTACTAAACACAGATTTCATCATTGCCCTTAGACTAGTAAATGATCCATGTGACTTTGAACTGAAACTCTGGAAGCCAACACATTAGTGATCATAGATAATTACTCCTAATTAAGCACATGGATACTTTGATTAGAGCCTCCTTTAAAGATCATTAACAGTTAAGTATCTTACCTCTGCTACCCGTTCCTCAGCCTTCTCTCTAGCTCTTTGTTCTTCCTTTAGTTTTTCCATGCATTCTTCCAGCTCCAACTATCAAACACAGATAAACTATCAAGAAATTTATCTCAAAATGTCAGATTAACATGCAGTATACAAAAACTCAACACGTCCAATTAACAACCAGCACATGGCATTTCAAACATCAGCTAATCTTCTACAAAAATACATGACAGATATCTACCAGTACCTAACTCTACGATGCAAAAAATTTGGAAAGAAAAGTAGAAATTTGCTTAACAGATTTGTAATATTGCAACAGATAACATGAAATTTCAGCAGAAGTCTCTGGATTTTCAGCCTGTATTCTTTATCCAGGATTTTATTCCTTCTTACGGGAATAATAATACAAAATTCTGAACTCTAAGAACTGTACATTTCCAGTTGGTTTCACTTATTTCTTCTGTAGAAAAGTAAGATTTTCACAATCCTATGTGTAGTGTCAAATTAACGAGAACAGAGCCAAACATCTAACAAACATATTTCAGTCTTATTCATGAGACTAGAAAAACACGTGCATTTTAACTATTAGTTTTAAGTGGCAAATTTCAGTAACAGTAGTCAGGATTTGATAAGCAATACTACATTTTCTTGCAGTGATATGCCAGCAGAGCATTATCATCTTTAATTACAGCATCTGACATGGAAGAACAAACAGGATTTTTTGTTCTTGCACACCTTAACAGAGCTTTCTGGTTTGAGAGGTGAAAATTGTTAAAACTATCAAGCTAATCTATTTTTCAGAGGGTAGACTATATGAATTAACAGTATACAAAACTTAATTTCTCTACACACTTGATATATGGAAACCTTTATGTAAAATGACACAGCTTTTTGTACGCCCCTTATCAACCAGTTCTACAGAGGAGATCCAAATAGTACTGAAATCGTTTGTTTACTATCAGAAGTTTATTCAAGAGCATACTATTGTACTTCGTGTCAGCAATCATCTGAGAAGACTACAGCCTGCGTAGTACAACTAATCCTTCTGCAAATGCAAAGAGGTCCTCACAGGTCTTAAAAGATGCAAGGTACTTCTGCATCTAATTGAAAGATGCAGGTTTTAGAATAATCCACATACAGGCCTCACAGTGACAACCACTCCAAGTGATGGTTATGAGTCTGTCACTACTGCCCAATGAAGCCCACTCCTGTGATCCCCAGACTAGCATCAACCAAGCTAACCCTGGCTAGAAAGCTTTATCATCGGAACACAGGAGCATCACCTGTAGAAGTCAGAAGGTGTAAGAAAAACACATTTCAAGACAATATTTAACAGTACCTAACCCCCAGGTATAGAGTTGTGGGCAATTCTCTAAGAACCATCCAAAAATACCACAGTCTTAATGCAACCAACGTTAGAACATGTGGAAGAAATGTCTCTTTCAGACACGCAAGAACAATACAGAAAGTAGTGACCATAATATTCTAAATTCACAACTTGACATGTAACTTGGAATCCCATAACCTAGCACTGAAGACCAGTCATAGCTACCACAGGCCTGAAGAATGCTTACATTTCCATTTATAATGTGTGTACATTTGTATATATGTATGTATTTTAAAGTTTCTAAGATGTAGGGGGGTTTTGGCAAGGAACTCTTAGAAAACTTAGTTCTATAGTATTTTTGTTGTGGACAGATTTTAGATAATTTTAAAGGTGACAGCACTGATCTTTTTCTTCAAATTGCCGGTGTGTAATGTCAAAGGGCAATGGCTTAGAAAGTAGTTAAATTATAATTTAAAAAAAAAAAAAAGTGGAAGTTTTCTTGTTTTGTATAAACCTGATTTATCACACCGTAAATGTACACAATATTTGATCACAGAACATGCCAAATTGGAAGGGACCCACAAGGATCCTCTAGTCCAGCTCCTGGCCCTACACAGGAACATCCCCAAGAGTCACACCATGTGCCTGAGAGTATCATCCAAATGCTTCCTGAACTCTGTCAGGCTTGGTGCTGTGACCACTTCCCTGGGGAGCCCATTCCAGTACCCAACCACCCTCTGGGTGAAGAACCTATTTCTAATATCTGACCTAAACCTCTCTTGATGCCATTTCAGGCCATTCCCTCAGGACTAATGACCACAGAGAAGACATCAGGGCCTGCCCTTCCTCTTCTTCTCACAAGGAAGTTGTAGACTGCAATAAGGTCTCCCCTTAGTCTCCTCCTCTCCAAGAGTGACCTCAGCCACTCCTAATACAGCTTCCTCTCAAGGTCCTTTATCATCTTCACTGCCCTCCTTTGGACACTCTCTAAGAGCTTAATATCTTTCTTACATTGCAGTACCCAAAACTGCACACAATATTCAAGGTGAGGCCACCCCAGTGCAGAGCAGAGCAGGACAATCCCCTCCCTCGACCAGCTGGTGATGCTTTGCCTGATGCCCCCTAGGACACAGTTGGTCCTCCTGGCTGCCAGGGCACTGCTGACTCATATTTAACTTGCCATTGATCAGGACCCCCAGGTCCCTTTCCACTGTTTTCCAGCACCTCGTTCCCCAGTCCATAGGTACATCCAGGGTTGCCCTATCCCAGGTGCAAAATCTAGCACTTCCCCTTGCTGAACTTCATGTGATTGGTGATTGTCCAGTCCTCTAATTTGTCAAGGTCTCTTTGTCAAGGGCCCAAGATGGAGCTGAAATCCAAAAAGACTACATCGATTGGCTTCTCTTGATCAGCTAGGTGGGTTACATAAAAAGAAATCAGGTTGAATAAGCAGGACTTTCCTTTCATGAATCTGTGCTGGCTGTGACCAATGACTGTGATGTCTTTCAGGTGTTTCTCAATATTTCCCAGAGTAACTTTCCCCATAACTTTAGCAGGCACTGAAGTGAGACTGACAGAACTGTAGTTTCTGTCATCCTCCTACTTGCCCTTCTTGAAAACTGGGACAACATTTGCCAGCTGTGACCTCTCTGGATGGTTATGGGCTGACTTCAAAAACAAACTGAACACTGCAGCTGCATCTCCTCAGAAGCAGTATCAAAGTTAGAAGAAGATTCCTTACACCTGTGTTAACATATTTTCACCATTATATTACAAGTATATGTACACTTTATTGTTTCATTTGCTTTCAAGAAATTCACTAGTTGACACAATGCCTTAGTCTTTTTGAACAAAAAAAATTTATTAAAATACATCAGAGAAAGCTAAATGTACATCCAAGCTACAAGACTAAGCCTTCAAGAAGGATAGCCGAGAAAGACAACATTGACAGCCTTTAAGATGAAATTGCATACCAAAAATATATATAGTCCTCAGAATTACTGTATGCAGTATGACTATTGAACACTAGACAGAGGTATAAAACTGAAGTTTAAAAACTTTAAATATATTTTTAAAAATTTAGGAGCTAATTAGCCGTGTTTTTCTCCTTGATTACATTGCTGTCGTTATTTTAAAAAAAGTTATAATACAATCACTACTTCTTTGTAATGCACATGTCAAAAGAGATGCCCTGTTAACTAGACTAAGGGTGAAGTTCACCATTTAAATAATTAGTTAAAATTTAAAATTATGGGAGTTCCCTCGAGTACATTCTTCATCGGAACCCACTCTGACATTTGATTCCCTCTAGTGGAAGGTGAGCATCTATCAGTTCTTATTTTTCATTTAAGCAGAAATAAAGCCTTTCATTACCAAGACTTCTTTTTTTACAGAAGTAAGTACTACTTATTTCACTAAGTACCATGCTTAAAGTCCCTTTCTGAGCAGAGGGATGCAGAAAAATTCTCACAGACTTGCATACTAAAGTGAAAGTCTGGTCATTTAGTCACATCAATAAATGTTTGGAGTGCTTTCATGGCAAAGTGGCAGTTTAAGGAGTTCCCACCTCTTACTGTTTAATCCAGTTCTGCATTCCCATCACTGTTTTAGCACAGCTGTTGTCCCACTTTACTGAGGGGCCTGCTACAACCAAATACACTGCATTACGTTTCAGTTAGACAAGTTGCTCAAGACAACTCCTCCCTCAAGCTGCTGTGCATTAATGGCCAGTCTTCGCGAACGAAGAACCGGGGAAGGTCTTTCCACCTTCCAGCCTGCGCATTGGATTTTTTAGGTGAGACACAGTGTGCGTGGAACTGAGCCCACCCTTTAATCCTGAGGTTCATCTGCCGGGGCCAAGCGAGCTTGGACGGTGGCAGCGAGGTCCTCAGGACGTAGATGGATTGCCTTACAGGGCTAACGAGCTCCATCTGCCCAGGGAGCGGCCCCGACCGGGAATCGAACCCGGATCTCGGCGTTGACAGGGCTGCGGTTTAGCCACTGCACCACCAGGGACACTCACTGTGCATTAAAAGCTGTTTAATGAAGGTACCTACGCCAAACGAATACAGATAGAATCCTCCACCTCCTCTCTCGCCTTATGAACCACAGACTTCTGTCACTTACCATACTCTGGGGTTCTGAAACACCCCCAATCACATAAACCAATGTGAGTCGTTAAGATAGCTACCCTGGAAAAATATCACGGACTGGTTGAGGTTGGAAGGGATCTCTGGAAATCATCTGGTACAACCCTCTGCTCAAGCAGGGTCACTTACAAGATGCATGGGACCATGTCCAGGTGTTTTTTAATATCTCTTAAGGAGGGAGACCCATGCCAGTGCTCAGTTAATTTTACAGTGAAGTGAAAAAGTGTTTCCTGATGTTCAGAATGAAACTCCTGTGTTTCAGCTTCTGCCTATTGTGTAACTTCCTGTTGCTGGGTACCAGAGAAAAGAGATGGTCTCCATCATATTTGCACCCTCTTCTTTGGGTATTTATCCCTTCCCAAGCCTTCTCTCCTCCAGGCTGAACAGTCCCAGCTCTCTCAGCCTTTCCTCAGTGGAGAGGTGCTCCAGTCCCTTAACCATCCTTGTGGCTCTTTGTTGGACTCTCTCCAGTCTGCCCACATTTCTCTTGTACTGGAGAGCCCAGAGCTGGATACGGTATTCCAGGTGTGGCCTCACCAGCACAGAGGAAGGATCGCCTCCCTCAGCCTGATGATAACATTCCTCATAATAGAGTCCAGCATGCTATTCACCTCCTTTGCTGCAAAGGTACGCTGGTGGCTCACATTCAACTTTGGTGTCCACCAGGGCCCCAGGGCCTTTTTTGCAGCACTGTTTTCCAGATGGTTTGCCCTCAGCAGATAGGGGTGCTTGAGGTTGTTCTTCCCTGGTGCAGGACTTTACGCTGTTCATTGTTCAACTACATGAGTTTTCTCCCTACCAGCAAGCTGAATCAACTCAACTTATGTTTAGAAAAACATGAAAAAAGACACAAGAGAAAAAGACTGAAGCAAGAAATGAGAAAGCACTAAGAGACAGAGAGGAAATAGACATCCCAATTCAATGATGACAAGTTAATAGTTTGGTTCTGCCATAATGTGAAACCCGCTTTGTCTCAACATAGTAAAAAGGATGGGTGAGGCATAGAACACTGCAGACTGCTTAAGCAGTGCTATCTGATATGGAACTATGGCATAAAAAAGTATTTTGGTTTTTAAAATCAGAAAGTCAGGAAAATCTGGAGGTTTACAGGCACAGAAAATTTAAAACCAATTTTGGGGTACGTTGCTAAAATTGGTGGGTTTATATGCAAGGAAGCTCAAATTAATTACAAATTGTCCCTTCCTTATAGTTGTTCTACATGTAGTACTACAGGTAACACTGATCTCATAGGTGAGTATGACAACCCTTCCCCAAAGCACAAGAACTGTCTGCCTCTGCCCTGTGTCCTGAAGATAATATTCCTTGCTCCTCAAACACCAAGAACAGATACATGAAGTGTTGCCTGAAAGCACAGTACTTCCTACATAGAAGTTTTTAGAGCAATTTTCACAACATGGAATTCTATGATTCCAGACACAATGCTTTTGATAAGTGTTGAAGCCACCAACACAGCACAGTGTTGATATATTACACATGAATAGTAATGAACTCACCCCTAAAGAAAGTCCCTATACAACTTTAAGTCCCAGCAACATGTGAAAACCTTGAAACCTTCCTGAACCAAAGTTCTAGAGAGTAAAAAGGTAGGTCTAAAGAAAAAGTTTACATAGATTAAAAACAAACAAAACCTCAAAAATAAAACCCCACAAACCCACACCAACCAAAACCCAAAAACAAACAAAAAAACCCCACGACAAAACAAACAAACAAATCCCAAAAGAAGTCTGGTAAGTACTGTAGTATTTGTACAGTCCTTTTGCTTTCCACAACTCTAAGCCACCCTAAACTCAATTATAAAATGAAGCTCTAATACTCTTTCAGCTATTTTTGTAATTATTTTTACACAACAACCATTACCATATATATTTTAGCTCTTAGAAATAACATTAAATTACTTTTATAAAGGAAATACTTGGAAAAAAATACAGCAAGGAGTAACACTGATCAAAAGATTTGGAAACTATGGTTCAAGACCGGAACAGAGAAATTATGCATATTGCAGTTGTGTGTATTAAGTTCTTTCTTATTAAAGCACTGATTTGACCATATGCTTATAGCGTATGTATATATGTATATATGTATATATAATACTAAGAGATTGAACAGCCAGTGCATATTTGACATACATCTTTTGAAATGACACCCTGAGTGACATAATGCAGGATCACTAAGAGCTATTCTGAAATCCTGCTCCATGGCTAGTTATTTGCTTAACTACAGTTTTCTGAATAAAACATGGTTTAATTGATATAACTTGTCTTTCTAGAGTCTAGGGCACAGAACATGCTTCTTACCTCTAATTGTTGATACTCTGTTCCATTAACCTTATCGGTTGACTTTGCCAAATCAGGATAGTGGATGACATCATCTAAATCTTCTGTGTCTTCAGTATCAGATGTAGAAGCACTTTCTACCGTCACTTTCACAGGAACACCTGTCTAATTACACCAGAAAACCACACCCACTCAGAACATTACAATGTCCAGCAAAAATCAAAGATTAAATTGTACCAAAAACTTAATTTAAATACAGTTGTTTCTAGGGTTCCTTACAATGTATATACATTGTCCAGCTATATAATTTTGAAACAAATTTGCATAAAACAATATTAAAAAAAAAATCAATCCTTTGTGTGCATATGTTGGGTACATATGGTGAGGATTTGGCAGCAGGGCCTCTGTGAGGCACAGCCAGGGCTACCCCACCTCAGACACAGCTGGTCCCACCTCACCCAACACAGGGCAGAGCTGGGTCCAGCAGTGAAGCTGGTGCAGCATCAGGGTGAGATGATTTAACAAAGGGCAAAAAGCTCCACAGGAAGAAGAGGTGGGAACAAAGACAGTGAGAAAAAACAGAGGGAACAGCAGGCTAGTAGCAGGAAGAGGTGCTCTGTGGTGAAGCCAATACCCTCACTCCTGCCAGGCAAGACCCATGTCAGAGCAGATGGATGGATCAAAGGAACTGCATTGTACAGGGATCCTGTAGCAGTGAAGGTTTTCCCAAAGGACGGCAGTTCATGGGAAGCCTACAGCAGAGCAGTGTACAAGTGAGAAGCCATCACACCCTTCTGTGAGCCAGTTTAATTTATTAGTATACAAAAATGCACTTCTCCAGCTATTCTACAGTGGGCAAGGTGGGAGGAAGATGGAAATGAGATGCAAAGGAGATGGAATAAAGTGGGGATTTTTCTTCTCCTACTGGTATGTCTACTAGAGCAGTTCACAGACAGGTGCAAACACAAGTACGTAATCCAAGCCTAAGACAGAAAAGTTGGTGCAAAAGCCTTCAGAGAAAAATGCTGTTAGTCCTCCTTATTGCCTGTGGAGGGATTCTGCCCATACTCCAACCTAGCTTGCTCATAAGACTAGGAAACCAAAAGATACAGAGACAGAAATGAAAGCAAACCAAGTAACAAAGAAGTTTCAACCAAATGATGATGTAAACTATTTTTTTGCACTTTCATGAGAGATTATCTTTACAAGTATGTTCCAGTCTTAACTTTTAGTCAATAAATTCTGTTGAGAAAGAACACTTTCATCTTTCTTCAGGCATTCACCTACTAAAGAAACCACTGTGAGAGAAACAGTACCTGAATCTCCACTGGCAATTCTCCAGCACGATCCAGAGCTCCACCTCTACAGTTAGGAAAAAAAAAACCAACAAAACACTTCTGAGAAAAGTAAGTTTATAATGTCACCACTGCTACATTCATTCCCAAATACAGGATTCTAGGGCAGGTGAAGCACAAGAGTAAAAACAGCATCACACACTGCGCTGTATCCCTTTAAACCTCATTAGATCCTCACTTTGTTCTATTTGCACCCTCTATTTAATCATGATTTAGAGCAACATTACTGGATGCTAACATTATTATCTTCAGTAGGCATCTTGCTTAGTTAATTATTTTGAACTAAAGTCAACAGGAGAATTTGGTACTCGGCAATTTAAAAAATAAGTTTAATAACTACACTTATGATAGAGCATTAAGGAATTTTTTCTGTTTAAATAGTTATACAGTTTCCATTTTGCAAGGCCAAGGTCTAGGGTACAGATTTTTAAAAAACCCAAACAAAAGCTGTTTCAAAAGAGAGCTTCCATATGTAACTTTTTTTAGTTTTATTTTAAGTCACAGGACTTAGATGATCACAAAAATTATACTTGTATTGGGGGAAATGGAAGAGAAAGAAGAGGTGCAAAAAACTACCTAGGCATCAAATGCCAAATCAGCTACACTACAAGCTTACAACACTAACTTGCACCTTCAGCTATGGTAAATATGATAAATCAGATTAACAAAAGAACAAGCAGGCAAGGTAGGCTTGGTTTTGGTGGGTTTCTTGGAAACATCTGAATATTCCTATGGTCATCATTTATTTATGCATATTTTAAATACTTACTAGAACAGAATTTATGTAAAATCCTTAAAATTTATATAAACAGAAAAAATTATGGATGCAATATGAAATTATATGTGTAACTTTCAAATCATATTTTAAAAAGACTAACATTGTTCTCTACTATATTTATCATGCTGGTTTTATGCTTTATTATTTTTTTATTTTATGCTTTATTATTTATTATTTTATTATTTTCCCTTGAAAACCTCACCTGCATCTCTTTGCACGTTCTGCAGTCCGCCAAGGAAGGAAGCCTTCTGTGCCTGGTGGTTGTGGTTTTGGTGAGTAACTCTCTTTCACAGATGTACTTTTCTTCCCAGGACTTACCGATTTTTTAGACAATAGTCCTGTATTGAACAGTAAGATTAGAAGAGAATACATTATACCTAATTATTTGCATACAAATTGACAGCATTCCTGTTCCTAAGTAAAACCTCCTGTGTAATAATAGGGGCTATTAATATAATAAGTATTATTAATAATAAGTAGGAAATCCGCCATTCAGTCTAACTTTGAAAAGTGTACAAAAATCTGCCATTTTAAGCCGGTATACTTAACTGCTATGTTAGGTTGATGTAACTAAGGCAAGCTGTTATTCAAAAAGGAAGTAAAATTTTGTAGCTGAAGAGGTTTATGAACATCACTAATTTCAGATATCTACTTCCACTGGTTTACATGGGAGGGTTTTTTTTTTTTTTATGGGAGACAATCTATGTAGAGAACAAAGCTATATATGTGCTTCAAACTGCCCTCTAGTGGCTTTAGTGTGAAGAACGGTGATTTATTTAAAAATAAAGCTGGTACTCGTGGATTGCTTGTCCTTAACACTGGCAGTCTCTTCACTTAAGAGAACTAGTAACGAAAAAAGTCACGTTCAATAGTCCAGTCTTTTGTTTTTGTTTAAATCGTATATTATTGAAGTAGATTCAGAAAAGAAACCTAATGTGGATGAACACTCTAACTCAGGTTCCTGTAAGTCAGAAACTAGCAAGCCCAGAAAACTTAATTTGTTCACCTAGTATTTCATACAGTTATACTAGCAAGAATAATGGTTATTACTTCTCTGAGATCAATAAAACAATTGATTTTGTAATGGTATGGATATGTGTAATTATGGTAATAGGATTCAAAATGTCAATTCCATCTCAAAATAGTAAACAAGAGTTTTCACCTCCTGATTCCCTCCCTCTCTTAAAAAAAACCCAAAACACGCCAAAAACTACCACACAACAGAAAAAAAGAAAATAGAAAGGAAAAAAAAAAAAACAAAACAAAACACAAACTCACACCAAGAACTCCCCCCCACACCACCACAACTATAAATGTCAAGCATTTTCTTCTTCCACCACCCTGATCACCAAAGTTTATTTGTACAAGGACTTCAATTTGATTTATGCTTACCTCTCTGTTTCCAGATAACTAGAGCAAAGACGAAAGACAGTCAAATGTATTACATTGAAATTTTTAGTAGCTTACTGAAAAATAGTTTATTGCAGCTATTAGTACTAAATTATAAATATTCAAGATATCTATCTTACTTTAAACATAATATTTATAATAGGTTTACATGAAGTTTAAAAAAAATTTTAGAACACTATGTACATCAGTAAAAAATGCATGTTTGTTTGCTCTGGCAGAGGACAGCTCGCTACAGAAAGATTACAACAGCAGAAGAACTAGGCAACTTACTACCGCCAAGCTTCACAGAAGTGAAAGCTTGTGGAGAGGATGCACTCAGAGTAAATATGTGCAATTCTTCCACATATTCAAGTCAGCATGTCCTACCATTTTGCCAGCCACTGTCTAGTGGCAGTAAAAACAAAAGCAAGTTTCCTACAGATACCAGTGATGATAGAAGATGCACTACTGAATTAATAAATGGAATTTTTTTGGAGACAAGTGTTCTGTAAAACACTAACGTCATATATGTTACAATTAAAGCTCTTAAGCATTAATTTTATAGACAAAATTTACTATAGTCAGAGAAAATAAAGGTAGTATTACCAATACGAATAGTAGCTTTTCCTTTTCGACCACTTCCTAGAACAATAGTCCTTTTCTTTGGTCTATTTTTCAAAGCATCCTTGGAGGACGGAGATGTCAGCCACTTATACTGGAATTTTTTTTTAAAGAAAGATAAATCAGTTTACTAACTGATAGCTAAAGAGGTATTTATTTAAAATAGGAGGGGGTTTTGTCAGATATAGAGAACACTGGTACTTACAGAAAACTTTAATAAATTGTAAAATCAGGAAAACAAAACTGAAGTCCCACAAAGCCCAAATTCAATCACAAATTTGATGCACGTCTGACTGCTACATTATCAGAAAGTGTTCCCAAAACTATAATATCCCATCTGATATTCTCCTATCTCCTCCACAAAACACTTCTCTTTTTAAAGCAAAAACCCCACAGCATCAACCCTGTAAAGAGACAAATCTGGCTTCTGCATTTCATTCTCAGAAAACTGACTTGACAGGAATGGCTGGCTCAAGCCAAAGTTCTCCAGAGTAATAAAAGGTTCCCTAACACAATTTTGCATTACTAATAATATCAGTATTTCAAAAAATACGAAATTGTATTTTCACTGCCTTGTAAAGAAAATTCATCCTTACAAAGTAAAAGCCCCAAACTAAAATTAAGACACAGTGATGATCAAAGACCACAGCTGTACTACAAACTTCATAAAGCAACAGCTCTATTCTTAAAGCTTCCCTTTGTCCTGATAAAAAGTTTCATTACTCCTGGTGGATATTCTTAAGTTACACCGCATTTTTCAATGTGCATCACTAATACAGGTTCCAGTGCTAAGCAGCTATTGAAGGAAATACAGATGACATTAATGCAAAGTTTTTCTCAGCTTTAACCACCACATCAGAGTAGGAGGAATTGTATGCCAAAGTTATTCCCATCTAAGGCACAGGAAAGATTAAAATGCCATTACTGTGCTCTAACCAACCAAATTTAGTTCAAATTTATCATTGGTGAGAAGAACTTTTTTTTCACTTGGGACTCAAATAATTATGTAAGTTCTGTGGGGTCTATGGCTGGATCTAGCTCCTCAAGACAATTTTTCTTTTTAAACTAAAAAACAGACAGAAAGAATAAAATGAAATTGTAAACATCTAAAAGCATCTTAATTTTGTTTTCAAGACACATAAAAGGGCAGTTTTATTAGGTTAACACTAAAGTTCATCTAGACTAGTAACCTGTCTCTCGTCCAAGCGCCTGCTGCTTTTGTTGCATGCAAGTATAAAGACAGTAAAATATTAAGGCTGTGTTTTGAAAGCAGCTTGTTTTATAGACACCCTGCAGTGGGTTGACCCTGGCTGGACACTGGGTACCCACTAAAGCCACTCTCTCACTCCCATGTGCAACTGGACAGAGGAGAGAAAATATAACGAAGGATTCCTGAGTTGAGATAAGGACCAGGAGAGATCACTCACTGACCGCTGTCACAGGCAAAACACTTGAAGTGGGGATATTAATTAAATTTATTACTACCAGAATCAGAGGAGGTGAATGAGAACCCTCCTCCTGCAGTGGAGGGAGATGGGGAATGGCAGTTATGGTCAGTTCATACAGGTTGTTTTCTGCCACTGTTCAGAGAGAGGAGTCCTTCCACTGCTTCCTGTGGGGTCCCTCCCACGGGAGACAGTCCTGCATGAACTTCTCCAGCCTGAGTCCGTCCGACAGGCAACAGTTCTTCGCAAACTGCTGCAATGTTATTTTTCCGTAGGGTTCAGTCCTTCAGGCACAGCCCGCTCCAGTGTGGGTCCCCCCCAGGGCCACCCACTAGTCCTATCAGGAAAACCTGCTCCAGCGTGGGCTCCTCTCCCCATGGGCCAGCAGGTCCCTGCCAGGACCTTCCAATATAGGCCCCCCCCAGGGTCACAGCCTCCTTCAGGCATCCACCCACTCTGGTGTGGGTCTCCTCCACTCGCTGCAGGTGGATCCCTGCATCCCTGTTCTTCACATCCATGGGCTGCAGAGGCACAGCTGCTTCACCATGGGCTGCACCACTGGCTGCAAAGGAAGGTCAGCTCCGCTGCCTGGAGCATCTCCTCCCATTCCTTCTTCACTGTGACCTTGGTGTTTGCAGAGTTTTTCCTATGTTCTCACTCCACTCTTCTCTGGATGAAATTTTCATCTGCCACACAACTTTTTATCTCCTTCCTAAATATGTTATAACTGCTGATTGCTAAATATGTCACTGCTGATTGGCTTGGCCTTGGCCAGCAGTAGGTCCATCATGGAGCCAACTGGCATTGGCTCTACCAGACATGGGGGAAGCTTGTAGCAGCTTCTCACAGAAGCCACCCCTGTAGTGTCCCCACTACCAAAACCTGGCCACTCAAACCTGATACACACCTTCAGTGGCTTTTTCCTTTAACCTATTCAGTCTCTCAGAAACTCCACAAACTTTCACCACCTATTACACTCAATCATATCCACAATTACAACCTTTACAGCTACACAGTGCTGCTAAAATAACACAATTTTTTTTGTTTTAGCTGCCCACCAAATTTAAAGGCATAAATTAGCAGCAGAGAACTAACTCTTTTTGCAAACCTGAAAATCCAACCCAAAAGGCAATCACCTACAAGCTATTAAAAACCAAAGAGAAACAACCAGTTTTTATGCAAAACAGGGAGGAAGGACTGCTGGGACTGGTGGAATAATAAGCTACTTATCAAGTACTGACTGCTGGTCAGTACTTCTTCATTCATGTAGTTAATGAAGTATGAAGAATTGCCAGTAAAACTCCAGATACTGCATTAAGTGCCAAAATATAAAACTAATGTCTGGAGTCAAGTTATCTCTTAGTATAAAGGAGATTCCCCAAAGTTGCTTCTTTCCATGGTTCAACTTCCAAATATCTTCAGCATTTCCAGGCAGATACTATTTTCATGTGATACCTGCAACCTTTTGCAAGTATTGATTGCATCTGCCCAGGAGACAGAGCTTCACAACAAAGGTCAATTTCTCAAGAAAAGTCTTCTACAGATTGAAGTGGGGAACTGTACTAATTCTCAAGGAATTCTACACAGATCCACAGCCCTGACTTTTAAGTCTTTTCAAGCCCGAAAGAGTAATAAGTTCCAGAACAAGAACTGGGATTGCTGCAGTTCTGTGAAAGAATGAGAGTACACTCATTTCTTTCCTGTCTCCTTTGGGAGCTGAATCAGGTTTCTTTGTATTTGAACAGTGTATCTAATAATAAATACTCCAGATATTCAGTTTATGCACATTACTGTGAACTCTCTGTGGACTATTAGATAAAGATCAAAGGGAGTACTGTACTTTAACTGAACTCTGTTTTCTTAGAGGATTTGCATTGAAAAGGACAGTCTTGAGTAACTTAAAAAAAAATTTACATAAATTAGTGACGAGGTTTCACAGTAAATTAAGTTTTGAATTTTAAACTGCAGTTTCCTTTACTTTTAATGAAAATTTATTATTACCATGTTATTAAGGACAGATGTGGTAGAAAGCCCTCCAGCAGCACTATTTATTTATCGTTCTACATTAATGCCCACATACACACATATTTCCATTTTTCTTTTCATTAAATGTATATCCTGGATTTTTTACATGTTACACCTTAAATTCCATAAGAAACCATATAAAAAGCCCAATACAATATCATGTTGCTGACAGTGTTTTTAGGTTTTCCCCAACAAAGTGGGGTTTGTTGGTTTTTAAACTGCCTAAAAATCAAACTTCCGTTTATAACTATAATAGCTGTTTTAGATTCATTTTGAACAAAGTTGTTCCTTAAAAAAAAAAAATGCAATGGCAGCTGCAAAGAAAACCCAAAACTAATTGCAAAATCTGTAAAACATACCTCTGAATTAGAACCAGTTCCATTCTTAAGAACTCTTTCAATAATGTTTTTCATCAGAACCTGACCTAGGATGAATTAAAATACATTACTAAGAATTCTTTGTATGAGATAACTCTTTATGTAAACAAAGAGATCATTGAATAAGCAGTACACCCTTCTTGTTTCCCTCATTTTAAAAATGTTTAGCAAATTAATGTGGCATTTGTGGGTTTTTTTAAATGTAGTTACTGAAGAAGAAAAAAACCCACCACCACACAAAGAAGACAAAGGCAGACATAGATACATACCTATTAATGGATTTTTTCTTATGTCAAGTACCTCTAATGTTGTATTAGTTTGAAGAGCATCTAATAATGATCTTGCTCCCTCATTGGATATTCCACACTGCTGCAAATCAAGTGCTGAAATGTTTAAGGAGGTTAAAAAAAAATAAAATTCATTGCAGTAATGACATTTAGTTAGTAATTTAATATAATAGTATCTAAAAAAAAGATACACCTGCTGAAAACCTCCATTTCATAGAACATGAAGTGTAAGATACAAAGACATGATAACAGCCAGAAGTATTACTTTAAAAGAAGAAAACTAAAAATTTAAATTGGTATTACAGATCAACTTAAATAACTGATAACAACTGCAAAGGAAGTAATATAAACCACTCTACAACCACTGCAGGCAACCTGTGCCAGTGTTAGAAACCCTCACAGTGAGAAAGTTTCCTGACATTCAGGAGAAACCTCCTGTGTTTTAATCTGTAGCCACTTCCTCTTGCCTTGTCACCAGGTACCACCAGAAAGAGTTTGTCTCCAACTCTACAGCCTCCCTTCAGATATGTGTGCACCTTGTAAGATCCAGCTCTGAGCCATCTCTTCTCCAAGCCAAACAGTTCCAGCTTCTTCAGCCTGTTTTTCAATGAGAGTTGCTCTAGTCCCTTCATCATCTTAGTGGCCCTTCACTGGACTCTCCCCATTAGCTCCAGTTCTCTCCTGTATTGGGGAATCCACGTGTGGCCTCACTTTTGTTAACAAGAAGAATCACCTCCTTCAACCTGCTCACAAGTCTTTCCCTATTTCACTCTGGGATACCATTGGCCCTCTTTGCCACAAAGGCACTTTGCTGGCTCATGGACAGCCTGTTGTCCACCAGGACCTGCAGGATCCTTTCTACAAAGCTGCTTTCCATCCATACAGACCCCAGCATGTTCTGGTGCACGGGATTATTCCAGCCTAGTTGCAGGACATTGTGCTTCTTTTTCTTAAACTCTGTAAGGTTCCCATCAGCTCCTTTTTCCACCTGCTGAGGTCCCTCTAGGTGGCATCGCAACCTTGCCTTCCCAGGGATCCAAGTAAGGCTGACTGGCCTTCAGTTTCCTGGGTCCTTCTTCCCAGACTTCTCAAAGACAAGGGTGACATTAGCTATCCTCCAGTGCTCATGCACCTCTCCTCCCAGTCACCGTGCTCTTCCAAGGATTATTGAGAGCGGCCTCAAAATGACATCAGCCAGCTCCCTCAGCACTTGTGGATGCATCCCATTAGGGCCTATGGACAACTGTTTGTCCAGTTTGTTTAAGTATTCTCTGCGCTGATCCTCTTCCATCAGTACGTGTGTTATCTGTAGACCTGCCTCAAACTATAAAACAATTTCAACAGGTATCTGATTCCATGTACCTTTAGTATTTGGATACTTTGGCAATTCAAAAGAGGAAGAAAAATGTCTTTTGAAAAAAAGAGTATTCTTCCCCAGATGCATAGCGAGTAGCTCTTCTGGCTGCAATTGTTATAACCGACAATTTTAAGTTTTCTGCCTGCCACTACCATATCTTAAGAGTCTATTTTGCAATACCTTTCAGCCAAAGGTCCTCTCCTAGACAGTCTGCAAAGGCACTTGCTCCTCTATCTCCAACAAGCATGTTGCAGTTCAAAGTAACCCGTCTCAAGCCTGTCATATATTCAAGGTCAGGTCGCCTGTAACGAAGGCTTTCAGCCCAAGCTTCACCGTGTCTTCTCATTGCCTGGTGCTTTGCAAACAAAGAAGCTGTTACCAAATGCAAAGCCAAGACCATTATTGATGACAAGATCACAAGTTATCATTCTTTGTAATTCATGCTCAATAGCTTGAGCGCCAATATAAAGAAACTCAGTTATACCATTTTGTAGTTCAAGAAATGCAAGTAATTTTTTAACCTTGCAGTTAACTCATGTTTGTTCAGATTACCCAGTTTGCAATGCAAATCATTAAACTTCGCAACAAAATATCTTTTTACCTTCTTTTGGCAGAGAGATGCTTTCAACACACATTGAACAGGAAATACATACATACTACAAAATTCTGTCCTTTCACAGAAACCACTGTTAACATTAATCAGAATACTGCACTAGTCACATGTTTACTATCAGTTAATCAGTAGCTTCTAAACTGTAAAATCAATTATTCTTACTCAGTGCTTAAGAATACTTGGGATATTTAAATCCCACAATACTAAACCAAACTACTTTTGACATATAAAGTCACAGCTTTCAGAAGGACTATACACTTCAGTATTCACATATGCTCCTCAGAAAGTGCTTTAATGGATCTAGAACTTGAAAGAGAAAAAAATCAAATATATTAAGTTCTTGTGAACATTTTGTTCTAACAAAGTTATTAAATTACCTTTAACACATTTGCCATATGTTCAGCCCCTCGCCACGTGAGGCTACATGCTGTGAAGTTTACAGATCTGATAGTAGCTGTATTCTTTATACTCTGACAGATTGCTGAAGAAAACAAAAGAATGCATGTTATCTACACACATGACTTCCAGATTATCAGAACACACTTTTTCACTATTAAGAGACTAAATCAGCTTTAACAGGCAAAAGCTTTGACAAAGAAATAGTGTTACATAAAAAGTATATTTTAAATACATTTTAAGTCTTCTAGGTTTATTTATTTCTACTGCAAATGTTTAGCAAAGACTATCTGAACAACCTAGAACATATTTTATTTCAGTTTACTTATGGAAACTCAGGAAAGAGTTAAATATGAATACTGTTTTAAATGCAAGTATAAACATCATTATAAAGTAGTACGGTTAGTTACTAGCATCAAGGGAAGAAAATCAAGTCTTTAAAAGTTGTTGAACCATGCAGAATAAAGTGAGGATTGTTATTTTAATCACCATAGACAAATTTAAAACAGGAATGGAAATACTGAAAAACTTGCTTACCTATCTACAAAAAAAAAAAAAAATTTTTTTACACATTTTTGATTCCGAACTTACTTTCCAACCCTACGTCTCCAATTGGACAGTGGGCTAAAGAGACACTCTCCAGAGATGAAGCTGTGGCCAAGCCCTTAAGAATAAAACAATATTGTCAACTGGCTTGAAAGGCAAAACAAGAGAAAAGATCAAGTCACCCAAACAGCTCAAACTCTGTGCTCCCTCCAAGGAACTCGAGGAGTTCAGAGGAAGGTCAGTTCAGTTCAAGTTCAGTTAAAGCTGGTTCATTTCTTTAGCACAGGAGAAACCTCTTTTTCTAAAAGCCACTCACTAGCACATTGGAGTGTTCCAATAATACATCTTGAAGACCAGTTTTTACCTCCTTGGTGTCCCACAACTTTCTTGTTGTACATGCACATGCACAGTAATTTCAGTCAAATGCATACATTATATGCCTCAAACACATGCCAGAGATGTTGCTAAGATCTTTCTAAGATCTTACTAAGGCTTGATGAATGTGATTTTGAGACATTTGGAAAGACTAGGTTATAGTAAATATGCAAAACACAAACATAACAGAGGAGAACCATCCTTGTCTGTCACGAATACTTACAAAATTTAATTGCTAGTATCCTTCATTCTGGGCATATTTTCCATTTATTTGTATACTAATATATTCTCACCTTTGTTAAAAGTGTTAGATCTCTTTCCCTCAGAAGCAAACCCTGCAGTTCTAAATTTTTTAGTACATCTGATATACAGAGACAGCCTTTCACAGCTTTGCATAGTTGGCCAGTTAAGTCTTTTGATAGGGTTGCTGGAGTTCTTCTGTAGTAAGTTTTATATCTTTCAACACCTAATAAACAACAGAAATTACATATCAGTAAAATCCAGTCCCTATAGGCTTAAAAGCCATCACAATCACACCTTGCTTTTCTTTGCATATTTTCTTAAAAAGAAAAAACTCCTTAGGCAATACAATTCCTCCCCCATGTATTCAATCATATTAAAGTTTTATGCAACAAATTGCAGCAGGCATATATCAAAATATTTAATTTTTATAGCCATGACTATGGACCTGATTCTTCAAGACCATGTTGATGCAAACTTCTTATTCCAATAGAAGTCAGCGTCTTATTATGCCTGATAGCATTCAGAAGTGGTGCCCAGTCAGTGGCTTTGATGTGATCTACAATTAGATCAATAGCATTCTGAGTCAGGTTAGCCTTCACAGCTTTCAGTGGGACAGAGCCTTGAAGTTCACAAAGATGTTCATAATGTGAGTAGAAATCCAGCATGCACTGCCTTCTTAATTTGACTGACTCAATCATTTCTTTTATGTGATAAATTTCTCTGTAAAATAAAAAAGGGTAAAAAAATATAAAATTTTTCAATATATAACTGATTTTGCAACAGTCTCAATTCAATATGCATACCCAAAACATGGAAATGTTCCTATATATTGTATAGCATTTACACATCCTTAATGTGGCAGCTAAAAACTGACGTCTTGTGATGCTCACTACTTGTGTAAGTACAGTTGAATTAATAAGTGGCTGAAAAAAAACCCCAAACAAAAAAACCTGCATTTTTATTCTCCCCACACAAATAGGTATATCCAGAACACAAAAGGTCTGATCTTCAAGCACTAACTGTTGTAAAGATTTTGTTTTCCTCTTAAAATTTAATTTTGTAGTGTCAGGGTCTGCAGACTCCAAAAAGCCTTGGATAATCCCTGGCGCACCATAGAGGGAAACATAACAGAGCTAGTTGGGAAACAGAACTCTGCTACTTTAGCCAAAAGTCTAAATTCCCCTCAGAATACAGAATAAAAATGTGCTTTCCTAAATATTTTTGCCATTGCTATTGTATATGTATCCCAGTAAATTTCAGAAAGCACTTTGAAGGCATAAGTTTTTGTTATATATTAGTACCCATGTAGCAAAACAGTACTAACTTCTAAGTAGAATCTCTAAATGCTGCTATTAAGTGTTAAGTAATTCCACTGTTTCAGCAGGAATATTTGTCAGTATATAGAGAAGATACTTTTATTTAAGATCAAAATAGTATTAAGCATTCCACATAGGATATCAAACATTTTTCATACTGCAAACATTTTTCCTAGAAAGCTTCAAGCAGTCTTCTGAAAAATTCTGTATGTCAAATTAGGACAAGAATTACGGGACAGGTACAAGCATGTAAGGACAGCCATTTCTAAGAATATAATTTAGAAAAAAATTATCATATTTTTAGTATTGAAATGACTGAAAATGTCGTAAGATACAAACTCTAATACATAATAATTATATATAATACAGATAATATTACTATATTATACAGTTACTGTATTATACAGTTCCTCCACATCCTTTATTTCATTTTAGCTATGATTTACTAGTATTTAATGATTACACTTGGCCACAGGAACAGAAGTTAATAAATTACAGTCCCACATTTCAGCTTCAGAAAGCGGCCATCAGCTTTAAGGCACCAATGGCTTCTAGTGATGTATCGATACACAAAATATTAGCCTTTTATCTCCAAAGCTTAAGCAATATTCTTTCACGGTGGCTTTCATTGCAACACCTGAACACCACACCCCTAAGTGAAGTAAAGAAATGAGAGCTAGGTCCTAGAACTTGGAGTTAAACCCACTTGCAGGCAGAGAGAAAAACGGCCAAACTAATCATACCCACAATACCTTCCAAATGAAAAGCAGCTATGTAAGCCAGAACTCTTCTGCAGTGAAGTCAGTGCATCTGACACAACCTTAGAGTATGCTGACCGGCTCTGACAGCATACAGAGATGACAATTATTTACTGTATCTTTCAATACAGATGCCAGAAGACATCAGATGATACTAGCTGGTGACAAATAAAAAGAAACAAAAATAAAACTGAAAAATCCAGTTCCATGCTAAGAATCTCGAGGAGACTATGACTATGTAGCGATTAAAATAATGAGCTGAGCGAATGTATAGAGGGGCAAGCAAACGGCACACCAGGTCTTCGCTGCCTGCAGGAGCCATGGCCGCGTCCCACATCCCGAACTGCAGGACACAGGCGGGAAGCTTAACTGGGGGCTGACCTTGTGCTTACTCGCCTTGCTAACCATGGCCTGGAGGTCTGTGGGACGGCGCTTACTGTGCTTGACCTGCTGCCCCACTGCGACTAAGTACGTAATGAAGCACCCAGCTAACACAAACAGACAACCGTGGTTTTAACTGGCATAAACGAGGTGCTTTTTAGCGTTTCACCCATTTAATATCGACACCCCTTCTGAGAACTCCTTCAGACCGTACACCGCTGAACCGGCAACAACCGGGGGCTGTGCTGTCCGCCGCCACCCCCAGGGGAACGCGAGAGGCGGCCGGCGACAGCGGCGGCCGGTCGCTCCCGGACCCGAACCCCGCGTCCCCCGCCCCGACGGTCCTGCCTTCCCGGAACCGACTTCAGCCACCTCCGCGCTCTCCGCGCTCGCTTCTCGCTGCCCCCGCCCCGCCCCCCCCGCCGCCGTTACCGCCCCGTCACGGCCTCCGCCCGCGCCGCTACCGCTACCGCGCCCGCGCGCTCGCCCCGCGCTCCAACCGCCGCCGCGCGCCGCCACGTGGCACGAGAGGCCGGCACTCCATTGGCCACCGGCCTCCCGCCCGCCCGCGCGCCCGCAACATGGCCGCGGTCGGCCATGGCAACGGGGCCAGTTGGGGGGAAAGGTTAGGGCTGAACCCGAACCACGCTGTCCTGAAAAAAAAAAAAAAAAAAAAAAAAAAAAAGCTCTAAGTGCAGTGCTGGAATAAAGCAGACAGGCTGTCCTTCCATGTGTTTTATACACGCTGCTTAGCTTTACTGTGAGCAAGGCGTGTGAGTAAGGAGCTGTGTCAGTAGGGAAGCAGCTGTGCTGATGGACAGCAGTAGCCGCGCTCAGCTGGCCTGAGCAGTCCGACAGGGTGAACAAATTCCGCTTTCGCAGTTGTGTTTCTCATTAGTTTCCGAAGTTAGTTTATATACATGAGACTTTACATCAAAGAATCATTAACATTCAGTGCAGTGCATTACACAGTGCAACATTTAAGGCAAAATAACTCAAAATGGAGTCCAAGTGCTGATCCTAGAATTTGCAGTTCATTCATGTGTAGGGACACCAGCTAATAAAAAGAAAAGAAAAAAACCCACAACTATTACTGTAGATTGGTGACTAAAAGCAACTTGATTATTCAAAAAAATTATGCCTCTAGTCTGCTTGTAGGCAGCAGGATTTAAACTCCAAAGTTGAGCAAACTTCAGAGAGTTTTTCAGAGAAATTAGATGGATCCCTAGAACATTGTAAGGACACTGTGTTTACGCAGATGAAATGTTACACACTGTCTTTGACTGACATCAGAAGCAACTGAAGCACCTTAAGTGCTATCAAGTGTACTGGAACAAGACTTATTTCATAAGTCTGAGATCACCATCCATGCAAAATACTTCACTGTGATATTTTGTGAATTGAACGTAAGAGACAAGAGACACGGGGTCACAATCAGGCAAATGGCAAAAACAGTGGTTTTGTGACAGTATTAAAAGATATTTCTGGTGCTTGTCCTGCCTCTCAGTGCTGCAGACTAAACTCAAGCAAAATAAAATTCATATATTCTCAAGAAGCTTTACTTCTAAAGGTTTGGCTGTTCAGGCTAATTAATTAAAAAGACATCTCCAAAACTGAAGTTGATAATATTGCAAAGAAACTGCTCCAAGTTGCTCCCTACCACACTTGGTTTTCTTTGAAAAATAATGCCAAGTGTTCTTTTCCTTGGCATTTAATTCAGTGGCTTTGCTTTGCATTCTATTTACTTCTCTAAAGTGTTTTCCTTTTTCTTTTATTTTTTAATTGAATTTTGGTGCACATGACACAGATTTGCCAAAACGGTTGGGTACAGAGGACACATCGAAACTGCTCTGCATATATGAATCATTGTATATGCTCTATAAGCAGCCTGCATGTAGTAACTGTAATGATGTCTCATCCTGCATCCCAGAATCTGTCATTTGTAGACATTTCACAGCCTACATATTTGCTGCAGAACACACCCAGTGCTGGTAGCTCGGTGTGCAAACTCCAGGTTGTGCCCTGGGTGGTGGAAAAAGGCTGGATCCTTGGGCAATGAGCTGGAAAGGGGCGCTGCCCTTCTGCCTACCAAAGGGCAGTGTCCTGCAGTGCCAGCCAGCTGGGGGTGGCCGGTCACCCAGAGACTCTGCAGGACCCAATGAGAAGTGACAACACCCCAGACCCAAAATAATTTTTGCTGTAGTTTTGTTTTCTCTTTGACTAGAGATTTCATTTCTTTTGTATTATATTCTATATATTGTTTTTGCAACTGTAATCACTACTTCCTTTAGAGGAATTTCCCTTGACTGCTTTAGAACTGCAAAAACATAAAGTGATTTGGTGAGATACCACATATCTCTGCTCTAGAGAACAGTCCTAAAACAGACCTAATACTGTTGCTTTGGCAAATGATGTCATCTTCACCATCTATTATTTTGCTGAATTTGTTGAACCAATTTTTGTTCTCGCTGTTTTCTTCCTGTATCTTTCTAGGTCATATGCTCTTTGGATTTTGTTTGGTTTTTTTGTTTAGTGTATACTATTTTTTTTTGTCTGCTTTAACATGACAGTTTCACATAGCCAACATTAGAGAGGCATCAGGGAGATAAAAAAGGGCTCTACACTCTACCCTTGTGCCCAGTGGGTAGGCAGCAGATATTTTCTCTTTGCTTTATGAGGATTTCTGGAAGGTATTCTACTTAATTAGTGTTCTTCCATATCATCTCTTACTGCCTGGTAAGAATGTATTAAAGGAGCAACTTCACATTTTGTCTTTTTTTTTTTTTTTTTAACTTCCCTATCTAGCCTTTTAAAGTCTGCTTCCAAGACTAAATAGCTATCTGATTCCAAAACTAAATAGCCAACAATTTTCTTCTGTTCTGCAGAATGCCAGTGGGGTTGAATGCTAAGTGCAAAAAGGACAAACCCTAAATTTCTACAACTATTTGTCAGGTTTTAAGAGCTGCTGGTAGGACAGTTTTGAATACCTTTTGTCAGGAAGCCTGAGGGGGACCCTTGTTGCTAGAGGCCAAGGTTCATCAAACAAAAATGTATTGGTAGAGACTGTTAATCTTCTGCTTAAAGCATGGAGGAAATAGTTATTTAATTCTGTCACCATTACAACTTTATCATATTTTTATCAGAAGCTCATGATTGCATAAGATAAGTGCCCAGTGTTATTTACTATTTGCATTATACTGTAACAGGATTGACTCTTCAACACAAAATGTGTAAAACAAATTACAGAATCTCAGTGCCTTCCTCAGGGCAGCCCAAAGGCACGTCAAGTTAAAAAGAGAAGTGTCACTGTTTTCACAACAACAGATCCAAAGAGGTATGAAATATGACACTTGGTCTGAAGACAGGAGTTTTTCTGATAATCATCAATTGTACAAACCCTCTTGAAACACTGAATTAGCACCAGAGTCTGAAGTAGTAGCAGAATTTGTTCACCTTAAATAGGACATTTTTTTCCTCATTTCTCTACCGCGGGCTTGCTTTTTATTCTCAAAAGTTTACTGTTTTTTTCTGTCTCACTGTCCAATCTATACAGAACACCTTTCTTCTCTTTTTATCTCTTCTTCTCATTCACTGTCTCCCTTTCTTTTATTTATTTTCTGTTTTTCCAAATTGCTGTTTATCAAGTCAACCATCTGGCAGCAAAAGTTTTTGGGAATAAATCATTATTCCCGCAAAAGTTGTACTGAAAACTATCTAGATCAGTTCTGAAAGTCATAACTGTAACAAGAAGCAACACTGAAAAAAACACCCAGAAAACTGAATGCCCCAAAGTTAGGAAATGAGTTAATAGTGAGTGAAAAATAGTTTAAACAAAAATAACAACATTATGTATTGCGTATTTATATATATGATATCTTAAATAAGATGTCATATATACAATATATATCAAGCCATATAGGATAAAATATATAGCATATGTAATTCTATACAATTTTTTATATAAGAATATAAATTAAATATGTAAAATAACGTGTGAAATAATGTATTTTTTCCTGCTGAAATTAAGTAGGAAAATTTTACGTCCAGGAAAATAATGCACTTCTAGCTAACTGTTCATGATTCTAATTTTTCTTCTAGCTTGGGAACCATTTCATAGGTCTCATTGCACAGAGTTAGTCATGCTGTTCTGATTCACTATGCCAACATGCACAGCCTCAGCTGCCAGAGTAAGTTACAGTAACAGTAGTAATTACTATATGGTAATTTTGACATATATACTAATTTTGAAAAACAATGCTGAAGAACCTGGCCTTGAATGCTGCCAGGGATGGGGCATCCAGTTCTCATGGCAACCTGTTCCATTGCCTCACCTCCCTCACAGTAAAGTTCTTCCTAATATAATACAAAGTGGAAGTTCTTCTACTCTAAACCTACCCTTCTTCAGTTTGAAGCCATTCCCCCTTGTCCTGTCACTATAAGCCCTTGTAAATACTTCCTCTCCAGATCTCTTGTGGGCTCCCTTCAGGAACTGGAAGGCCACAATTAGGTCACCCCTAAGCCTTCTCTGTTCCAGACTGAACTGTTCAAATTCTCTCAGCTTTGCCCCATAGGAGAGGTACTCCCTCCTTCTTGGTGGCATCCTCTGGACTCACTCCAACAGGTCAATGTCCTTCCCGTGCTGGGGACGCTAGGGATGGATGCAGCACTACAGGTGGGGTCTCACCAGAGTGGAGCAGAGGGGCAAAATCACCTCCCTCGAGATCTGCTGTTCACACTCCTTTTGATGCAGCCCAGAATATGATTGGCTTTCTGGGCTGCAAGTGCACATTGCCAGCTCATGTCCAGCCTTTTATTCACCAGCTCCCAAGTCTTTCTCAGCAGAGCTGCTCTTGATCTGTTCATCTCCCAGCCTGTACTGATACCAGGGGTTACCCAGACCCAGGTGCACCTTGCACTCGATCTTTTTAAACTTGATGAGGTTCCCATGGGCTCACTTCTTGAGCTTGTCCAGGTTCTTGGGAGTCCTTCAGGTGTGTCAACTGCACCACTCAGCTTGGTGTCACCTGCAAATTTGCTGAGGGTGCACTTGATTCCTTTGTCTATGTCATTAATGAAGATATTAAATAACACTGGTCACAGTACAGACTCCTGAGAAACACCACTTATCACTGATGTCAACAGAGACTCTGAGCCATTGACCACTACTCTCTGGATGTGACTGTCCAACCCTAAAAGACTCTGCCCCCAGAGACAAGAGAGTGGAACAGAGCTGGCAGATCTTTAGGGAGGTCTTCCACTGAGCACAAAAGCTAGCAATCCTCAGAAGCAAGAAATTGCGCAAACAAGGCAAGAGACAGCACGGCTGAGTAGGGAATTATTGGTCAAACTAAAGGGAAAGAAAAGATGCACAAACAGTGGAAACAAGGACAGGTGACCTGAGAACTTCATAGAGATGAAATTCAGTTGTGTGGGGATGGGCTGAGGAAGGCAAAAGCTAAGCTAGAAATGAACCTGGCAAGGGATGCAAAGAATAACAAGGGCTTCTACAGGTATGTTAACCAGAAAAGAAAGGTCAGAGAAGGTGTATACCCTTTCGATAAACAGCACTGGAAAACTGGTAACGCTGGATGAGGAGAAGGCTGAGATACTCAATTTTTTACCACAGTATTCAATGGCAACCTCTCTTCCCACACTTCTCGATTGGATGGATAGCAGGATGGGGACTGGGGCAGCAGAGTTCCCCCCACTGTAAGTAAAAGTCAGATCTGTGACGACCTGAGGAACCTGAATCTACGTAAGTCAATGAGATCCAATGGGATGCATCCCAAAGTCCTGAGGCTATTGGCTGATGCAGTTGCCAAGACACTCTCCATGACATTTTGAAAACTCACAGAATCCCAGAATACTCTGAGTTGGAAGGGACCCACAAGGATCATCAAGTCCAACTCTTAGCCCTGCGCAGAACCATCCCCAAAAGTCACAACATGTGCCTGAGAATATCATCCAAATTCTTCTTGAACTCTGGCAGACTTGGTACTGTGATCGTATCCCTGAGGAGCCTGGTCCAGTGCCCAAACACCCTCTGGGTGAAGAACTTCTTTCTAATATCCAACCTAAACCTCCCCTGACACAATTTCAGGCCACTCCCTTGGGTCCTGTCACTGGTCACCACAGAGAAGAGATCAGTGTCTGCTCCTCCTCTTCTTCTCATGAGGAAGTTGTGACTGCAATGAGGTCTCCCCTCAGTCTCCTCCAGGCTGAATGGACCAAGTACCCTCAGCCACTCCTCATATGGCTTCTCCTCAAGGCCCTGCATCATCTTTGTTGCCCTCCTTTGGACACTCTCTAAGAGCTTAATATCTTTCTTCTATTGTAGTGCCCAAAACTGCCCACAATATTCAAGATGAGGCCACCCCAGTGCAGAGCAGAGAAGGACAATCCCCTCCCTCGTCCAGCTGGTGGTGCTTTGCCTGATGCCCCCCAGGACACAGTTGGTTCTCCTGGCTGCCAGGGCACTGCTGACTCATATTCAGCTTGCCATCAACAAGGACCCCCAAGTGCCTTTTCAAAGCACTGTTTTCCAGCACCTCGTTCCCCAGTCTATACAGACATCCAGGGTTGCCCGATTCTAGGTGCAGAATCCAGCACTTCCCCTTGCTGAACTTCATGTGGTTGGTGATTGTCCAGTCCTCTAATTCGTCGAGGTCTCTCTGCAGGGCCTCTCTACCTTCCAGGGAGTCGGTAGCTTCTCTGAGTTTTGTGTCATCTGCAAACTTGCTTAGTATGCCTTCCTGTGTCCAAGTCATTTGTGAACATGTTGAAGCACACAGGGCCCAAGATGGAGCCCTGTGGAATCCCACTAGTGACAGATCACTAGTCTGATGTCGCCCCGTCCACTGTTACCCTCTGTGCTTGACCCATGAGCCAATTGCTCATGATATGTTTACCCAGCTGTGTGCTGGAGAGTTTGTGCAGAAGGATCCTGGGAGAGGCAGTATTGAAGCTTTACTGAAATCCAATACATTACGTCAACTGGCTTCCCTTGATCAACTAAGTGGGTTACGTAAAAGAAAATCGGGTTGCATAAGCAGGACATTCCTCTCATGAAGCTGTGCTGGCTGTGACCAATGACTGTGTTGTCTTTCAGGTGTTTTTCAACACTTCTCAGAATAACCTTCCCCGTAACTTTAGCATGCACTGAAGTTAGACTAACAGGCCTGTAGTTTCCAGGGTCCTCCTTCTTGCCCTTCTTGAAAATCACACATTTGCCAGCTTCCAGTCAGCTGGGTCTCCCAAGACCACTCAAAAATCATTGTAAGAGGTTTTGTGATGATATCAGCCAGCTCTTTGAGGATTCTGTGATGAATCCCATTAGGTCCCATAGATTTGTAGGGGTCCAGCTGGAGCAGCAGATCCTGCACAATTTTAGGTTCAACTGGGAGTTGATCATTGTTGCAGTCATGGTCCTTCAGCTCTGGGCACTGAGATCCCCTTGATCCATCATCCATGTGGAAGTCATGGCATTTGGGTGAAGTCCTGGGTGACTAGAAAAAGGGAAATATTGTGTCCATATTTAAAAGCATAGAAAGGAGGACCCTGGGAACATGCAACCTGTCAGCCTCCCCTCTGCATCTGGGAAGATCCTCCCAGAAGCTATGCAAAGGCATGTGGGGTCAGGGAAGTGATTTGAGACAGCCCAGTACGGTTTCACCAAAGGCAAATCCTGCCTGACTAACCTAGTTACCTTCTATAGTGGAGTGATTACATCATTGGACAAGGGAAGGGCTGTGATGTCACTTACCTGAACTTCTGTAAAGCCTTTGACATGGTCCACCACAACATCCTTCTCACTAAATTGGAGAGAGATGGATTTGATGAGTGGACTGTTAGATGGATAAGAAAGTGGTTGGATGGTCACATCCAGAGGGCAGTAGTCAATGGCTCTTTCAAGAGAGAGAGATATCAATGGTTCATATCAAGAGATGTGCTTTTTATATGCTGGTTAAATGTATGGATTACAACAAACTCAATCACATAGAATAAAATACATATATATAAAAATGTATACGTTCAAATAAAATTTGAAAGGAGGAATATTGTCTATTCTCATTCCATATTTGTAATATTAATGCATAGGATGATATTTCAGATGGATACTAACGCTTGAAGAACATAGAATTTTCTGGATAAAACATCTCCCGGGCACTGTCATGAACCAAGACACCCAGGGAGCTAGTGTAGTTGGCGCTGCTGCTGAACAGTCAGGTATCCCCTCTGAATGCCTGTGCACTGTGACCTGAAGAAGACCAAGCAAAGGCAACTAGCAGCACAGGCAGAAAATGTTCTTTCATTGCCAGACCTGTACTTTGCTATAGGGTACTTTGCTATAAGGGTAAGATTGGATTAAGTCAATGAAATTGAATTAGTTTATCAACTATTTAGCACGTGATTACAATAATACTTAGATTTCTCCTGTCGAGCTTTCCACCATTACTAGTTTAATCACTTCTGACATTTTACTCAATATATATTTGTCATGGTTTAGAAATGGTATTCCCCAGTTTAGTGTTCCTGCTCCAAACCACATGCCACTCACTCACCCCTTCCCTCCCCCTTCAGCAGGATGGAGAGGAGAATTAGAGATACAAAGGGTAAAGATCACAGCTTGAGACAGGAACAATTTACTGGAAGTAGCAAATTAAATAAGAAAATGAATGGTAACAGCAATATTAATAACAAGTGTACAAGAGAAGAATGATTCAAACACAATTGCTCACCATATGGAGACCCCCTGACAACACCCCACCACTGCCATACTGCCTGACCTGGAAGGGGACCCTTCCCCTCCTCCCTCATCCACTGAAAATGAGGTGAGATGGTATAGAATAACCCCTGAGTCCTAGCCACATCCCCTGTCTACTGCAAAACTTACCCTGTCCTGGCCAGAACCAGGACAATCTTGAATTCTTATTTTCTGCAAATATCAAGTGACTATATGACATTAAATGAAGCTTGCTCTGACTCAGAATTTTTTGTATACTTTTGAGATTTTCTATCATAGTAATCCATAGACCATTTTAGACTTCAAGATACAAGTGTCTTTCAAAAAGAGAGAACTAAAAGTTCCATAAATTAACTTGTCTTCTAATTTGTTCTTGCAGAGCAGCTGCTCCACTATGTGACTGTTTTAGTCATACATTCTCTGAGCTTTCCCAAACACCACTACATACTTCCTGCAATGGAGAAAACAAAGCTGGACATGGTATCCATAAAACACAGATTCATTGATATTTAGACCCAAACAGATGCCTCTGACCTGTTTTCAGCACCCTTGTGGTGATTTGCCAACATCCTGTTACATTTTCAGCTGTTAATGCACACTTGACTGATGATTTCGAAGAAGTATCAATGATGACTCCTAGGACTGCCTCCTGAGCTGCAAGTTTGAGTTAAGCATTATAAAAGCATCTAATTGTGTCATAGAGTATTTCTCATTCTGAGTAGAATCATGGTTTTGGTGCTGAATTTTCCTATGCTTCCTCAGTCAAAAATAATAAACCCACATGAACACTGTTTAATGCAAGAAATTCCTCTTTGTGGTAGTCTTCATCTTTGCCCTACACTTCATGGAAAGCCATTTGTCTGAGTTCAGTGGCACTGTTTTGCAGAAGAAAAAAAGATAAAATGACATCAGAAAAGTTCTTTAATACAGTATCAGTTTTCTTTATATAATAACTAATTTTCTGGTTATTACCTCTCCTACAGGGAAGATTTACCTTCTTTTTATTTACCCCGAGTCTTTGATGCTCCTCCAGAGGTCAGACGACATCCATCTCATATGTGTTAACTGTTTAAAAGAGCCTGGAAAACCATGTTGGATTCACTTGAGTTAATGAGGCAGTTGAGATGAAGCAAAAATATTATTATTGTTCAAGAGTCTCAAAGATGTGAGGTTTTTCAGAAGCAAATGCTGGCATTATTCTATCTAATTCATATTATAAACTGAATAAAAATCAGATAAGGAGACTTCATCTGTGACAGTAAGAAAACTCTCAACTCACTAAAGGTTCTGCAATGTTGCTTGAACTTTCTCAAGATGATAGTCCTATAGGAACTTTAGCAATTAACTGAAATGTGTATATAGTTGATAGCTTTTAGAAAACACCAAATGAAACATCCCATTTTCTACCAAAAATAGTGCTTTTCACAACTGTAGGCGAGGACAAACATTGTCACAACAGTGACATATAAAGTCACAGAAACACTAGCCTGACTCAGAAAGAGAAGCAGTCTGGCCACCAGCCAATCTTTGGTTCATTGTTTGAAAAATGTTAAAGGGCAAAATCCAGCATCACATTCAGTGCATGTGGAGGTAGGAAGGGACACAGAATGAAGCAGTGGGAGTATAGAAATATGAGACTAGGAGAAGAGAAGTATAGGAGTAGGAGTATAGAATAAAATGTCCTTTTTCTAAGCTGGTATTTATTTGATGTTACCTAAGAATTGCCTATACAGACATTTTTGATCAACAAGTAATTTTTTCCCCCCTGGATTTCACTGCCAGTAATGTGTCAGTGTGGAAGTAGATTGTTCTCACACATTTTTCCGCTGTTCTCCTCAGCAATATTCGATGCCCTTTTCTCCTTCTTTCAGCTCCAACATCCAATTTCAATTTTCTTTAGAGAAGTGATAAATAAATCTTTGTACTGGCAGAGAAGACTATCAATCAGGAATCCAGTGCAATCCCAAGGACAGACACAGGCTGGGCAGAGAATGGATCAAGACTAGCCCTGAGGAGAAGTATTCGGAGGTGCTGGTGGATGAGAAGCTGGACATGACATGGTAATGTGCGCTTGCAGCACATGGTAATGTGCGCTTGCAGCCTGGAGCAAGCAACCGTGTCCATGCCTTTCAACTCAAATCATTCTCTGATTCAGTAATTATAGGGATGGTGTTTCTGTGTGTTCTCCAACATATGTTAACTGCTGAATATAAATTCACTGTATGAAAAACACTTTAATATTTTTTGTATTTTGCATATGTGAAATACATAAATATTTTATTCTATGTGACTTTATTAATAGATAACTTTGTTTAGATTATTGAGCACCAACTAATAGTCTGCAAATTCAGATCTCCAACCCACAAGGTTAGAGGTACAAACCATGCTGACACTGCTTATGATGCAATTTGAAGGTATAATTACATGTCTATGCTGGAATTTTTAGCCAGTATTTTAATTATTTAGTTGTTGCATATAGTGCCTGCTCATCGTACATTACCGCTTGAAAAATCTAACTAAGGCCCAAATTCTGGTGTGGCATGTGGCCTAACGTAACACATGCTGTATATGGTGGGTTGACTTTGGCAGCCTACCAGACACCCATCCAACCCAGTTGCTCTTTCACCACTCCTCCACAGGACAAGCAAAAAGAAAACAAGATGGAAATGCCCCTAGGCTGAGATAAAGATGGGGTGACAGCTTGCTAATTACTATAATAAGCAAAACAGACTGAACTTGAGAAAGATTAATTTTCTGCCAGTTAAAGAGTTTGATGGTGAGAATCAAACACACTTACCTATGCACTCCCTTTTCTTCCCACCTCAACATCACTCCTTCATTCCCAACTCCCTTACCTTTTCCCACCCCAAGCTGCGCAGGCACTACCAGTGCCTGTATGATTATTGGAATAATGTAAGGCACACATGATTCTCAATCTTGTAAACTAAACACAAATTCAAAAATATTCTTTTTTATAGGCCATTTTCCTGGTTCCAGCCAAGACAAGGTTAATTTTTTGCAGTAGCCAGGAGGTGGCATGGCTAGGACACAGAGGTTCTTTATACCACCTCATGTCATTGACAGGTGGAAGAAGGGACTCTCTTCCAGCAAGAAGGGGTCCCATCCAGTAGAGAAAATATGGCAGGAAGACCCATCCAGTGTTGTTCATTGCCACAAGGTCTGTGGTGAGCATTTTTTCATGTGAACCACTCTCTCTTTTGTACACTTTTTTTATTAATATTGTTGCTGCTGTTACTACTCATTTTCTTATCTCATTGCTTTTTCCAGTAAATAATTCTTATCTCAATCTGTCATCTTTGTCTTTTGTGTGTCCAGTTGGAGGTGGGGGAAGAAGTGGTGAATGTTTTGGGTTTTTTAATGGGAAGACTAAAATAGGGAATGCCATCCCTAAACCACAACTGCCATATATCTTAAAAAAAAATTCCTTAACATGTAAGTTACTATCTGGATATCAGAGGCGAATGGATATCTGCTGGAACAGAGCAATTAGTAATGAAAGTGTAATTATTTCTGAAAGGAAAATGCTTATTGAGAAAGTAGTTACTACCCACTGTATTTTTAGCCAGGTCAGAAGAGCAAAGCAAACCTAGAAATACAATTTACAAAACATGTATAAAATAGACATCAGTAACAGCCTGATGTTTTACGAAAAATTTTATTGACAATGAGGTACATACTATTGCCATTCCAGTTAAGAGATCGTCCTGCTAATGACTCAGTGCATATTCCAAAGAGTACAATATGAGACTATCCTGCACTGAGTACTAAACAGAAGCTAAATGTTTCTCAAGTGATGGTGTCATTTAAAAAAGGGAAAAAAAAAAAAAAAGACGAGAGAGAAAGCAAATCTAGAGCTGTGAAGACGGATGTTTAAAAGGATGTAGAGAAGTGCAATGATGCAATCCTGACAAGAGTAGGAACGAGCAGTAAGATAGGAATGAATCAAAGCACTTGAAAAGTGTTTTGAATGAAATGGTTCTTGTCCTGAAGGCCTCTTTTGCTGTCCCAGCATGATATCATTATGAAGACTACAGTAATGTTCATTGACCCAAGATCAATCGTTCCTTGAGATGTTTCAAAAACTCCTGAGGAAACACAAGAGAAGGCATGCCATGTTTACTTAACAGTCTTCCATCATATTTCAGCCTTTCTTTATTGTCAGATTTTCTTTCTAGCTTTAGATTTTACTAATCAAGCTAATTGACAGACTATCAATTTATTTGAAAAACAAGAGCTATAACATTGAGAATTATACTTATTTGTCAGGCAGGTAAAAATAACTGTTCAATTTTCTTTTTTCCTCATGTCTGATTATGAGAGATATTCCTTTTTTTGACTCAAAATGATAAAAGTTATTGCTCATGTTGATGCTGCTACTGTAATTTACTACAAAATAAAAATGCCTTTCTGCACCATGAAAAAGGGAATGCAAGCACTAATGAAATCAGTATGCTCAACTGTGTTCATGCATTTTCTTGAACAGGAGAAAGCTGCTGAATTAGGGATTTAGGCAATATTTGGCTAATACTGGACAGCTAATTCTATTGATCCAAGTAAATAATCTAGGTTCAAATGCAAATCAAAAGTTATCAAATCAAATACAAATTAGAAGTTATAATAAAATGCCTTGAAATGGATTCAGAAGAATGTACTAGGCAGGGACCTGGAGCAGAGAGTCCTGATGAAGTTCTGTGTCACGTATGTGCTGAATAAACAGGCCATGAACAAACATATTTAGGCTGGAACAGCAAAATAAGCCCCTCAACCATTCAGGCAGCCAGATACTGGAATCTGCTTCCAGCAGCGGGAGCAAAAATAATTTCTTATAAATTGAAGCTTCATGTGTTTATGAAAGTACTGATCCCCAACAGCAATACGGGACCACTGATACAATGAGTCATGATCCTGTGAAATAACCCCAATCTACATGATGTGACAAATGCATTTAAGCTAACCGAACAGGCAGATTCTCAGCAAATAGGTCTATTGTAATAATTGTGTGATCCTATCAGTGAAAATTCAGCATCAAACACTCCTCAAAAATAATTTGGCTGGAGACTGGGCTGATAAGCAGCCAAAACTGCATGAACATAGCGGAAAATCTGATTGTGAATCAGCCACTTCACACTACAAATATACACAACCAGCAGGGCCTGTTGAGCTCTCCCTCCACAGCAGCTGGCTGTGCAGTGGCCATCCCCACTTGGGCAATAATGCCTCTGAAGGTTACCCCTCAAAGGCTGAGAGAGTCCTTACCTGACACCTGAAGCAGTGGGTTGGCAAGTGACGTTTTTTGCATGCATATAACATTTAAGATATGTACAGCAGGTTTATGAAATAATCTTTCTTTCTATGTGGTAAATAGTAGAGTATTGACTGCCAATCCATCTGTAATTATTCAATATTTTATAATTTACTGACCATGGTTCTTTATATTTAGAATTATCCTAAGGAAAAAAAAGGTATTTTCAGATTGAGCGTGACTGTCTGCTTTTTCAGCTGTCCCACTGGCATTTCTATATGTACACTCCTTTTCTTTTTTTTCTACAGTATGGTTACCTTTAAGATCAGCAGTCAGGTATTGCAATTGTCCAATATCTAGACGTAAGATAAACTGTTAGGAAGGCAAGGCTTTTCCACTGGCTTTTGGCTTTGCAGCCTGTACTTATTTAGCAAAACATCTAAAAAGATAATTTCACTTCTATTCATATATGTAAATCTATTTGTGTCAAGTGGAGTCTACAGCCAAGTGCTTTGCAGTTACCACACCGTAGCTGATACCTCTTATTTTTATGAAGATACACAAAAAATTGAGTGAGATTAAGAATAGCAGACTGTTGATGTATTATAGGCAGTAAAATACAATTTTAAAAAATATTTAATTCATCAAACATATTTACATTTAATATTTAAAACCAACTTTGTACTGCTATTCACTGTTTATTGCTACCTTAGGAGTAGATAGTCAGGATTTTTTAAACAAATATTGATTAGACTTTGCTCTTTGTAGAAGAAAAAACCCATTGACTGTATTAGTGTAGTTTATCAATTAAAGGCTGCATTTTTTTTGGCTAGACAACATGTTATGAACATTTTTTAAAGTCTGAAATATTAAACTGCTCATGCTAATACAGGTAACAGTCTATAAGAAAAACTATGTTTTTATTGCAAAGGTAAACCTTGATTTCAAATGTTGTCTCATGAACTAAAACCTCTATGAATCTCTCCGAGACTTTAATCAGAAAGTAATTCAGCACACTTCAATGCCTTTGTAATTCTGCTGAATTTTAACTCTAAATATCACAATGACTAATCAAAGCTCATAAAAATTTATCTGGTGCCAGGTGGCCACAAAAGTCTATGTGTAAATGTAAACTAATCTTTACTGTAATTCTTCAATAACAGACTCAGATTGATTCTAAAAGTATTCCTGTAAAATAGTCATCGTAGAGAATATTACACAGAACTTGCCTACTGGGTATGCTCCTGCAAAGGAGAAAGCTTGTTAGAGGTTGTGAGGGTGATAGATGCCAGAAGGTACCCCAAAAGCCAGAAGTCAAACAGATCCTAGGTGCTGACTGAGGAAAAAATGTCCTGAATAAAATTAGTTATATTTGCTTAGTAATAAGGGAACTACTAACTAATGGTGACCTTTTGCTAACAGTGATGCATGTAACTGCTAAATGTGTAGTATTTAGCTTATGTGTTGCATGGCTGATGTTTGAGCTGAGTTCTGCTGTTGAGCTGCTACTTCACATGAGTGAAGAGAAGGCTTTGTCATGGCAAAGAGAAGGAAACATACCTGTTTAAAGATCTCCTATTATTGAAATACCTGTATTAACACATAGGCTTTGCATATGTATTTCTCTTACAACTACTATCAGGACTGGAATCTCAGTTAGACACTAAATAGTGAGAAAAAGGAAATACTCTTCTAAACAGTTCAATGCTGTCTACCTACATGTCTTACAAAGCAGATCTGGTACTAAAGCATGCAAATAGGCAATGTGAACAAAGCAGTCAAATGGGACAATGGAGACAAAAAGGGAATGTAAAAGAGATTAAGCAAACAGTACTAAATAGGGTCTACATTTTATAACAGAATTCCAGTAACTAAGAGTAGTCTCAGGTCACTGCTAGAACTGGCTGTTCTCACTATGATCAGCTGTTTCTAGTCTTATATATGATGCAAGTCTCAACTTAGGACTTGATAAATCTTTTGTGAAAACCGTGGAGCTGTTTTTTTCCATTCAGAAAGGAAAAGAGAGAGGAATAGCAATCATAAAGGTAAAAGAAGAAGATTAACTTAGTACTTAAACAGCAGGAAAATAGAACTAAAACTTTAGTTAAATTGTACTTTACATGATCACAGAATCACATCATGAGTAAGATGGAAAAGACCTCTGACATCATCAAGTCCAACATTTTACCGGATACTACCTGGTCCACTGGACCATGGCACTAAGTCCAGTCTTTTCTTTAACACCTACAGAGATGGCTGACTCCACCCCCTCCCTGGGCAGCCTGTTCCAATGCTTAATAATGCTTTATGTGAAGAAATTCCTCCTAATGTCCAGCCTGAACTTCCCCTGGTGCAGCTTGAGACTGTCCTCTCATCCTGTTGACTGCGAGAAGAGGCAGATCACCACTTTGCTATAACATCCTTTCAGGTAGTTACAGGGAGTAATGAGATCCCCCCTGAGCCTCTTTTTCTCCAGGCTAAATAATCCTAGATCCCTCAGCTGCTCCTCGTATGACTTACCCTCTAGAACCTTCACCAGCTTGATTGGCCTTCTCTGGACAACATAGGGGACAGAAAAATTGTGAATGATCTGAGGTTAAAAACAAATGAATCTTGGAGTGTTATCTCTCTAATGAGATCAAAAAGTGAGATCAAAAATCAACCATTTTGGTTTAGCTGGTTCATTTTATCATGAACTGCCACAAATGCCTAAATGCACATGGATCACTTTGAAAAAAGTGCAAGAAGATGCTGTACTGCTGCCTTGTGGAAGATATTTATCTTGAGCAGTTGATGAACTTGAACAGGCTGTGTTTGCTCTATTGGAAGTTGCACATGAGAAGCACTTACGTTATTAATATAATCTGAAAATTATAATATATATTTGGGAAAGGCAAACGGTATGTGGATCAAGGGGTGAAATGCATTCATCCTGGCTGTGAGACCCTGTACAGTGCAACTAACATGGGCAGGTGCTACATGGCTAGCACGTATGCTGTGCTGCATCGCACAGCTCCTTCAGCCCCAGGACAGGCCCAGCACATCTGGGGGCTGGAAGAGCATGTGGGCAGCTCCTGCTTAGCGCTACTGTGACACCTTCTCTGTAGCCTTGCCCTTCAACAGAATTGTTTTCTTTTAAGGACCTCAAATGACTGAAAGTGTGAGTTTTTCCCCCAAGCCAGGACCTGCTCTGTGCACTGTGCCAAGGAAAAACCCCTTGGTGCTCTGACCAATGCAGCATGATCATGGGATGCCAGTACCTGAGGTGTGAGATGTATATTCCTCCTTAGTCCATCTTTTTGAAACAGTTATCTTATTAAGCCATTTGTTTCTGGGCCTTTTTTACTGAAACAATGAAAGACCCTTGTACCAGCTTGCTTTTACATCACCCCACCCCCCAGTGAAGAACAGAGAGTATTTGATGTTATAAGATCGAAAAACAGGGGTTTGCTGAACTACATTTTGGAAATCAGAATGGTAAAAATTATTTCATTAGAAGAATTTTGAACTCCACAGAGAAACTTAAGCATAAGTATCGATATATACATGACATACTAGAGAATATTACCTTTTTTCTTTTTTAATACAACACTACCACTTTAAGGTCCCCTATGAAGAGTCTAGCAGAGACTTTTTATGAGAATGGGTATAACAATGAGATAACCAGCACATTAGTATTTTGCAGCTGATAAAATAATGAAAGCACAGAACTACATATAAAGCTCAGTCTATGTGCAAAGATGAGCTTTTTTTTTCCTGGAAAAAAATAAGATATTTAACGAAGAACATAAACAGACAAAAGTGCTTTGATCACGGTGACCTTGAACTCAGAAATTATATTGTAAACAAATCTGACCATTATGAGATTAAACAGTTAGATTCAATGAAAAGTATTTGTAATGTGAATGAGTATATGGACCAGACTATAAAATTCTTAAAAGGACTCTTTGTTACTTGCCATGGCAATAGTGTAAAAGAACTCAACAAGTAGATTCGCAAATATTAATTATTAGAAACTGCACTATGTGGGAGTTCCCAAATCACTTGTCTGAAAAAATAATAGCTTACTAAAAGTTACCTGGAAAAGTATTCATCTCTTGTATGTATGCACCAATATTTAACAAGTCCTTTGATCTATCAATTTCATGTAAATGGAAGAAAATTAACTGTGAGCATACACCAACAGTAAATCATATCATTGCACAGGGAACTTGAAAAACTGTTACATGTTGAAGTATATACGCTCGTGCACATTATGCTGTAAATGCCAAAAAACTTGAGACTACTAAAAACTTAGAAAACACCTTAAACATCTGATTCCGCTATTAATAGCACATTAGCAGAAACTGAAAATGGAACTTCTTTATAGTTAAATTTTTGTTTTACTTGATTGACATTTTACCCATCAGAACAAAATTCGGGTTTTCCATCTTTAAATCCAAGTTTTCCATCTTTCTGTATGCAGTGGAATATACGGTAGGGGGAGCTAAATGTCTTTTTTTTTTTTCTGGTAAATCCCACATAATGGTGACTAGTCTCTTATCATGAGCAGGTATTAATGGCAAAAGTTTTCCCTCATAAATGTAAGAGGCTTGAATATGCAGCATAATTCAAAACACAGCTACAATTGTTCTCAGTATCCAACTTAAAATTTTAACACTGATTCTTCTGAAAATATCCCATTCTCTTTAAAGTTGTAGATGCATTAAACATTCTATATTTTGGAGTAAAAAATCAACTTCTTACAATATCTTTAAACATATAACCACAAAAACAAAAATGAAATTTCAGAGTTATTTTTATATAGATTCTATGTAAGGTAATGCAAACCCACAATTCAAAATACAACCACATTAGGAGGCAGTCTAATAGCAATACAGCACCCTGACAAGCCTGCTTCTCTATTATACTCATACCAGAGTAATACATGATTTTTATCCGTATTTGTATTTGAATCATCTTACCACTCTATACAACTGTCTATATGTCCAAAGCAGCTTTTTGTAAGTGTTGAAAAATCTATTTTTTCTGTCTCTTAGAACAAATGAAATCAGTCATTATCCTTTTCCCTACTGATGAATTTCCATAATTCCCCCAAATATTATAGATTCACAAATCTTCTGTAAGATTATAGTGCAGAACACTATCTAAATTCAGTACTAATTGCAGGGGAAAATGACTAATATACAGCAATCACTGTACTGTTAGTATTAGCTGTGCATGTCAGGCAAGAGAATTTTTTCTGTTTCTGCCCAAGTTCAAGTTCACAAACCACCTCATACTGGCTCAAGAAACTTACTATCTGGCTGTCCTGTTGTATACTGAAGTTATAGTTATAATTAAAGTTATATAACTAAATCTTCAAGTCAGATATGGCGAAGTACTTTCTGAGCCGTTTCCAATAGCCAATGGTGTGAAGCAAGGCTGTGTTCTTGCACCAACTTTATTCACAGTCTTCTTCAGCATGATGCTCCAAAGGGCCACGGCAGACCTCGATGATGATAACGGTGTCTACATTCGATATCGTACCAATGGGAGCCTTTTCAACCTAAGGTGACTGAAGGCCCACACTAAGACCTTAAATCATCTTATCCATGAGCTGCTTTACGCTGATGATGCCGCCCTCCTCGCCCACACAGAAGTAGCTCTGCAATGTTTAACATCCTGCTTTGCAGAGGCTGCTGAGCTTTTTGGTCTGGAAGTCAGCTTGAAGAAAACAGAAGTTTTATATCAGCCTGCACCTCAGGAAGTCTCCCATCATCCCCATATCACCATTGGTGAAACAGAGCTCAAATCAGTCCAACAGTTTAATTACCTGGGAAGCATCATTTCCTCAGACGGTAAGATTGAAGCTGAAATTGACAACAGGTTAGCAAAGGCATACAGTGCTTTTGGTAAACTCCATAAAAGAGTGTGGCAAAACAAACACCTGAAGAAAAGTACTAAGATCAGTGTTTACAGAGCCATTGTACCGTCTGCTCTTTTATATGGGTCTGAATCACGGGTCATTTACCACCACCACTTGCATCTCTTAGAATGCTTCCATCAGCGCTGCCTCTGTACAATCCTAAACATCCACTGGACTGACTATGTGACCAACACGTCTGTCCTTGAACAGGCAGCAGTCACGAGCATTGAGGCCATGCTACTGAGAACTCAGCTGTGCTGGGCAGGGCACGTCTCCAGGATGCAGGACTACCGCCTCCTTGAGACTGTGCTCTATGGGGAACTTGCCAATGGCTGCCTCAAGAGAGGAGGCCCGAAGAGGAGATACAAGGACTGCCTGAAACAGTCCCTCAGCCTTGGCCATATTGATCATCAGTATTGGTCTACCCTGGCTCCAATCAGGAGGCCTGGAGACACACCATCTATAATGCTGCTCTTGAGGAGAAAAGACAACGCAGAAAGAATTGCGTCTCGTCTGTATCACCTGGGTAGTCTTTCTGCTGTACCTTCTGCAACTGGACTTGTCTATCTTGCATTGGCCTTTTTAGCCATCAGCACGCTTGTAGCAAGTGTGGGTAGAGCCCCTCTCAAAGGGGCTCTTCGTTCACAAAGCCTAGCCATGATGATAACTAAACCTGTAACATAGTTTATAAATTGAGGCTTAAAATATAACCCACATTTTTACTACAGTGTGTAACTTAGAGCCTCAATTCCTGCTGAAGTATCAAGTAGAAGCCAATTATTTTGCTATCCTCTAATTCTGTTTTCTCTATTTTTTGAAATACTTCTGCAGGAATGCTACTTTTGTCAAGTATTTGTGATGGCTTTATATAAGACTTAGAAAGGACTATTTTTTCTTAGTACCACAAGTTTTCTAATAGATTTTCATACACAGAAAGAAAGATACCTCCCCTGTTACTGTACTTCCACTTAAAGAAAAACATTGATCACCGTCTGTCTTGGGATCCTTCTCTGTATTCACTTTAAAGCAATAAATACTGGAAACAGTCTCCTGATGGACTTCTGTTGCCATTTAATAAAATTATATATATCAATAAAAATAATTTAATTATTCATCTGAAAATACAATTGACTAGGTCATAACTTTTATCCCTATGTTGCTTATCACTGAGACATTTCCTTTTGCTTTTCATTATGAGATTTGGTAGTAATGTGCCAAAGGTATTGATGTTCCTATTAATACAAGATACAAAGCATACAGAATTCATTACTAAAGCTTCCAAATTCTTGCAGTGAATTTGTTTGAATTGCCTATTGAAAAGGCAATTTTAGGAAGTGCTATTCAATGAATACCCTACCAATCTGTTAATATAATTTGTGTCATGTGGCTAGATCAAGCATATTTTGGTTTGGGGGGGGCGGGGGTGGTTTCAGGGTTGAAATTTATGAACCTGTTCCACCAGACCTGTGCAGAACAGCTGGCCGATGCAAGTGATCTGGCAGCTTATTGCCACAGAAACAGTGGTCTGGATCTCACTGTGCCTACTGGACATTTTCCTTGAGAAGTCTTGAAGGGTCAGCTGAGCCTTTGGGAAAGCCAATACAAATCCTTAAACAGCAAATTCAGGAAAGCAAACCGGGAAAAAAAAAAATCAAAAAAACCCCCACAGCAACAAAGCCAGTACAATGGACCAGGATCAGTTCCGTGAAGGAGCTCAGTGAGCTGTCTGCCAGCTTTTCCGCCGGGGCGGGCGCGGCGCCCGGACGCTCCAGCGGGGAGCGCTCTGCCGGGGATGGACGCTCCCGCAGAGGGGCGCTGTCCCGCGGGATGCGCGTCTGTGCCGCCCTGTCGGGGGTGCGGGGGCACCCCTCCTCTGGCGCTGGGGGAAAGTGATATCTGGAGAGGCCTCTGAGCAACAAAAGGGTACAGAAAAATACTGGCGCTTTATAAGAAATAGGTCATCCATAAGAACCTCGACATGCAAATAGGTAGAAGGAAGCAAGTTTCTAAAATTTTACATAAGGTAGATGAAAAAGTAGAGAGTTTTAAGCCTTCCCTTGTCTTTAGCCTGTACCTTAGCACCTTGGCAGGCAAGCTTTTACTTTGAAATAAGTAACACTTTGTCAAAACAACACACACTGCAACAAACTGATTATATCCATCGAAGGATTGCGAATATTGGATGTTACTCCTTTAACAGCAGAGAAACAAGAGACACATTCTATTTGGGTTGGCTTGGGTTTTGTTGATTTTGTTGTTGTTGTTGTTTTATTTCGTTTTGGTTTTGCCTAAAAAAAAACCCAAACAAAACCAACAAACAAAAACCTTAATAGGATGGCATACTGGAAGGGTAATTTGCTAGCCTCAGACATACTGATGGCCTTTAAATTTACTGTAAGTATTCACAAACAAGACTGAGAAGTACTTGTGTGTAGCATTATGAAAACATCTTAACACAAAACGGCAATCAAAAAACACTTGCAAGATATCCAATTGCTTAAGAGGGGATACTGACTAACCATGACAATACTGTGATGTTGCTATACACAGTCTTCTGGTTTATTGTCATAGGAGTACCAAGTTCAGATACTGTTTGAAATCTATCAAAACATCACAGAAAACCTACCTCAGGCAGAAGAGACAGAGGAGATTGGCAATAAATATCTTCAGGCATATGGAAGGAAGAAATTGAAAACTGGAATAGATTAGTGCAAAGAATATTATGGAGTTGATAAAACAGAGCAGTAGTTTCCCAGTCTTTGCTGTCTTATAAGCAAGAATACCAAGATGCAGGTTGTTTAATACTACCTTTTCTCCTTCTATCAGTCTCACTTTTAATTTCCTGTGGCAGTAAGCAACATTAAAATGTCTCACAGGCAGGTTGCTATGAACCATGCACTGGAGACTACTTGGATAGAGGAATATGAGATTATTAGTGCTACAGAGGAGGCTTATCAGGAAGTATCTGTCCAGTATTAGGTAACAGTATGGATAGCATCTACAGAAAATAATTACCTGTATGGGCAATAATGATGTCTGTCATTTACTGATAGTTCTTATTAGGATAAAATATTTATAAAGGTCATTTCACATTTCAAAACAAAAGCCAACCACTGAGGTCTGGAAGCCAATCGAGGTCTGGAAAGAAACTTCCTCATAGGTTTATTATGTAATTGTCCATAATGGGGTTCTTCTGACTTCCACTAAGTCATGAAGCAAATGGGTAAAATAGCATGTAATGGCTTTCTGCTGATGCTGGATTCAGGACTAGATGGCTTATCCATTAAAAATCTGAAGATACTTAGTAAAAATTTTAAATCATGTTATGTCAATAAGAGTGGTACATACAGATTAAACTTACGATCCCTGGGGTGTCTTTTCTCATTAAAAATGCAAAATTAAATGACAACTCTACATTTGAGGTACACGCTGTGTTCATGCCTTCTACAATGAGCATATAAAAGGATTAAGAAAGTTTAGTCAAGACTTCATCTACTGCAGAATGTTACAGTTTTTAATGGAATGGTGTGCCCTCAATTTGGGGGTGGATTTGATTCAGTTTAACTAAAGGCTGGAAATTCACTGAGCTGTTCCAACCCTTTCTGTAAGATTCTTGAAGAGAGTTGCTGTGGATTTGAATACCGTGTACAAAACACCCATCTAATATTTCTTGTGATTTTTACCATACATTCATCTTCTGTCTTTTGGACCTGGCATTTAGAAGAAAACTCTGCTATCTTGAGAATTATTTTCTTGAAGAACCATGCCCCCCCGCCTTTTGTTGCCTTTTATTGTCTCTGTAATTCAATGGTGGTGCAGTGGCTAAACCACAGCGTTGTCAACGCTGAGATCTGGGTTCAATTCCCGGTTAGGACACTCCCCGGGCAGATGGAGCTCGTTAGCCCTGTAAGGCAATCCATCTACGTCCTGAGGACCTCGCTGCCACCGTCCAAGCGTGCTTGGCCCCGGCAGATGAACCTCAGGATTAAAGGGTGGGCTCAGTTCCGCGCACACTGTGTCTCACCTAAAAAATCCAACGCGCAGGCTGGAAGGTGGAAAGACCTTCCCCGGTTCTTCGTTCGCGAAGAGACTGGCCATTATAGTCTGCATTATAATTCAATCTTTAGAAATTTTTATTGCATTTAACATTAATGCATTCATCTGGAACCAGAACATAAAACAGATGAATATATAGATACAGGTATATACATACAGGTTTTAAAATAGAAAATATGCTTTGAATGAAATATAATCTACTATTAATAGCTGGGACTACAGAGTTTTGACTAAATAATAATACATGACTAAAAGTCATGTATTAATTGACTAGAATAAAAAAAAATCCAAGTCATCTTAACCATTTTTATACATTATACATAAATGTAGATGTAAAATGTAGATCTATGTGGAAAATCATGCATTTTTTAAAGTAATGATTTTTTTCATGCTCGAAAAAATTGATTGAATATATTATTTTCCTGATTGGTTTATTCTTTTTATTATTCATCATGTAGTCTTACTTTTTATGACAGATAAATTCTTACCCCCTTACTTAATTCGTATTATCAGTATGTAGATAAAGTTTTAGGAAAGTGCATGCAAATTTCAAAACAGGTGTCAGCGGGTACTGGAAAGAAGATGGAGAGTGATGTGCCCTTCTATCCACTACATAGGCTAGTACGTGTTTCCCAGCAGATTGGGCAACATTCCTAGATACAAGTAGCTTAATATGGAGGTGGCCAGAGGAAGCGCAGGTGTGGGAATTTTGTGCGGAGCTTATGAATCCACAAAAACTGAAGGCGTGTCATTGCATTCTGCCCTATTGTGTGCCATCGCCCCGGGGGCTACCGGAGGCTACGTGGGGACAGCTTTCAGGGACTGAGCCTGAGGCAGGGGCTGAGTGGAGCATCGTCCGCGGCGGTGCCGTTCCCTGAGGTGTCCCAGCGCGTCCCTGCCGAACGCACGGCTTTGCTTTCCCCTGCAGGGCCGGGTGTTGGGGCGCTAAAGCTGCCCGACGCCTGGCAGCGTGCATGTGTCCCCGCTCTGCTTTCCTGCTTTCCCACTCCGGCCAAAGCTGGAGAAGGCATTCTCCCTTCCCTTTCTCCTTCTCTCATCTCCGCCAGTGCCTTACAACCCAAGTCAGATCTCTTAGGATGGGAACTAAATAAAAATGTGTGCCCGCAACTGCAAACAAAGGAAGCGAAAGCAAACACGGCGGTAGGGAAGGCGCTGCTTGGCAGGACAAACCGGAGCAGGCAGAGTTCCTCGCGGCCATTTGGTGTGAGAATCCGCCCAGTCTCTCCCCGCGCCTCCCCGCCCCTGCCCTCCGCCGCTGTGGGGAGCGGCACAGCGCGGGCGGGGGTTCCGCTCCCCCGGCCGCTCTGCACTGGCGCTCGGCGGCGCGGGGAGAGAGCGGGAGCGACGGCGGGAGACGGGACGCCATATTCCTGCACCACGCCCGCAGAGCCGATCCATTTAAAAGCCGGTCAAGCGCGGCCCCTGCCAGTCCGCTCCCTTCCTTTTCGTCACCGCCGCTCTCTCGCCCACACGGGCCCGACCGAGCCGAGCACCGGCAGGTCCCTGGCAGCGCCCCCCCCTCCCCCCTCCCGCTGGAGAGGCGAGCGGCCGCGGTGCCGGGGAGGAGGGGCGGTCGCGGCGAACGTCTTCCTGCCGGGCAGCAGCGGTCTCGCCCACCCCGCAAGAGCCGGGCTCCCGCTCCGGGGGCGGGGAGCGGCGGGGAGATGTGTGCGTGTGCGGGGCGGGATTAGCGGGCATTAGCACTTCCACGGGAGGTGGGGTGGTCGCATCGGAGGGCGGCGGGGGTGTCGGCGGCCGCCAGGGACACTAAGGGACCGCGCAGGCTGCGGGCGGCGCCGAGGGAAGGGAAGCAGCGGGGCGAGGGGCGGCTCGGCTAGGTAGCGCTGCTGCTGCCGCCGCAGTGGATGTTTCCATGTTGCTCGGTGCTTGATTTAGAGGAGAGGAGGAGTTGTCAGCTGCAGGGAGCAGGGATCCGCGCCGCCAGCGGCCCTGCCTTTCTTCTCCCCCCTGTGTGGCATCGAGGCGGCTCCGCCTGCCCGCCTGCCCTGCGGCGGCCCCCGGGCTCTCGGAGAGTGCCTCTGCCCCCCGGGGCCGGAGCGGCGGCGGGGTGCGTGTGTGCGAGTGTACGTGCGGGTTTTAGGGGGGCTGGGGGCTGTGTCTGAACCAGTTAGGAAGAATGACTCTGGAGTCCATCATGGCGTGCTGCCTGAGCGAGGAAGCTAAGGAAGCCCGGCGGATCAACGACGAAATCGAGCGGCAGCTGCGCCGGGACAAGAGGGACGCCCGCCGGGAGCTGAAGCTGCTGCTGCTGGGTGAGTGCGGGGCTGCCGCCGCCCGGCTCGGCCTGCTCGCCTCGGGCCGTCGCCGTCGCGCACGCCCCAGGTGCCGCCGGGGCTGCAGCCCGGCGATCGCCATCGCCCCGGGCGCCCTCCAGCCGACGCGGTCCGTGGCGGGGGGCAGGCAGTCGGCAGCGGGCGGGTTGGCGGCGATGCCCGCGGTGCCCCCAGGCGCTCGCCGCCCTCGCCGCGGGGAGCCACAGGCCGAGCACCCGCGGCGGGGAGCGGGGCGTTTGTGTCCGCCCGCGGGCTTCGCCGGCGGGGTGGGCTCGGTGTGGGAGGGGAAGCGGCGTTCCAAAAAGGAGAGGGGACGGATGGCGGGTGAGTGACAGGGTGCGGGGCTCGGGGCAAATGTCGAGGTGTGTGGGGGAGCGATGGCAGCGAAGAGGCTTAGGGAAGGGACTCGCAGGGCGAGTCGCTGTGCAGATCGATGGTGGCGAGTGTAGTATCTGCATTGTTCCGTGAGCTTCGGGAAGGTTGTTAGCTCACCGGTTGCATTTTCTTATTGTGATTTTTATTTCATGAGGCAAAGTGGGTGCTCGGCGTGTGCACCAGCTTGTATAAAGAAAAGGGAGCCGTAAAGGCCTAGATGCACAAGCCTAGCTGAGAGGGAACCTGAAGTGTGCAGGATGATCACAGGATCTTTAATACCGTCGGAATCCGCCCACTGGTCAGGAAATTCAATCTACTTTATCGTTTCTCATTAATTAAAACAGAGCTTGTTTTTTAAGAGCTGCAAGTATGCAGAGACAGCTTTTATCTAATAACGTTAAAATAAGCCTTTTGAATTAAAATACACCTGCCCGTGTCCAGTGTGATGTACTATGTGTAATATGGTTTCTGCGTGGGACTCACAGGCCTTGAAATACGTTTTCACTGCTGTCTGGTGTGTGGATGAGAAGGGATGTTGCAAGTGCATGCGGGATGTTTACGGTGAACATTATTTGTCTTGGGTCATGTAGTGGTTTATACTGGGGGAGTAAACTGCCTTTTCAGTGAGGAAAGGCAAGTTGAAAGAAGTCCGAATATGTTTTAGTGCTTCCATACAAACACGCTATTTCCTGCAGCTTGTCTTCTGGATATGGAGAAGGCTGTCGGGATCATTTAGCTGTGTGGGAGGGGTGTGGTGAACATGGATGCAGCACTTGCAGTAATAACGTTCTGTCTCATTTTGGCCTGGTTTTGGTTTTTGTCAGTGCATGTTGTGACTTTAAGGATTCGCAAAGAAGATAAAATTCCTTGCCCTGGCTTAATATTGTCATGGATGTTTAAGTATGATTAATGACCTACAGTTGCTTCAGGAGAGGCAATTCGTGGATTTGACTTGTTACTTGGGTCCAAATTGTTTCTCTATTTTCCTGATTTTTCTTGCAGTAGTGCTAGAGACATCTCTCAGATTTTCAGAGATATATGGAATTTACCAAACAAGACCAGTATATATTCCCTAGAGAAAGAATTCAGAGATCACTTCTGCAATCAGGAATGCAGAGCTTGTGCTGCTTCACAAGGTCCTCCCACTGCTAAACAGTTATGGCATTGCTTTGGACCAGATGGTACTTGATGATTTGAGGGAGAATAGAGGAGAAGCCAACCCCTAGAAATGGTTAGGGAAAACTCTTTTGAGTGCCTGTGTAAAAGATTTTTGCATTCATCATCAGTGCCAACTTCCAACAGGCTTGTGAAGGCATAAGCATAAGAGGGGTGAACTTCGGCTGCTCGTACTTTATAGTGTATCTTTATACTTGGGTAATAAAACTAGTACAGAAATTGTTACTGTGCACACATTTTTTGCCTTTTGTCAGCTTCTGTCATATGTTAGACTGAAACTGCTTGTGCACATTTGGAGTTAACACTTAATGACCTTGTCTTGTAAAATGCGGTGTGGTGGTGAACCACTCTTGGAGTCTTTGTATCGGGTAGGGATTCAGGATTCAATGTCTAAACAAATTTTAGGAAAACTTCTTTCATTAGTGGGGGTTTTTGCAATTCTTTTGCACATCAGCATTTCATTTTTGAGTCACTTCCATTGCTTCCTCAGCATAGGCAATTGCTCAGTTGTTAAGTTTGTGTGGGTAATTCATATAAGACAGACAAAACCATTTAAAAACAAAAATGTATTCATTAAAAATGCTAAGGCTGGTAGTGTGAAAACCATCTGAAGCTGCTTAATGTCATTTGGGTTTTTTTATATCCAGTAGACCTTTACTGTCTCATTACATCTCTTACACCCTTACTTTTAAGGGGAAAAATCATTAGTGTAAACATAAGCAAGCATGTTTGGTGGGTTTTGGTTTTTTTATTTGGTGTTTTTTGTTTGGTTTGGTTTGGTTTTTTTTTAATTATTTTGTTTTGTTTTTTTGGTCAGAAGTGCCAACTTCCCAGTGTGTAAAGTATAGTGGGTCTGAAAAGTGGGTTAAGGGCTTTTAAATATGGGAGTGAAGGATATCCTTTGGCTCATAAAAAGAGCACTAGCACAATTTAAGCAGAGCCTTGTTAAGTGACTATACGTGTTCTTCACACTTGTTGCAAGTGGTAAGTAAAAGGTATTATGAACTCAGAAGGTTCTAAGGCACAAACAAGTGTATCTGTGCCAGGTTGTTTTCTTAGACTTGTTTAAAAATTAGATGTATACACATAAAAATGTACATATGTTGCAAACATTTAAAAAAATGTAACATTTTTAGATCAGGAGAAGTTTTTTTCCTCCTTAACTTGTGAAAGAGAGAGTGCTTTCTTGGAAAATTAGTTTTCTCCTAATTGTTACTGCCTGACACAGGCAGTGTGCTTGATACACCACTTTATGTGTTAATGATATCTTTTTACTTTTCATGGAATCAAAGAGTCCAAAATCTGAAGTCATTTGCAGAAAACATCTACTGTGTCCTGAGATTAATTATAGGTATTCATTTAAAAATAAACATTTGATGTGATTAAAGATTAAAATAGCACTTTTAGATACTTTATTGTACATCACTGCTTGCTTTTTTGAGCAGATTAGGAAAAGTATTTTTTTGCTGTTGTAATTCTGGAAAGCCAGAATCAATAAATATGCACTGAAGGCATATTATATAGTAGCTGTTGTTCAGCTAGCATAAGTTGGCTATAGTGTTTCAAGGCACTTTGGAACAGATTCAGTCTTGCACTGAATTTGGTTTTAATCTCCTTTATTTTCCAAACTCTTCTGGATTTCATTACTTCTGAATACTTTGCAAAACTTGATGATTGTTCTCCAGAGCTTACAGTTGTTAGTATCCATCCATTGTTTGCTGTTAGCTGTAAAAACACATTGTTTTTGTAATTAGGAGGGAAAAAAAAAAGGTGTTTAATGTTTTATATTAGCATATGTGAATGTATGCTTCCTGCTTGTACTATAGGCATATATATATATATATATATATATATATAGGCATATATATATATATTCATTTTTAAGCAGAGAAGTCTATCTGCTGTAGTTCTACAGATATAATTTTTCCCTGTCATTCATAGAACTTTTGCATGGTCTCAGAAGGCAGCATTTGAGCCTACATGATAGATTGTTGCCATAAACCATCAATCCTAGATATCTTCTGCCTGTAGACTCTGTATATTAATATTATACACTATTCTTTCAGTGGGAAATGCCTTGAGTACCTAAGAAAATAATCTGCCAGTATTGTGCTAGCTGTGCCTACATAAGTGCAGACCCTGGTCAGATGAAGTACTGGAGGTGTGTTTGACAGTGCTACTTTGCAGCATTTTTGTTGATGTGTGTCATAGGCAAAGTGTATTTTTTTAAGGGATAGGTGGTGTCTCTTATGTTGAAGATAGTACATATGTCAGTGAAGAACCTTGCCTGATATGAGTGTCCTATTCTCTGTGTGATAGCAAAGGAAATAGGTGGATGATAAGCCATTTGAATTGGCACGAACAGCAGTCTTATGTGAAAAGATGCTTTTAAACATAAGGTGAACGTATGCATTATTTCATAAAGCTGTGCCAGCAGAATTGAAGGTTTACATGCAGAACTTGGTATTTTCACGTAGACTTAGGCTTTCTGTAGATACACTGAAGAGAAAGTGGGTCCATCAAGCCAACAACTGCAAACTCTGGTTTTATATAACTTCTTCTTCAGCTGGAGAAGCAAGCAAGCTTCCTTATTCTTCCTGTAGTGTGTATTTGTATCAGTCTGCCCTACGCACACCGAACTCTTTCACATAATTTAGGTAATTGACACAGTACATATTTACAACTGTTAAATGAACAACTAGTTAACCTACATCTTGATAGGTGTTGTAAGTAGATTGCTAAACATCTCTTGCTTAGCAGAAGCTGTTTCAGAGGAAATACAATTTCATTCTGGATGTAAAAACCTTGATATGTTCTTATGTAGGCATATATGTCCATATATAAAAATATCTTTTTTTTTTTTTTCTGTTAGGAAAATTCAAATAATTATTTGGATATCTGTGTGATAATGTGAAGAACATTTATTTAGAAAATAATTAGGAATATATTTATTTTTACTGCCTCACAAGAGGATATTTTGCTTGCAGCAATTGAAAAGGGTTTGTTGCTGTTTTATTTTTACTTTCTGAGAAGTGATCTACATCCACTGAAGTTAATAGGAACTAGTTGGTGGTCTGAATAATAAAAGAATTCAGATTAAGTTAATTTTATTTAAATGTCAAAGAGCCAGGTGATCCCAAGTTTGTGTGTTACACTGACAAACAATATGTAGGATGAAAAAATACGTGTTGAGCAGGAAAATCTTTTGAGAATGGGCATTTGACTGTGTGCTGCAAGTTAAGAAATAGTAATTCTGCTACTTTAGTTGCCTCTAATTGGTTTTTCTGGTGTATAGTGGTAACAGCAATTTCATAGGGAAGAGCACTTCCTTGCAATCTCTGCAAAATTAATGCTGGGGAGGTGTGAAATATAAAGTAAGGTAAATATGTGATTAATGGTGATCAGCTTTGCTGCAGTCATAGAGTGCTATAAACACTGAGCATTTTTTCCTTGCCCAGCTGAATGATGTAGGACTCAGGAAAAATCTGATTCTTAAATGCTACTGTGTATGAACAGCTGTTACTGAAAAAGTATTAAAATAGTTCAGCATTCACCTTCTATTTACTGTAATTACCAAACCTGGCAAGAATGAAGAGCAGGGAAGCAGTAGAAAACAAAGGAAGAACTAGCATGTAGGAAACACCAGGAAGCCCTACAAGTGGTTTTAGTTGTAAAGAAGGAAGCATGCAGCAGGCTTTGAATATTGCTAACTCTGTGCAAAGAAACCAGATGTATTAACACTGGATGGCAGAAGTCTAAGAGATACCATAGTTTTAGAAGTTAAACTTTTTCAAAGTTAGTGGGAGAGTTCCAGGAACAGCACAAACATTTTTTCAGGCTAAACTAAAGTTTAAACCTTAAATGTTCTGAAAAGCACGTTGTTTCCTTAATAAGTAAAGCTGATCCAGAGACTAAACTCAAGTATGATTTGTCTACAAATTTTTGTCCTTTGTGGATTTTCAAAGGACAAATGGCATGGAATAGTCAAACTACTTAATTTGCACACTATGCTTAGTGTTTAACAGTACTGTAGAGTTTTATCCCGGTACTCAATGCAGATGGTGTTGCCAACAGAAAAGTGCTGTTGATTTCATTTTGCATTTGAGAAAGTGGTGCAGCTATTCCAAAAACAAAAATAAAACCCACCAGGAAGATTCCTTCTTTGTCCATCCATTAAGGCAGAATTATCTGGAAAACTGCTGGCATGAACTGTGTGGTTTAGGTGAGCCCCACTGTGGTGCTTCAGCTCATCTTTCTGTGAAAAGCAGGTGGTGTACAATATGTGCATTGCTTGAAGAAAGGAACATCAGAAATTTGATGAAAGCAGAAACACCTTGTGATTTAGTAAATTGAAAAAGTAGAGGCTGTGTCACTAGTGCATCAACACAGCTGAGCTGTGTGTTGACACCTTCATCTAGGAGCGCTGCTGTTTGTAATTTAGATTGACCTGCTTTGTGTGTGGAAGATGCATCTGTTAGGAATGAATGAGACTAGGCAGTTTTAATTGGTGCCCGAGTCTGGGCCTGGTTTTATCTCAGAACAAGCTCATGGATAAAATGTCTACCCGAGGTCTTGTCCGCGCTGATTATCTATGTCTTTTGTTTTATATCTAGGAGAATGTGATGGTGGTCCTTCTTGAAGTATTTTGCGACTCAGTCCCAGCTGTCAAAAATCTGTTGAAGGAGGATTTGTTTTTCCCAAGGGAAACTGTGGAAAGGGCAGTTAAAATTTGAAATACATTATATTCCCCCTCCCACACCTGATCTTCTCTTCTCTGAAGAAATGAGTGCGGTTAGATTCTTAACTCCTTTGTTTACTGTACAACACACCTCTAATCTTACTATCACCAAATGTGGATCAGAAGGGTGCTTTCCCTGATGGCGTTAGCCACCTTCAAGTTAAATCCAAGGTGGAAGCTCAGGTTTCTGTTCTGTAGGAACTTGGTGTATCAGGATAGAGAGAGAGAGAGAGAGAGAGAGAGAAACTCAACCTGCTAGAGATTCTTTGAGTAAATGGCAATCAAAGTAGAAATTACTAGTTTATTTAAGATATAGGCATGAAATCAACCTAAAGAAATCTCATTCTTGATCATGGTTTGACAGACTGAGATACTATGTAGTGAGTATGTCTTAGGTACATTTTTAAATTCTTCATTAGGGAAAAAATATTTTAGATTTAATAGTATTGGTTTTTGCAGCACAGACTATACGTTACTGCTTAGTCTTCTAGTGTGTCTGTCACCGTATGTGAGCTGTATGCTCATTGGCCACTATCGTACTGCTTCTTGGTTGTTGGCTAGTTCATTCCTCCACTAGCTGCAAACTCAAAAGGAATAAGATAATCTTTGTCAGGAATCTTTGTACTGAATGAGAACATTTCTGTGAGTTAAAGAAAGTTGCTTTTATCTCCTTGTTCTGTAAACCCACCACAGGAGTTTTTAACTCTGAAAGTCTTCAGTGTTAATGGTAATTATCTTGCTTATATTAGAGAATGTTGAAAAAGAATGCTGAAAGCTATTCCAGCCCACATTTATGGGTGAATAGAGTCATCTAGAAAACCAAACGGAAGGCTTTTGTAGCATCAGTTGCTAACTTATAAAGCCTGAAAGACTCAAATGCATAAAAGTCCAAGGAGATGCTGTCAGTCTTTGGTTTTTGGGAACTGATCACACTCGGAACACTGAGGATTAAGTATGGAATATATATTTTGCTGATACTGGATTTACAAAGCACTGTGTCAGTTGGTCTCATAGACGAGAGCAGTAAAACAATGGAAATTAAATGCTGAAAAATAAACACATCGTGTATGTATCTAAATAGATTCTTCTGTAGACATCCAGATACTTGCAGCATCTGATTGCTTTTTTGGAGTCTACTGTCTAGATGGTGTTGAAATGAAACATTTCTGTTGGTAGTGAAAATCTTTCAAAGATGGTTTGCAAAAAGGAACAATGGAAACAAGCAAAAACCTGGAACAACCCCAAAATACTCCTTTTTAAAGTTTGCTCTAGAAAGTATCAAGTTCACTTGATCTTTTAGAAATCAAGGTTCACATGGTCTTTTAGAACAGAAAACAGTGATACTTACAGTACTTCTCACTTGTATTTATTTTTGTTTGTTTGTTTTTAAAAAGGAAGTAATAGTAGCCTGGAAACACAATCAGTGTGTGGTTTTGCTGGGAAAAAAAGCCCAAAGAATAAAACATGTGTTCTTACTCCAGTATTTGAATAGCTCTGGTTAAAGTCTCATTTTCTTCTTTTAATTTCTTGTTTATGTGTTAATGGAACCTGACACTTTGTCACTGTTTTTGAAAATACTTCGATCTTCATTTCAGTTTAACCTCCTGTCCTGAAACTGCCATTTTTTATTAGGGATTATTATGATA
>NW_020955221.1:895320-1147662 GCF_003031625.1 Empidonax traillii
GCGGAGGGTTGGGTTCATCTGGGAAGTCACAGGTGTTGCATGTCATGGCAAAAGGATTGATATGGTGTAAATTCCCCATGACAAACACATGAGAAACTTTTTTCAGTCTTCCAAGATGGGGAAACTTGTTTCGCAGTGCTAAAACTCAAGCCCAAACTCAGGCTATAACTTAGCTTCAGTCTTTAAAGAATATCTGTTCCACGATCTAAAGATACATTAAAATATATGGAAGACAGGAATGTGTCTATAGAGTCAGCCAGCAAGGTTTCACAAAGGACTAACTGTGCCCAACTAATCTTGTGGCCTTCTGTGATGGAGTAACTGTATCAGTGGACAAAGGAGAGCTAGAGATGTCATCTCGCTAGGCTTCTGTTAGGCCTTTGATACTGTGTTCCCCACACCATTCTTACTGTTAAATTGGCATGAAATAAGTTTGTTTCACTTGTCACAAGATGGACTCTTCGGTGAAGAAAGAATTGGTTTGGTGGCTGCATTCAAATAGTTATGGTCAGTGGCTTAATGTCCAAGTGGGAACAGTAATCAGTGGTGTCTCTCAAGGAATCATACTGTTTAATATCTTCATTATGACATAGACAGTGGGATTGAATTGTACCCTCAGGAGATATCCAGGTGACACCAAGCTGAGAGGTGCAGTTGGTACGCTTGAAGGAAGAAAACTGGGCCCATAGGAACCTCATAGGTTCAACAAGGCCAGGTGCGAGGTCCTGGGTGCATTGCCCCTGGACTGGGGCAACCCCTGACATCAGTACAGAGTGGGGGATGAATGAATGGATTGAGAGTACCCCTGTGCAGAAGGTCCTGGGAGTACTGGTGAATGAAAAATTGAACATGAGCTGGCAGTGTGCACTTGCAGCCCAGAAAGCTGGGTGTCTTGGACTGCATCAAAAGTCTGGCCATTAGGTCAAAGGAATTGATTCTTCTCTGTTGAGATCCCACCTAGAGTCCTGTGTATAGCTCTGGAGTCTTCAGCACAAAAATGATATGGACCTTTCAGAGTGAGTTCAGAGGAGGGCCATAAAAATGGTCAGAGGGAGGAAACACCTCTCCTGTGAAGACAGTCTGGGATAGTGTGGCTTGTTCAGCCTGGGGAAGAGAAGATGCTATGGAGACCTTGCAGCAGCCTTTCAATATGCGAGAAAGGGTGTATGAGAAAGGTGTAGAAAGACCTTTTGCCATGGTCTGTAAGTGACAGGATAAGGGGGAATGGCTTTAAAAGGGAGGAGGACGGGTTTAGATTGGATATTAGGAAAAATTTCTTTGCTATGAGGGTGATGAAGCACTGGAACAGGATGCCCAGGGAAGCTGCGGATGCCCCATCCCTGGAAATAGCATGAGATTTTTTTGTACTGTGTTCCCTTTCCTCTTGGTCTTTGTCTCATCATTTAAATGGTAAATAAATTAAAGGAAATTATAAATATTTACTCTGATCAATGAAAAAATGGATTTCATTTAAGTGAATGTCCTGGTTTAGTACCTTTCGTAGAAAGGCAGAACAGTCAATTTAGGAGTAAATCTGCATTCATCTAAATGTGAAATTGATTATTATCTACAAACCAAACAAAGATTCACTGGAATTACTAATTTTCATTAGATTGACTACCAGCATGTTTTATGGAATCACAGAATGGTTTTGATAGGAAAAGATCTTAAAGATCATGTCGTACCAACCCACTAGTATGGACAGTTACACCTTTCTCTAGAGATCAGGTTGGTCAAAGCTCTATCCAGCCTGGCCTTGAAAGCTTCCAGGGATGGAGTATCCACAGCTTCTCTGGGCAACCTGTTCCAGTGTCTTACTACTCTCACAGTTAGCATCAGTAATATTTGACTTTTAAAGATGACTTGTCTTGTAGTCCTTTAAGCTTGACTTTTAATACCATTGGTGTTGATAGGAATCTAGAAACATTGTCTGTCTAGAACAGTTTTGTTTTTCTTGGTGTTTTTTTACTTAATCCAATTAATTCTTGCCGCTTCCCTGCAAGACAAGAAAATAGTGAATTCAGATTCACTGTGGGTTTGTGTTTGACTGTACAACAGAATAATACACTACTATTAATTATTAAATCTAGTTAGGGTTAAGAACTAGACTCATGGTAATATCTAAAGATTTTTAGGATTTGAACCAAAACCAGATAAACAATGTGAACAGAATTTGCTAATAGCTTAATTGTGGTTGTATTCCCTATGACAAATGCAAACCTCTGACGCTGAACAGTGTACGTATGTGTGCCTCTGAGTAGTTTTCTTGGAGAAATTTATAACACAACCATTGTCTGGGTAATGACATTCTTGTGCTTGTATTTTTTTTTTTTTTTGTTAATTTATCACTGTGTTTTATTAGTGCAGTTTTCATTTGGTTATTCTCAGAAGCTGCTTTGTCTGATGTTTTGATTTACAGTTTTTTTTGGTCTACAATTTCATGTAGTAAAGTGAGAAGTGCAGTATTTAAATACTTAGATTATATAATTTGTCTGTTGAGTTTCTAATAAACAATATAAAACCGGTAATGAAGGAGGCTTTCATTGTCGAAAAAGACAGAATATGGTGGGATTTTTTAGTATGGTAATTATGCAAAGTTATTTTAGATTACTTATCAAGCTGTTAGGACACATTCTTTTGTTAGAATAACTTAAGGGAAAAAAACTATAATGAAAGTACTTTGTAATGCCTTTGCTTTTTATTTTAGTTGGTTTTATTGCCAATGAGTGGCAGTATTTTCTGGCATAATCTGTAGCTGTCTTCTGTGTCTGTTTTGTCTTGTTTACATGATACCAAGCTACTTCTGCATAGTGAAGTATGAAGTTTTCTAATACCTTCCCATTTCTGTGCAGCTTTTTTTTTTATGTGCACAGAGAGTCAAAACTCTAGGGAAGTAGTCAAAACAGAGTCCTGAACAAGACAAATGTTTATTTCTGTGATTGAGTATATTTTCTAATTTAAAACAATATTTCAACTTATCAATCCAGACTACAGTTCAGGTATGCTGATATTTATTGTACGCATCACTGTGCTCAATAACTCTCAGGCTTGTTTGTGTGTTTTGGAGGGTTTATTTTTGTGTGGGTTTGTTTTTTTGCTCTGGGGTTTGGTTTGGTTTGGGGTTTTTTTGGTGTCTTTTTTGGAGGGGTTGTATGGGTTTTTTGAGCCAAAATGCATGGTTAATGCACAAAATACCAACAATGCGTCTGGTAAGCTGTTTGTTTATTGTGGAATTTGTTGTCTGACATGAGATGAAGCATAAAAGATAAAATAATTGCACAACTCATGTTTTATTTAAGTTCATCATCTTCATGAACTTTGTTTTTTTATCATCTTTGAGAACAGAAAGACAAGGCTCCAGTATCCTGTTTGTGGCTTCATCTGAGTGGTTCTGCAGTTCAGTTCTGTCTCTAACTGTGGAGTAGATTTCTGATCCTTTAATCATTTTTGTATCTGTTTTTTGACTCCTTTCCAACTCAGTGTCATGACTGAAGTACAGATCATGAGAACTGAGCGCTGATGTGTGTGTAATTTTTCGTATAAGTATAGGAGTACTGCTAGTTGAAATACCATTGTTAAGGTGTGTTCAAGGAATGCAACAACCTACTGAGCCATGACATTAAACTATTCATGCTCAGATGACTGACTGCTGTAACTTATATTCTCTTCTAAATAATTGCTTTTCAGAGTGGGTTCATTCATTGTTCGACAAGCTTATATTTAACAGTATTTGGAGCACAGTATTTGCCTGTTTCTGTTTTATAGGTTATTCTAATAAACTTTTCAGCATCATATCCTTGGTTGCATCCAGACAGAGTGCACTCTAATGGCATAACTATCCTCTTCATTATGTACCAGTTCACAGTTTTTGTGTCACCTACAAGTAATAAGTTTATGGTTTTATTCTGTCTAGTGGGTGAATATTTTTAAGTTTCTTATCCCAATCTTAATACTGTTGGGATCCTATTTAGAAGACAGGTGCCTCTTGAGGACTTCTACTTACTTACTTCACTAATTAACTGTTTAAACAACTGTTTCTTGGTGCATGCTGTGTTGGTTTGGTATATGATCAGTTGCTTAGCAGATGCCTAGTTCCTCAAAACCACTGACTTTGTCCAGCAAACCATTTGAATGCAAAAACTGCACAGGTCTTGCTATGCAGTCTCTTCCCCTCAGCTCTTTTACACCCTTTGGGATTTTTTGGGTGATATTTCAAGAGTTACAAGTCAGTATGACTTCCTAACACATATGTTCCTTCTAAACATTTGGTAAGGTATGTCTGAACCCTCTGAGTGAAAGTGTTTTAACTTTAGTAAATCTTGTGTAATATTTGTCTTTAGTGAGTGCTCTTTCACTGTCATTGCAAATGTGGTTTGTGCTTTCCTAAGAACAAAACAGAAATATTGGCAAATTATATATATTTTTAATTTGTTAATAAATATAAAGTGTTCTACCGCAGCAGTTTATAGAGGGACCAGTGTGGTTTTAAGTGGTCTTGTCATTAAAAAAAAAAAAAGGGGGAAGTCTTATGTGGAGCCTCACTGTTCATAATTTGACTCTATTAAAAATGTATGAGATTTCCAAGTTTTTGGCTTACCTGTTTCAATTTTCTCCTTTTACTTCCCCTTCTATTCAGGCTGGTTTTACTATTTTTCACTTTTCTTTTTTCTTTTTTTTGCATAATTGTGACTGTCTAGGCTACTTTGTAAAATGTTCTGTAATTACTTCCCTCTGGTTCCTGTTTTAAGTCTAAATCCAGTTATTTTAATTCTGTCAGCTTTTGCTGAAGTAGCTCTCATGAACACAACATACTTATACCTCTACTACTTGCGTTGAACTTCTTTTGTTTACACATAGCAAATGGTGTACAGTTCTAATCATATGCTCCTGCAGTTACTTTTGACTGTGGTTCTAACACATGCCATTTTTCTTAAGAAGTATTTCTGTCTAACGCTTTTCTGGTTTAGAAATCACAATTTTTAAACTTACCGAAATACTGAGGTAATTTGCTTCAGACCTTTAGCATGAGTTACAAGGTCCTAGGAAATGACACTTTTCCCTTTTCATGTAAGTATTTGAGGAGCCCCACTTGCTTGTCTGTCACATTAGCTGTGACTTTGTCGCCTGCTACAGCAGCAGGTTTTGTGTCAATTTTTCTCAACTAGAATTTAACAAAAAATATAAAGATTACCAGCTACAAGCCAATTTTGAAGTAAAAATAAAGCTAATAATTGAACTTTAACTTGTTTACTTCAGTATAACTCCTTTTTCAGATCTACATCTTTTTTATCAGTAGTTCTGTGGGTTTATCGCACAGATGTCTAAAATGTTTGTGCAAACAGTCAAATCTCTCCATTTAATTTGATTATTCATTTAATTTAAATCCTACTTTAATTTTTCTGCTAAATATGTGCACTCCCTTCCCTGTCCTGTGCTTCACTTTCAACAGCGCAAGGATATTCTGACCCCTACCAACCTGCCTTTCAAAATGCTTTTCCTCCTTTTCTAACAGTGATAATTGTCCAAATTCTGCAATTCCATCTTCTGCAGAAATCCAGTGACTAGTCCCCAGCACAGAACGCTGTCATATATTCTTAGCCTGTTCAGGAGTTCACCTCCAGGTTGTTCTGCTTTCTTCTGGTTAGGAACAGAAATGTTGTTCAAATCAAGTGCTGAATGATAAATGTGGGGTGTTTAGGTATTTATAATTCACAAGATTTAGAGTAATCAGTCTCATGGAGTCTACCTCAGGCACAGGTACTGTTTGTTATCGTTATTTCTATTAAATACAGTTGAGTAAACCCCTTGAGCTATTCACAGGAACTTGGTTGCATCCAGACAGAGCACACTCTAATGGCATAACTATCCCAGCTGTCTGCGCCTACGCCTCAGGGTACCTGCAGACTTCTGCTGTGTACTTCATGCACAGTGGTCATGGCTCATCCACCTTCGGAGCACTGTATGACTGTACAGGCTATTCACCAGTGCTTTTGTGTAAGGGTTGGTGCTTGGTGAGTGCTGGCAGCAGCTGCTCAGCTTTTCTATGAATTATGAAAACACCTTCAGTTTGCGCCTTGAGGCACACTGGCTCTAGAGGCCTGCTGTAAGTTGTGTACCTTCTGCAGAGGGATCGGATCTATCCTTAAAAGCTGAGTGCTCCTTGTTATCAAGGAAGAAGTGGATATTCCAGGACTTAACTGTGGTTGGAAGAGTCTAAGATGCTTACAGGGTACGATCTCCCACTTACCATCATCTAGCTGTCAGACTTTCATGGACAAGTTTAATCTCATAAAGGTGAGGATTTGAGGCTCATGAAACCGCTGCTTCCCTGTTGAACTGTGTTTTCTTGTGTAACTTTGGAGATGAGCAAGTTTTTACATGATTTTCACATGTGCTGTAACACGGGTTGCTAAAGCACAATCAAGACTTGACTCTACTGACATAGATGCAGCCCAAACACTCTGGTAAAAAAGTTTCTTCATCTATCAGAGCACTTAACCCTCTTCATTCTGCGTGGTGGACAGTGAGTTTGAGGTGAGGTTAGGTTCCCCAGTACAAGAGAGGGAGGCATGGAGTTTCTGGAGGGATTCCAGCAAAAAGTGCATAAGGTAATGAAGAGACTTCAATAACTCTACTGTAAGGAAAGGGTGAAAGAGCTGGGACTGTTCAGCCTGGAGAAGACTCAGGGAGGGATCATACCAGTTTATATAAATATCCAAAGGCAAGGTGCAAAGAGGACAGAGCTTTCCAGTGGTGCCCAGTGATAGGGCAAGAGACAATAGGCAGGAGCTGAAACACAGGAGGTTCATTCTGAACATCAGGAAACACTTTTTCCCTGTAAGGGTGACTGAGCACTGGCACGGGTTCCTCAGGGTGGATGTGCATATCTCTCCTTAAGAGATATTAAAAAATATCTGGACAGCAGATGGTAAAAAACAGGTGGTCCTGGGCAGCTTGTTGTGGGTAGGCCTGCTTGAGATCCCTTACGACCTTCACCACTGTGAAATACAGTGATTGTGCTGCAGTGTCATATTGCAGATACAGATCAACTTAGTCACCCCTTTACCCTGACCTGTAATCAGGGTAAAGTGTGGGGGAAATCCTGTGGAATTCATTTTATAGGCAGTCCCGGGCCACTGTGACCAGGTACTGGGGGGGGATATTAGTGAAAAACTTTGTTTCACAGTTCAGAGGTCTTCCAGTGTCACTGTGCCAGCAGGCTTCTCTGGGAGTAGCCACCTTTGCTGCTTAAGTCTGTCTGAAGACAGCAGGGTAGCTTGCTGCCCTGGGTTGTGGCCTCATATAGGTCTGTCTTTCAGGTGATCCTGAACATCTACAGCCCTGAGGCAGGCTGTGTCTTGAAGCAGTTGGTTGTAGGCTGAGGGGCTTCAGGGTCTGTTTCAGTGTTAGTGTTCCCAGTGATGTCAAATCATTCTGCATCATTATGTAGGGCACTTGTGATCTTACGGGTTTGTCAAAAAACCAAGTAGACACAGCAGGACTGAAACCATCCAACTTAAATGCACACACTCTGGCAGTGTCTTAACACCATATATGAAGTATGTGCGTGATGGTGTGTGTATATGCCCAGATCACTACCAAAGCATCCTGATAAGTGGCCTTTGAATGTGGTCACAAACTCAGTTGTTTTGCCAGCACTCAAAAGGTGCTGTCTGGTGTTAGCAAACTCCTTTTGCACAAGCCAAATTATTTCTTGCTATAAGAAGTAACAAGGAAAAATAGTCTTTCTCCTACCCTTTCAATACTAATTACTAACAGAAGCATGCTGCAAAGTCAAGAGATTACTTGCAAAGATGAGGGTTAATCCTCACTGTGTACTGGAGAGGGTGGCCAAACCTTGACCCATCAGTAGGTCTCTCTTTTAATATTAAACTGCTACTCAGTGGTCCTGTGGAAATTAGGCAGTGAAATCCTTGAGGAGGGCTGGACCTCAGCAAATGAGGGTGCTATAGCTGAGGTTGGCTCTTTGGTGTTATTTCTAAAAATGAACTTCTTGGTTTTTTTCGATTTCTATAACGCTGTGTTATGTTGGGGTTTTGTTTGATTGGTTTTGGTTTTTTAAGTAGTCTTCAGAGCCCTCAACCTATATAATTTCTTTGCATTGTAACCTGTAAAATCAAATGATCGCAAGTTGTTTCCCAGGCTCTCCTGAGATTGTTCCAGGAATGGCTATTAGTTGAGTCAGCTATTTGGGGATATACTGTTTTCTTTCCTTTCTTTGTGAAAACCAATAAATGAAAGGAAGGCAAAAGCCATTTGAATGCTGGATTATCTTTTTGTCCATCCTTTCTTAATAGCTTGCTTTAAATGTACTGAGGCCTTTGCTTCCTGGAAAAAGGTTTATCTTTTGGTCTTACCTGTCCTCCCTCTGAATAAGGTATGTTTAAAAAAAAAAAAAAAAAAAAAAAAAAAAAAAAAAAAAAAAAAAAAAAAAAAAAAAAAAAAAAAAAAAAAAAAAAAAAAAAAAAAAAAAAAAAAAAAAAAAAAAAAAAAAAAAAAAAAAAAAAAAAAAAAAAAAAAAAAAAAAAAAAAAAAAGGAAAAAAAAAAAAGGAAAGAAAAATAGAATACAACCTCAAAAAAACCATACAAATCCTAGAAAACAAAACAAACCTCCTTCCATGTTATGGCCTAGAAATGGAGAAAACCTTAGAGCTTTTGGCGTTCACTCTTCCTGCAGCAGACTATAGTGAACTTGCTTGTTTTCTCGTGTATCTCACTCCGTGATGAAGTACCTTGTAATATCTCAGGTTTGCAATTGTAAATGAAAACATTACCCTCCTGCCATTCTCCCTTCGGACTCCATTGCCTTATTAATGAATCCCTTTTCACAGAGAGGGGGAAAATGATTCTCTCTTGAAGTCTTTTTGAAGCAGAAGACCTCTCTAAGCAATCAGCAAATTCTGAAGTTCAAAGCTTTCGCAGTAATCTTGTTAGCAATTTAAGGCAGCTCTTTTAAGTCGATCAGCAAGCAAGGTAGATTATTTTTGTGATTCAGTGTTGTGATATAAATGTCACCTAGTAGTATTTCCTCTTTTTCTTAAGTTAATGGTATCTCTGTAACAATAAGTATGTTTAGCTGCTTTCTCTTCTCAGTAATCTCTTTGTAATTACGATGTTATGAGTTAATGTTTCAGAATGATGCTGGAAATGACACGAAGCTTTATTCCTGCATCAATTAATGAATCCGCACTCACCATCATTTCTCAGACAAAATGCTCAGTCAGACTGGTCTATGGTTGGTTTTGGTTGGGTTTTTCCTTCATCCCCCCTCCCACATTTTCTTTGTGGTGCTTTTGATGCTGTAAGTTACCAGGGAATGACAGCACCTTGCCAACTTTGCTATTTTTCTGTGATCCATTTAAAACAATCATTACAATTTATATCGTGCTTCATGAATCTTTTTCTAAATGATAGGGAGTTTGCCTTCAACTCAGGCCTTCGTGGATCGTTATCTTACCTTCATGCAATAGCCTTTCTGTCTGGAAGAGTGTCATACTAAAACTAAATTTTCAAGTAGGGGAAGGAGAAAGGCAGGAGTTGTTACTTTCATGGGTGATGCTGTTCCCCTCTCTAGTGCATCACCCAGTTTATAGACTGAGTTTATAGAAAAGAGACTGAGGTACCAATGCTACCAAAGAGGCGGAGTTTACTTTACATTAGACTTGAAATTCTTGCCTAGGAATATGAAGACTTTAATGTCTAAACCAATACTCCACTGAACGTTTGAACTCAATGTCACATTTAAATACTTCAGAACATCATCTTGTTACAATTGCATAAAAAGTGACTATTTATAGAAGTTCCTTTTCATTATTTCTATCATATACAATAGGTACTGATGATTTTCGTGATAGCAGTAGTTAATTTTTTTTTCTGAAAAACCTTACTCTGAGATGTATTTTAAGATGCTCTTATATTTGGTCTAAACTATGTAGTCCTACCAGTATTTGGAAGTAATTTTGACTAATATTTTTAAACATATACATGTAAGATCCTGTCACTCCTCTAGAGGTCTTTTTAAGGGCACTGAAATTCAGTAACTTATTTGAAATACATCTGGCTTCTTTTATACTGCATCTTTCTGCATGCTTGCACACCAGACTGCATATGTTTGTCTTCATCATGCCATACTGGGTCAGTGAAGAGTCTGTTCAGAGAGATTGCAGGACTCCTGGAGAGAACTGTGTCCTCTGCCAGTGAGCACTTAAGTCCTTATTTGCTCTTGAACCTGATTTAGAAACCCAGACAGAATAGAGTGAGTGAGTAAGCGTGTGTGTAAATAGACAGAACTGGTAGGATCAGAAGCTGAGACTACCTTTTGATCAAGGGTGAGAACATGACCACTTTTGTTTCTTTATCTGATGATGCTTCTTGCTTTTCAACGCATGGATGGGGCAATACAGGGCAGTGTAGGCTGACAGTGAATTATCTTGAGAGACCGAATTTGGGAGTTTGAACTGATTTAGCCAAACAAGAGAAGGTAATTAAAGTTTTTTCATCTTCTATATGACTTTGCTAAACAGTAACTGTTTAAATTAGAACAGTTATTTCCTCCTCTAGTTGTATTTTGAGGCAAAGAAAACATCCTCACACTTCACACCAGGCTTGCTCTGGTAAACTGACTTGTCAGATGTGCCCCTCTGGGGGGCTGGCTGTTAGCTGTAGTGGAAAGTCTAACAGACTAGAAACTCTGAAAGCTTAAATACAGTACCAAAAGGAAACATTATAGATAGTAATTAACAAAATGGCAGTCTTAAAAGTAATGATTAATAAACTCCTTACATTATCTTTGGTTCTATTAAGCAAGAATAAGTAAGTAGGAGATGGAGAAAAACAACAGCAGGTATTCTTTGCTTCTGTTGTGTTTAGCAGTGGTATTGAGGATTCAGTTAACTGTTTATGGATATTTTTTTGGATCCTGATTGAGAAATATTGATGAAACTTTAAAGGCGTAGAAAAGCTTTTACTATATAGTCAGACTAATGTATGACCACAGGCAGACTTCTGTTCAACAGAACAGCATCCAGACTAAAATCAACTCATGTGCTTTGAGTGGACATGTCAGGTCCCAGTTAGGTTTTATGAAATAAACTTACTGTGATGAGAGGAGCTTAATGAATTGGAACAAAGTTGCACACTAGAGGAACCAAGAATGTTCCAAGTTGATTCTTGTTTTCACACTGCTGTCTTTTTGGGTGGTAGGAACATTAGAGTATTTTAGTAAGAGGGAATAGCTACATAGTACAGCACATTTTCAGAATGTTGCACACCCACTAGCAAATCAGTCACTGTCACCTCCACGAGGGAAGAAGTAGTTAATTACTGTTATCCTTGTGATTGTAGGTGGGGGAATGCAGACAAAGGCTATTTCTAGGTTAGCGAGTAGTGTGAACAACAGTGGGTCTGTAGAGCAAAACAATAGATGCTGAGAAACCCATGTCTGTTATCAAGGGATGTTTTCAGCTTTAACAAGATGTAGTCTGATCCCAGGAAAATGCCAGTTTGTGGCTGGAATGCATTAATTGTGGTCCTTTACTTCCATTTTTCAGTGATTTCATTCTAAAGAAATCCATGTTCTCACTCGGAGATACTTTGATAACAGAGAAGGAGAGCACAGCGATAAAAAGAGTTGAGCAAGTTTAGCTAGGTTCAAGAGAACAATTTTGAAATAAACACTAGTATATATCTACCCACACTCTGGCAAATGATTTTAGGTGAGAGCTTTGCTGTGCCAATAAGTTAGTTGTTTAGCATGGAGAAAGGGAGACTCGGGGGCAGCCTTACTGCTCTTTACAACTACCCAAAGGGAAGGTGTAGTGAGGTGAGGGTTGACAAGTAACAAGACAAAAGGAAACCTACACGCGTTGTGCCAGGGGAGGTTTAGATTGGATGCTGGGGAAAAAGTGCTCCATGGAAAGGGTTGTCAAGCACTGGAAGGGGCTGCTCAGGGAAGTGGTTGAGTCTCCATCCCTGGAGAGCGCTTAGGAACATGGTTTAGTGGTGGACCCAGCAGTGTTAGGTTAGTGGTTAAACCTGATGACCATAAAGGACTTTTCCAACCTAAATAATTCTGTGATCTTTGAGTTTCAGAGCTGTTAAGGACAATTAAATTGGAAAAAAAAGGTTTATATTTGCAACCATCTCCAAATAGCATTTTATACGCATGAAACAAAAACTGATCCTAGTGGTTGGCTGCTACTTTTTGTGGAAGTGGTGGAAACTCACACTTCACTGCAGGAATACTCCTTTCCTGTTAGTGCTGTGAGATAATGAAGTCCTGAGTTTTTGAAATAGGTTGATACAGGTTTACAAACATCTTCTAATTCAGTCTGATTTTCATGAAGAACGTGAGCTACTTTATTTTTCTTTGTATCAGTCCATTAAGTGAAAAAACTTGGAGTACATTGTCCTCTTTATGGTCATTTTATTTTAAATTGTCTGAACCATTAATGGTATTTCACTCCTCCTTTCCGTTGCTTTCCGTCTTGGACCCTGCAGTAAGTTTATATTGCAACATAACTAGCTGATTGGAGAAGTGTTTATTCTTTGATTAGGCAGCAAGAATGCTTTGGTTATTATTTGTCTTTGTTAACATCCAAATCACCGGTATTTTTTGTTTGATTTGGCTTTTTTTTTTTTCAGTTAATGATAACAGCTTCTGTCGATTCACACCAGGGTTCTTCAACAGAAGCATCAGAAAAGTAGATATTAATGTTTCTCATCTTAAAGAATTGAGCAAGGAAAAATACAGTCCTTTGGGCTATCTTTTTGTCAGGAAAGAACAAAAGATAGTTCTCCTGCCTCTCTTTGCATGTGCAAGTGCACATATTTGTACATCCTTTAAAACAATTTTGACCTTCACAGTTTGTGTAGCTGCACAGCGGTGTCATCAGAATGACAAGTTTGATCCTGGCTTTCCCATGTTTCAGTCTTATGCTTACAAATTACTCTGTATTAAACTTTTTCCATACTTCAAAGGGAGCCAGATGCCTTTAAATTGATGTACAGCTATGTTTGACACATTCCTCAGAAGACTTTTGGCCACCAATAAAAGTGGAAAAGAAAATTTTAATTTAATAAAGAGATCGGAAGCTTTTGATCAGGTGGTTGATAGAGGATGTTTAAAGTGCTGGAGATTCATGACTCAGAAATTATCCTACACTAAATAGGAAAAAAATTAATCTCAGTCCATCAATTGTGTTTATAAGGGAGTGTAATGTTATAGGAGTGAAATACTGCTTTGTGATCTTACGTGGTGCTGAAAGCAATAAGTTCCTGACCTTATTTAGACTTCAGTTTACCACCACGGTTCTTGTATTATTCTTGGAAAGAAAAATAATTGTTTCTTAAGTAAAATAAAAATGAGAAAGCAAAACGTAAAAACTTATGAGGCAGGATTGGACCTGGAGCTCCATGGTCTACCTAGCTGAATTCACAGGACATGGAAATAAAAAACATTAATATCCAGCTTCACAAATAAAACAGAATTTCAGACTGTCATGGCTTTGCAGAATATTAATAAATGTATCATAAATTTTAATAGAAAAGTGACCAGTTCAAGCAAACAAATAGTAGTGTAATTATATGATGCATTAGATTCTAACTAAGATTACTGGTAAAATACATAAAAACACACATTTATTCATGTAATATTATGCTAGCAATCCTTCCTTGCAAAAGCCAAGACACTATTTTTGTTTAATAACAGTCCACTTTGTGGACTGTTTGTACAGTCTCAAGTCAAATCATATGTACAGTATTGCATATGAATCAACAGCCCCATGCCAGTAGCTGACATAAAGGAACTTTCTCTTTGTCCTAGGGTGTTATGTTGGCGATGTAGTAGCTGTCACTAGCTACTGGTATGAAACCCAGTGCTATAGGAGCCTTCCAGTATGAAGTTTTTGTACTGTTCTACAGAAATAGGAATGGTTGCATTTCAGTCTTGCTAATTCAGAAAATATCTGTGCAAGAGGAGAGAAAAACTTATGATACTTAATTTAGGCTGTAGACCTATAAAAATTTAGAGCTTTTTTTCCACATTTCATATAACTTCCAGACTTAGACAAATACTAGAGTGCCTGCAGTCATCTGTTCTTTGAGAAAAAATGTTGGTGTTATTGGAAGGTGATTTCCAGTGTAGTGTACAAATCACTGCATCTGTACACTTTTTGTCCCAGGTTGTTGTCACAGCATCTGTGATTTACCATAATCAGCCTAATGCACCTTCTGGTGAAGGGCATGTCATCAAAAAAGGAGTGAGTTTGGTCATGGAGTGCCTCTAAGCAGAGTTTTGAATAAATCCAAATGACACTGTGTGGAGATGTAGTTTGAATGGAGCAGCTTCTCTGCACTGAGATTATTCTTGATACTGGCTTCTGTTTTTAAAAAATCATAAGTGTGTAACAATGTAAGTAACATTTTAATAACTGTGATTTGAAGTGGATAGCTCATGTAGAAAAATGGTATGTGGGTTATTTTTTTTCCCAAATCTCTGTAAAATCTAGCATGCAGATGAGATTTCTAAGAAATTAAAAAAAAAAAAACAAAAACCCAAGTAAGAAAAATAGCCCTGAAATTAGCACTTACTGGTTAGGTACCAGTAGCCTTGAAAAGTAATGCAGAAAAATGTTATTGATAACTGTTCTTTTTGATTGTTTAGAATAAATAAATAGTTTTCTGTATTAAAAATTAACAACAGTAACTTAAACACATTAGTGACAAACTGTTCAGAGGACGAGTAGATCACATGCAACAGGTGTAACCACGCTGTGCTCAAATGTGTTCTTTCTCAGGTACATGTATATTTCAACTCTGCATTGAGAAGGAATGGGATCATGACCTGCACATCTAGTTCTGCGATGTAGTGAAATAACTTGCTAAAGAATTGTTTCTCAAATAGAAGTTAAAAAGAATTAAACAGGTTAATAATAAACTTGTAACAGCAGAGCTGAACTAGAGTAAATAAAGAAACTTAGCAGAAAATTAAGTGTTCTGCTTCTTTCACGTGACAGTTTAGTTTAAAAACTATAGTGGTTACTATAAAATGATACAGTTCACTCTTTAAATAAATTTTTCTTCGTTAATATGCTATAACCTAGATGAAGTTACTTTTTAGGATAGTGTTTTAAGCTGTTTAATCTTCTCATTAGCTATCTAGTGCAGCAGGATTTACTGAAATAGAAGAGGAGTGACAAATTAGTTTGATAAGACTTGACATTTGCACAGAAGAAAAACTCTGCAAAAAACCACTGTGGAGCAGCTGATGTGTGGTAATTGGTCACACCGTAGTAACTCTGTTCTTAGACTCTTAACTCCCATGTTCAGAAATTTTTTAGGTAGTTGGGTTACTAAGTGATGGGCTGAGTGTTTTGGAAAGCATTTGATGCTCCTTATTCCTATTATTTTTCAAGAATACCTCTAAAATTATTAAAATGGACACTGCAGTATACTCTCTTTAGATCTACTCTCAGTTTTTTATGCTTATGCATATTAATAAAGCCACAGTTTACAGTAATCTGTTGGGACTGTGTAAAAAGAAAGGATGGCAGAAAAAAATCCGTAATAAGGATCGCAAAAAACAGGATTTATGATTAACCTTTCCTGAGGTCATTATCAGTTTCTGTACTTTCTTTTTCCAACCTATTCAGTAACTTAATTTCTTTGAAGTGTGACTGTCTTGTCTTTACTACTGACATCAGTTGAATCAGGATAGAAGGTGATAACAGGTGATAACAGTTGCAGAATTGGGGAGGGGCAATGGGTTCTTTTTGGTTTTTTTCCCATGCAAATAGACTGAACATACCTTTGGTCCTCTTAGTTACAAGGTTTACAATTTGTTGTAAGTTCTGGTATGAAAATTTAGTTTATTGACAGTAAGATATATAGTGTAAAAATATATAATTTTTTTATGCAAATAGTGTGCATTTTCTCTTATCTTCTGTTGCAAATTAGATTGCAGAAACAATTTTGTACTTAGAACTCAGAAGTTTCTCTTTTTGTGATTTTCACAGTTTGTGAGGTTTTTTATTAAAGCGTAGGAAATCCTCTCTCAATTTTTTGACTTGCCAAGTTTTTTTGTTGGGGGAAAAAAGTACTTGGCAGATAGAAATAAAGCTGTGTGATACCTGACGAAAGTCCTAGCCTCTGAAAACTTGTGCAGAACTCTTTAAAATGTATTTTTTCTTCATCTTTTGAAATACAGAACGCTATGAAGATGGCATGATAGAACTTGAATTTAGATCTGATCTTAGATGGCAATCACAAAGAATTCTTTGTGAGTAGAAATATTCATTTGAAATTTTGTATTAGGGAATAACACAGGGCATTCACTGATCTGTTGTCCTAACACATTTCTACAATTTGTCTGCCGCAGTGAGAAAGTAGTCTTTAGCTGCATATTTTAGTCAACTAAATTGCTTTATCAAAGTTAACAAACCTAGAATACATAACATTTTTCCAGAACTGGTACAAATAGAAAACCATCCCCAAAATACTTCAGTTGGCTTTTATGGGACTTGTTCCCATGTGCCAGGGATGAGAGGACCAACATCTGTCCTCTGGCCATAAATGTCAGAATGCTTACGTGTTATTGTAAATCATGTTAGAAGAGAAAATCGACTGCAGCTTCTTTACGGCAAACATTTCAAAGAGGTAACTGGTAATTAGTGTGAGGTGTTGATTATGTGTGCACTGGATGTGCACGAATGATTCGACAGCCTCTGATGAAGGATGCAGTGGTTACTAATGCCCAAAAGTTTCCAGTGGTGTTTGGGTCTGTAGGGCAATAGTGTTGGAGCTGCTGGGCTTTTTCTTTAATTTCTTCTGTGACAAATGAGACAGTTGGAGTCAGCAAAATATCCTAAAAACTGACAACTGACCAGAGGAAAAAAGGAACATAATTCAGGACTATCTGGCTGTCACATCATTTTCTACTTCCCATCGATTTGAAAACAAAAATGTTGCAAAGCATGGACTAGGGTTGGCTGCTGCTGAGAGCATCATTCTAATCCTTTTTCAGTCACCTCTCGCTCACCAGTGTGACCGCAGCCAAATGGCTCCAGTTGATAGGTGGAGGACGGGCTCTTTCCTTATACTCCCTCGCCAAGGGCCATGCCCTGCCCGCGGCAGGGAGAGCTGGCTGGCAGCTCCCACCATCATGTCCCAGGCAGCAGTGGTTTCTGCCACATGCAGCTCTCTTCTCCTGGCTTGGACAGTGCGGAGATCGGCAGGGAAAGCAAGGCTGGACAACTGCATGAGGATTCAGGAGAAGATGCGCAGAGTCCCAGGCAGTGGTGCTTCTGTGCTTGGTGGTGATTTTCCAAATTCTGCAGAATGTGGCGTTAGTATAGAAACAGTGCTTGTCTCAGTGCTTTCCTTGTTTTGAAAAACATTAGCATTTTCATCATTTGTACTTTCCTTAAAATGAATTACACAAGATTTAAGGCCTTTAGGGCAATAGTGGTATTATGTGGCTTTTTAAAAAATATTTAAGAGGTCTGGACTATTTTTTTAGTCACTGTAAGGTATTACCTGTTTCTTCCTTCCTTCCTTCCTTCCTGCCTGCTTGCTTGCCTCCCTCCCTCCTTTTCTCCTTTTCTCCCCTCAAAACGTTTTTAATAACTTCTGTTGCATTTCCCACAGTTTTTCATGTTACATTTTCAGGCAGGCCAACCCTATATAAAAGGGAATTACAGACTACATTTTACCAAAAAAATATTCTTTTGAAAAAATTGAAAAATTGATAGATTTTCAGAACAGATATTTCCTCTGCACATGCACACACAGGGACCTCCTTACTTTTGCAGGCCTCTATAACTGTAAATAAGCTATTTTTTCACTTGTGGTTTTTGGTTTTGGTGGTTGGTGTTTTTTTTTTTTTTGTTTGTTTTGTTTTGTTTTTTACTGCAAGGATATAAAAAGAGCAGTGTAAAAGTAGAAGTAAATACAGAGGTGCTGGATATAATCACCTTTCAGCATTGTGGTATTGTGGCTGTTGGAAGTAAACCCTCGTTTAGCTTTGGATGGTTAACTCTGTGTTTTGTGCTTATGGCTGGACATGCACTTTGTTTGGTTGTGGTTTTTTTTAGGTGAACTGAAATTATAATAAAAAAATTATAAAGAATGTTGACTCGTGTGGATAAGATTTTAATAGCCTAAAACATAAACTAAACATTTGGACTGGAACACTTCTCATTTGTCTGTTGTGGAGAGGAATGACGTGTTAAATAAATGTTTACTTCCTGGAAGTAAAAGTTACCTCTAGAAAGAAAAATAATGCCTAGCAGAAACTAGTCCTTCCCCCTACCACCTTGTGCCTGTGGGAACTGCACTTGTGTTACGGTTCTTTGCCCTCACAGTTAAATTTGTTTCTATTTTGGTGTACTAAATCAGAATAGGAACAGATTCTCAGTGTTACCGTGTTCTTGAGTATCTTACTCCATAGCACTGAAAGTGGCTAGAAGTATATTCAATGTAATCTCTGTGAAGCAAGATGCAAATATAACTAGTGAAAAGCTGAATTGCATTAACATTCATAAAACAAAAGCCCCGCACCACAGAAGGCCTAATTATCCAGGGTCTTAAGTGAATTTAGGACTTTCTCTCAGATGAACTAGGATTTATAATGCAAATAACTTACTTAAATGCCAGTGAACAGCATGAGGACTTTAATTTAACAGAAAGCCACATGTCATTTCAGAAGAGATCAGAGCTGTGAGGAGACTCCAGGAGAGAAAGGAGGTGTATCTACATGGTAAATGCTATTGGCTAGAGTTGATGTTGTTTGAGTAAAACAGTAGTTGGTACTCAAACCCCATCTACTTCATGCATTTCTCGGGATTTCTTCTAACATTGTAAGAGTATCCAGCAAAAGGATACTTTTCTGAGATGCAGCAAAACATGTTGTTTATCCACAGTTTTCACTGGGTTCTGATTGGTATTATCTTATGGTTTTTATTACCTTTATAAATAGAAACAGTTATTTATTAGTCTATGCATTCTTTGTTGACAGTGTGTGTTTAAAGTAAATAAAAAACTAAAAGAAATCTAAAAACTTCCAGAGGAGGTAGTAATATAGTATATACACGGTTATATAGTCAGATCTCAATAAATATGTACCTTCAGCAACAAAGGTAGTTATAAAGAAAATCACCAGTGTCTTATGGAGAGAACATAGGGATCCTATAGCTGTCCAGTTTGGTTCATCTGAGATGTGACTTTGAGCTGCTGAAGTAGCTCAGCTGAGCAGGTCAGTGGCACAGGAGTTGAGCTCAGCCTGGTCAGCCTGAAGGTGCATGAGCCGTGCATGCTGTTTGTGCAACAGTGTGGTGCTCCAGAGCACTGCTTCCTGACTTCTTTTCTGCTGGAGAAGCAGCACATTAAAATGTTATTCTGTTCAGCCATACAAAAGTGATGTTTTAAGTGGCAGTACACTGTGCTGTTCAAAATGGAAATGAAAATGTTGGGACCAGATGCTTTGACCAGTAAAATCTGCCCATTTGTCCCTGATATCTTTATATACTATTATCTTAGTGGCCCAGTAGCAGTTTTCATCCTTCACTTCCCCCAAGCTTGAAGTTTTTCAATTTTTCAGTTATTTTCATGAGCAAATGCAGCACCTGAAAAGAATGTTGCATTCTTGTTATCATGAACTTAGCATGGAATACCTATATGGAGTGGTGTATAGAGCTAGCAAGGATGTCCTCTCAGAACCTAGCTATTCAATTTACTTTCTTTTCTCCTTAATAAAAGCAGGGATTTTTTTTTTTTGTGGAGAATCTAATTATAATTTTTTTAATTATAAAATTGTTCTTTGGTAATATTACCCTTGACCTGATTTCTTAAATTCTGAGGGTGCCAGTGGTATATTTATGTCTGCAGTCTTCATCACTGTATGTGTGTCTGTATGCACATGAAAGTATGCGGGTAGGTGGTTGTTTACATTAAAATAAGCAAGAAACATGACTAAAACATGAATTTGTTCAATCTTTCCTTTATCAATATTATTCAATTCCTGCTAGATTTGAAATGGTTAAAATTAGAGTTGGACTGTCTTTCCTGAGATACGATAATATAGCAGTTGTGTTGTCCTACCCAGCTAATACGCTGTCCAGCCCAGATCCCCTCTCCTTGCAGGAGGAAAAAGTGTGCAGGGGGTCCACCTTCATTTTGGAGGAGCTGCTTAATTAGTATATGGCTCCTTGCAATGGCTGAAAGCACATAAAATGCAAGAGGACAGCAAAAAATAAAAAGCTAGTGACTCTCCCCAGGGGAAATAGCAGTTAAAAAGCACTCCCAAATTAAGGATAATCTGCCATGAGCTGCAGGAAATGTGCCACAATATCTGGAACTGTGCTTCCCTCTTGACGGATTTGTAATGCAGTAGACCTGAAGCCTGCCTGGATTTCACTCTGTGTGTGCGCACAGCCCTGCCCATGTGTGCTGAGAAACACATAAAATTGTAAGCAACAATGAATGTAGGAACAGGGGGAACACAGATCCGATACTTCAGCCTCACACAGTATTTGACGGCTGAAAATAAAAATGGAGTAATGTGTTTTTATTATATTACTGCCATGACAGAGCTCTTTATCATGGTCTGTCAGCTTCATTGGGCTCTATGAGTGTCTTGAGGGAGAAGAGAACAAGGAACACTGAACACTGCCTGTAGTAAGGGACAGAGTCTCTCTCAGCTTAATAGCCTCTGAGAAATTTACATGTGGAAGGAGGCTGGTGAGAGGAACAGCCCCGGGCTCTTCACAGCCCTGCATGTCTGTGGGGCGAAGGCCCACCAGAAGGAGCCTTACCCCGCTAGGGGAAGGTGAAAGAACTTCCCAGGGCCACTCATGGCTCCTGATTTGAAAGTGGTGTCTGCATTGGATATGTCCTTGCGCCCCGCAGCTCACCTCCTTTTTTGTTCTCCCAGCAGCAGTTATATCTGCTGAGGCTCCTTGTCCTCCTCTGTTTTCTGTTAGGAATTTTCATTGTTCCTTAAAAAATGCCTAAGCTTTCCCCACCCCATCCGCCTTCCAATTCAGTGCTGTGATCAGCTGGAATGAAATGGAGGCCAGCTCCAGATGGAGTAACTGGGTTGGTGCAGCATCTACTGAAATGGATGCTCATTCAGGGAATGGGTATGAGCAGGCCTGAAACCAGGTGGTTGTGGGTTTCAATTGCCACCAGCTCTTCGGTCTCCCTGGAAAAGGAGGAGTGACATGAGGGAAAGGGTTTAAATATGGGAGAAAAATATTTACTATAAGACTTTTTATTTAGCTTTCACACCTTCAAGACAGTATTGCCTTTATGATGCTCTCAAGATGTGTTTCCTTGGGAAACTGGGGAAGGTACACAACATGTAATAGAGGTTGTAAGGTGTATTATTAAAAAAATTATTGATTACCCCGGCAGATTCCTTGCTGCAGCCAGCGCAGGGCTCTGCTTGCAAGACTGTTGTTTGTGCTTGTTTGCATGTAGATGGACTGAAGCAAAAATTATTTTATCCTTTTAGTGCTCAGGTTATATTTGAGACTTGGAAGAAACCTTCTGTATCAAGTCTAGTACTGGCTGTGAATGGACCAGGGAAGCTATGGTATATATCTGCATACCAACACTGGATGTATAAATGCTTTATATTTCTAACGCAAGTTTGATAATGATAGTGGTAAGTTGGCTCTTGTCTAATTACGTGTTCATAAACAGCTGTCAAGTTAGTTAGTACAGAGGTCATAGAGAGCTCTGAAGCATGAACAGCAAAAAAACACAAGCAGAAGAGACCAAGGGAACAACTTGAGCGTCTTCCTTTGGAGTACATAAACCAACACAGAAAGACCTCAAATAGCTTTATGGGAAAAACATTATTCTCTTCATCTGTAAGAAGAATCAGCATGATTTGCTTTTCTTTCTTACTTCTAAATCATCTAAATCCATATGAAAATGTTCTCTCTTTGTCATGAATGAAGGATAGATAGGAAGGTTGAAACCAAAGGGATTTTTTTTGTTCACTTGGATTTTTCCCCTGAAAGGATTGCTCCATGATATCTAGACTAAAGCTCAGAATTTGAGTGAATATCATACCTGGAAGCAGTGGCCAGCCATTTTTGAGGAGAAAAAGGTACCAAAACGCTGCAAAGCATTTGTTGTTCCTAGTATTTAATGTAAAATAATCATATTTAGTAATATTAGAGATGCTGCTTGACATAAATATTTGATCATAACAAATGCACTATTCATATGGCTTGTTTTCAGTAAAGACATACTTGCACTAATTTTGCTATAGCAAAGCATTTAACTTCGAAGTAGTTTCACATTCTAAAAAAGAAAATGCTGTACTGTATACTTTCAGCTTCTGGATGGAGCCCTTTTGTATGAGTGATAGGTCAAAAGTTCATATCAGGCTCTCAAAATAGAGTTCATAAACATAGCATAGGGTATATGCTATTAAGAAAAAACCCAAAACCTTTGGAAAGTGTGTTTTCATGCTTTTGTACTTGGTTGTTGCTAACATATTGTTAAAAATTAACAAATTACATAACACACTGATTTTTATCAGCAATTCAGATGGATACAAGTGTGCATCTGGTATGCTCTGAGTACTACAGTTCTTCTTTAACACAAATTAGAAAATAGGTCACAAAATTTCTACCTATACCTTATGTATGCATGGTAAATACAGCTGTTGTTTTGTTGATATGTTCTTGTGCATGATAATTTTGTTTGATAATAGAGCATATCAAGAGACAAAGATTCTCCTTTTGCATTTTCAATTATGGTAATTTCATTTGGGTAGGAGAATCTTAGCCCATGACGTGGGGGACACACAGATGATACAACGAACTCTGTTGCTGCATTTTAAACATAAAGATCACTTTTTTTTTAAAAGATAGGTATTGAAGTAGTAAAGGTATGTTATTACCTCCCATGATAAAAGTAAGCTGTTATAATTTTGAATAGTAACAGTGTTTGTCCTTGCTTTTGATTAGTCAAAGTAGTTTATATTGTCCCTGAAATAGTGTCTCTCAGAGTTGCAAGGAATAGGAATTATGTCTGTCTGTTCATAATACCTCTAAGTGAAAGAAATTCAAAAGTCTTACCATTAAGTAAGTACTTCTACATCTTATATATCTTCCTTAATAAAAGTTCACAGCTAACTCAAGCCTCATCTGGCAATGCAGGCAAACTAAGGCCTCATACTGAAATTTAGATCCTGGAGATGTGCAGGGTTATATGGTCTGTTGCAGCCCCCTTCATTTTTGGTCCAACTTATGTGCACCTGTGAATTACCATAGGCGGAATATAAAGAAAGGAAGAAAGATTTAATCCCAAACACAATCATTATCCAATTAGTAGTTGTTAGTTTTCACAGAAAATCAGGTGGGGTCAGCATATTTACCACTATTTTCTTTTAATAAATAGCTTACAGAAAACATACATATTGATTTATAGGCAGTTGTATACTGTATTGATCTCAAAGAACATAATAAAATAAAAGGTAAAAGAATATAAAATAAAGTGTTGGTAAGGAGGATATTGTTTGATTTACCAGGATTTTTGTATCAGACTTGTCAGTTGGGTAAAAACAACATGCCTCTGGGAACAGTGATCAATTCTGGTACTCTTGTGTCTGAAAATCTACTTGTCTGCTTTCCAACACTATATTCTGCCTTCATATGTAGGCATAAAAAACCCATTTGAAGTTAATTTACGCACAAGTTTCTAAAGACAGATTTGGCCTTTTCTCTGCACAGTAATGCTGGTGTTTCCTTCTGGTTTTGCTTATATGCTTTCCATGGAAGAACAGACAAAAGACTGATTTTAAATGGTTTGCTGTTGGGTTGTGAGTAGCATCAAGAAAATGTTTTTGAGGATGAAACTTGATTTGTGGCATTTTTTCTGCACAGATGAGCTCTTTAGGCAGAATTTATTGAAGTTACTCCAAACAATGTAAATTTAAAATGCAGCAAAGATTGTGAAGAGTTGTTTCTCTTCAGGGAATCACTGGTTTTTCAGAGAGATCTTTTCAAGAGAAGGGAGGAGAAGGTCACACAGGGTAGGATCCTGTCCTCCTCTGAACCCATTTAGAAATCTGTGAAATTTCGAGGAATTGTTTCTCCTCTGTGAAGGCAGCCAGTTTATCTCTTCTCTCACTTTCTTTTCTCTGAATTACACCTAAACAATAAGATAGCTCTGGTGAAAATTATCTGTTTATAGCTGTAGAAGATAAGGAGGTGATTTTGTTTCCTTGTGTGGGAACTTTGGGAGTGGTGGTATTTTTTGCTGTTGTTGATTTGTTTGGTTTTTTTGGTTTGTGGAGTTTTTTTGGTTTTGGGTTTTTTTGTTTGGGTTTTGTTTTTTTTTCTGATTGAAGATGGAGAAAGGAGGATGCTTTCTCCATCTTCAATCAGCATCTTTCAAAGTCAGCATCTTTCAGTGTGTTTTTATTTATCTGACACAAAACTGCATTTGATTAACTGTATTTCTTATAAAGGAGTGTGGGAGGTTTTGTTTCATTAAAAAGCTTAAATTAGGGTTAATTTAAGAAGCTGCAGAACATCAGTTGGATTTTATGCTCTAATTCTATCTTCCCAGTCATCAGTAATTCAATGTCTCAGGCTTTATTGCAGTAGTCACTTGGACTGTTTTAATTGCGCCATTCATAAAATGAGGATGAGTATTAGTTTTATTTCTTCAAGTTTTGTGGCTGCACTTCAGTGACAAGCAGAGTTTATTATCTGCTCAAACACAACCATATTATTTTGTAAGAGGGTTTCTCTGCTGCAGAAAGCATTCAGACTAGCTGTCTACATAGCAGGAAGTGTTCTTTCCCTTTTTTTTAACGAGGATGGTTAATACAATTTTTATAGTGTAGGGAAAAGGTGCAGCTTCAGTAATACTTTGTAATGGATAATGGTGGTTTGGTTTTTCATAAATATTTAAGACATTCAAGATTATTCTTGAAACAACTTGCTTTGGATGAATGTAGGTGTGTTATGTTACTTATTTGAGGTAATGATCTTCTTTGTAAGTTACTTCATAAAATTCTACCCTCCTTTCTTGGAAGAAATCTTATCTTGAATGTCTCTTTTTTGTTGTTATATTAGTAATTCATGAAATGATACTGTGAAGAATATTGATAGTCATCTTAACTACATGTTTATAAATTACTAAAATGATACTGAGGAAATAATTTAGTGAATGACAAAATGATGATTTGATTCCTTTCTGGAAAGCAAGTGGAATATGCAGATGTGGATTGTGAACAAAACAATTAAGAAGATGATTATGTAGTGATTTAAATTACTCTGTCACTGTAGCAAACACTTGGCAACAGAATAGTATGTACACTTCTTCGAGGGCTTTTTTTGTAAATTATTCTTAATGTAAAACCTGTACATTGTTGAATCTCAAAGGCTGTCACTGGGGTTCTCACCTAACTTGGCTTTTTGTAGTTATTTCCATTCAGTTTTTAGCATAGATACAAATCACTGTGCTATTGGTGTAGGAACAGACTTCAGGACACCCTAGCTTCCTTTTTGACTTTTTTGTTGCCTTGCTTAAACTCCAGATGCTTTCCTGTTCCATAGGCTTTTCCATAGCTGTAAATGAAGTGACGTTGAAATCTGTCCTAACTTCAACTTTTGTGAGGTTTAATCTATTAATAATAATTAAGGAGTTGGATAATCACACAAGGAAGGTACGACAGTAGTACTGTTCATTTTATGGGAAATGTAAATATGCCTACTATCTTCATTATCAGGGCTTATAATATTTCCTTACAGAAATTATTTTCATGTCTCCATATGAGTTGTCATGTTAACTCATGGCTGTTTTTATGACCAAGATGAAAATGGTCAATCCCAATTAGTAATTTATAGTAGTATAAAATGGTTGGAGGTATAGGTTGGTATTAAAGTATCTTTGAAGAGACATGATACAGTGATACAATATGTCATGGAGGTAATACTTTTTGAGCAATGGAGGAAAAATTGCAAGGAGTTCCAACAGTCTTTAGTTAGAAAGGAGCACTGGGCAATAGCTGTACCAGCTTGAAGCTGATGGACAACCCGGTTGTGGCAACTGTTTACAGACGTGATGGTCAAGGCTTTAGAGGTAACGACTTATTCGGAAAATGTCAGGATGAGGAATGGGTGCTCAACCACACTGGACGGACAGAGGTCTTGGTTGTGAGAACTTCATTGTTTCAGTGGCCTTGCCACCTTCTTTTGATGGAGAAGAGACACTCTAGATCACTCCAGGGTGAGCTGGGGACCTTCACCTCTCCCTCAGGGAGTTTTGCTGCACAGTGTTACCAACCCTGTGTCCCTCTCAAGAGTGACCTTCAACAGTCAGACTGGAACTGCCGTTCTAAGTGGCAGGACAGACTGGCTTCTTTGCTTTGGCTCTCAGGATGATCTCATGCATTCCATAATAATGTTTCAACTCATTTGTCACCTGCAAAGCCAAACCAGTCCAAGGCCTGAATTCTGCAGTTTTATGTTTTCATATAGGCCATACTTGGTTTCAGCAGAAATGCAATCCAAATGCTGTATTCCACTGCTGGAACAGAAACAAACTTACATATTTTTTTTGTTTTGTCTATCGCTGAAGTAGCAGAGAGGACATAAAACTCTCTTCCAAGTGAAATACAACTTTATAGTTGAAATCAAGTATTTTTCTTCTTATGTGTTACATCTGTATTGCTGTTTTAGCTTTTACTCCTCATAGGAGTTACTCTGCTATTTAATATCTGATGAGGTTGATTTTTGTACTTTTTTGTGAATCTGTGAGACAGTGTACACAACCAACTGCTTTATCTGAGTAAAATGTTTGATGAAACAGTGTGGTTATGGTAGTACTACAAGTTGAAGGATGGTCAGGAGAGTGTCAGGTTTTGCTCAGTCTGTGCAGGATGTTGACTCCACTCTGATCCATGAATATTCACTTTCCAGGTACTTCTGGGCTTTTTCTACCTCCATATCCCAAGCTGAAAGCCAGTTTTCTGTAAATGTACACATTGTTAATTTAACAATATGTAGTAAATGCTTATAGTGACCAACAAGGATTAATGGGTTTCAATGGCTTTCTTTTTCTTCCCTTACATATTAAGAATGTCCTTTTCTATCTAATTTAAATATAACATTTCAAACAATAGAATAGTGGGTTTTTTTCTCCCTTATCATAGGTCAGACTTGGCAGTTAACACAGAGTCGAGTTTAGTTTAGCAGCATTTCTTCTTTTAATAGTTGCCAGAGTGTAAGTTTCACAGGGAAAAAGATTTTGTGTTTCAACATTTTGTAGTTTCATTTTTGCAGGATATGCATCAGGAGGAATAGCAACAATACAATAAATTTTACATGTTACGTGAATCTATGTGGGCAAACGTGTGAGGAACTACTCTATATTTAAGCAACCTGACTTCCTTCTTGGTTCTACTTTTGGATATAATATTGCTAGGGAGACTTTTGGATCTCTGATTCTAAAATTCTTGCTGACGCAGTAATAGTTGTTGCTATTACAATTTGAAGAAGAATAATACATTGTCAGAAATTTTCTGGTTGTATGATGTTAATCTCTTACAAGTTTTGATAACTAAGTCACAATTTATTGGCAATTTATCACTAATTGAGACATTACTGTTTTTAGGAGATGGGTTATTTTTTTTCATTTGTTGGTTAGGTTGATTTTTATCTGGAAGAAAGTTATAAAAGTCAAAATGACCAACCGTGCTATGTGCTTTAATCTTCTTTTTTGTTTTGTTTTGTTTTTGGTCAGACAATTGAATTCTCTCCAAAGTACCAGACAAGGAATTATATTAGGATTGTGGGGGGTTTTTTTGAAAAAACACAGTTTTTAAAAGATAAAGAGGGAGCATGGTGGTGTTATTGTGATTATGATTGAGATTCAGGTACAGTGTGTACCCTTCAGCAGTTTTCTGTCACACCAGAAGTTACTACTTGTCTGGTTTCAGAGAACTGACCCAAGGCTTGACTGATTTAATTGTGCAATGGCAGCCAGCATAAAATTGATCTTAGTATAGTTTTATCCCCTATTGCTCCATTCTGCTGATCTGCTGCATTGCCATTTCACTTTGTTCTCTTCTTGTAGCAGGTAGAGGTATTCCTGGGATGATGATGGTGGAAACAGTGGTTAGCAGAGACTGTAAGGCGTTCACATCCATTTAGGACATGTATACTTTTTTCTTACTTGTTTGGAAGTTTTCTTCTTTTCACTAGGTAAACAGGCCCACTCAAAAGTCCTGTTCAGGGTGTTATCCAGTGTTGGTTTTGTTTATTGTGGTGAACAGGTAAAATTTTATGCATATATTGCCAAGACGTATTTCTTAACTTGTTCTGTAATGAATGGCTGAGGCTGTGTAGAAAGCACAAGTTTGTGGCGTATCAGTCAATGTCTTGATCTTACTATCATGCCAGTCATGGGGTTTTAAAGCTGAAAAATGTATAAAACCAATCAAATCTAGGTTTGGTTTAGCGCTGTAGGAGTGACAGTTTAAAGTCAACCTCTACACGAGGAATAATGTTGTAATGATTGCAGCTTTCCTTAGCTAACCCTGGTAATTGATGATGCCAAGTTCTCCCCCACTTCTCTAGTAAATAGCGTTGCTTCTTTTTTTTTCTTTTCTATTTTTTTCATCTGGGGAGAAGTATGTGAGCAAATCTCTAGTGACATGCTAGTAAATGGTGTTCTCTCACTATTAAGCAATGTCCACATAAATGGGACATTTTTTAATGAAAATATTTGATGTCATTCTTTAAAAAAAGTCAGAATTAAAATGTCTTTGCTCTTCTTGTGAGCAACAATATGCCCTTGATCACAACAATGTAAAAAATACCAATGTGACGTTTTAATGAGTACATTGTGCTGAAAATTAATATTTTCACTTCTTAGTAATTCTTGGGCAGCCCTACAAATGTTGTTATTATCTGGTAATCATATTCTCTTCTCCGTTTTTCATGCATTCTCTGGAAATTTTCCATAATTTTCATTTTCCCCAGGTTACTTTTTACGCTCTGCCCCTGTGCATATGACACATTGCGCAGCTGAGGAGGACTAGGAATGTTTTGTTTCCACTAGTTTAGCTAGAAAATTAGTCTGTGGGCAGACACAAGTAGTTTTAAGCATTGACCTGGTGAGAGAGAGACTTGAGGAAATTTTGAGTTGGCCTTCAAAAGGAAAGATAGATGCCATTTTCATATATGTATGGATAGTTAAAAGTATTTTATGTGTGTATACCTTAGATAGTTTTACATACATATGTATGGCTATACATGTGTATATAAAATATATGTGTATATATATATAATTTGTGTGTATCTGTGTCTTAGATCTCCATGTATAATTTGTTCCTGTTTTTTGTCTGACAGTGTCTGAGTACAGTGACATCCAATTACAGAACCACAGAGATGAATGAGATGCAGATTTAAATTTGAGATTCTTCTTTGGATTTTAATTTTGTTTTCCTACATTTTATGGTAGTTGTAGACTCACCTTCAAGGTGTAACTAATCTGAAATACTGTCTTCTCTAATCAAGTATTTAAAAAATTAGAAGCTTCAGGGAATAATAAGAGCATGTTCTTTCTATCTCTACGGTAAATTTTCATTTGGAGATTTTGAAGGAACATGAATTCCCATGTGAAAAAGTGTTAGAACTAAAACTGGAAGTCACTTGGTATTCCACTGATTCAGAGGTGTTGGGTGGAAATTATTTTTTTGTGTATTAGTTAAAGCAGAACTTCTGGTAGAAGAGTTAATCATGTCCAAAAGGCATCTGATATACTGGTCTGTGTTTTATAGGCTCATGTTGAACAGATTTTTTTTTTTACTAAATGACATATCTTGCAAAAAGGGTGGACAGTATTACAGAATTAATAAAGAACATAAGGAATAGCACTTTATTTCGCTTCACATAAAAGAATGCGACTGTTTCATAGATTTCAGAAAAAGAGAATAACTGTGGTAGTCTTAAGAGTGGCCTAAAGTAATTTTTTACAATGTAATAGTTCTATATTGTCTAGGTTTATAATTTTATGCAATCTTAAGGGAAGTAATGTTTTCTCTCCACTGAAATCTATCAGTTGCAGAAGTGTAAAGATTTTACCTCTGATTCTGATGAACTGGAAGACAGGCAATTATCATTGACCCAGGATGGCCCGTACTATATCACCCATTCTGCAGAGACTTGTGCCTGGTTAGCATGAGTTGCTTGAGTTGTGTGGGGTGAGTCGTGGCTGGTGGCTGGGGAGTGCCCTAAAGAGGTGGCCTGGGCACCTAATGCTGCAGTGTACCCTGTGAAGGCTGAGGATGGAAGCAGACTTGGTCTCACGTTTCAGCCTCAGAGCATGTTCTTCTTCATTAAATTAATAACAACTACTTTCTCCCTAGAGAAAGTAAAATTGTGCAGTATTGGGTTATTCAGTGTGGAGATGAGAAGGCTCCAGAGAGATCTTCTAGCAGCCTTTCAGTTCCTCAAGGGGGCCTGCGAGAAAGCTGTGGCAGGACTTTTGACAAGGACAAGTAATGATAGGGCAAAGAGGAATGGCTTTAAACGGAAAGAGGATAGGTTTAGATTAGATATTAGGGAGAAATTCTTTACATATGAAGGTGATGAGACACTGGCACAGATTGTCCAGAGAAGTTGTGGCTGCCCCATCCCTGGAAGTGTTCGAGGCCATGTTGAATGAGACTCTGAGCAACCTGGTGTAGTGGGAGGTGTCGCTGCCCATGGCAGGGGGGTTGGAACTACCTGATCTTTAAGGTCCGTTCTAACCCAAACCATTCTGTGATTTTATAGTGTGTAATATCATGCTTGATTTTCTGGGAATGTGTGTGTAAGGAAAACTTACGTTAGTAGTTTGTTTTATCTGTGCAGGAATTGGGACTGAAGGTTTCAACATTATGCTCTTGGTAAAAGACTTAGACTTGCAGTGTATGCTATCTCAGAAATAGTTGAGAGTTGCTCCTTTAACCTTGCACGTGCACTGCTGTGAAACACTTTTTTTCTGAGAAGACACCTAAAACATAATCTAGGGGGCATATACAGCTGCTTTTGTCCTGGGATATGGCTATTAGGGTATGAGACATGAAAGCTTTACAGAAATGATTAAAATAAAGCTCAGGCTGAAAGTCTGTGAAAAACACAGCCCTGAGCAATGTGTTTTGTTTTCTGCAGGCTGAGTAGCTTGAGTGAATGCAGGATTTATGTGGCTGTGCAGATTCAACTCCTCCTCTTAAGCAAACACATGGATAATATAGATAAGCTCTTGTAGTTACAGATGAGCTTGCTGAGTTGGAGCAAAGGAAAAATGTGTTTTGTAACCTTTGTGAAGTTTCCATCAAGCAGATCTTAACTTCTAAGTTGACACATAGTCATATTTCATTAATAAACTACTTTTAGTACAAAGTACAAAGACATGAAAAAAAATAAATGGAAGGAATCACTGCCTATTAATGAATATGAGCCAAATTTTGACAGTGATTTCACGCATTTCTGATATTGAAGTTTACAGGTCTTTGATTGTTACAATACTTGCTTAAAAAACCCCCAAAATCCAAAAAGCCCCAACCCAACTACCCACCCCCAAACAAAACAAGTAAAAAACCAACAAACCCAACAAAACAAAAAAACCACACCCAAACAAATAAAAAAAAAAACCAAACCCCCAAACCAAAATACAGATGTATCTGTTGATTGTAATACCAAGAGATTACTGTAGTGTCCTGAGAATTGGCCTAGGAAGATTTCTTTTCCCTTTAGTCCCTGAATTTTTGTGATAAAATGTCTGATAGCAGTTACATGAGTTTAGAGGTTTTGAACAATTACATCTTTAAGAATGGAAGATTTTTAAATATGCAGTCATATATACTATGTATATTTTGGAGTTTTGTTTTGCTCATTAGTTTAGTTGTTAAATCAAAATGCAAATTTTAATTCAATTGTTCTTCAGTTGCTACTGATGCTGCTGTTTGACATTAAACTGGTCCTTGTAGTTATGTTGCAAGCACCACTTGACACTGTTCAGCCCTGCACTAAGCTGCCAGCATTGTGCAAAAAGGTCATGTATGTGTCCAGTGGGTAAAGCATATCCTTCTTATTTGTCTTTCAGGCACAGGAGAGAGTGGCAAAAGCACATTTATCAAGCAGATGAGAATCATTCATGGATCAGGTTACTCTGATGAAGACAAAAGGGGCTTTACAAAACTGGTGTACCAGAATATATTTACAGCAATGCAGGCCATGATCAAGGCCATGGATACCCTCAAAATCCCATACAAGTGTGAAAATAACAAGGTGAGATTTTTGTTTATTTCTGTAGCTGAAGCTTTTCCTCTTTTTATTTTAGAAAATATACTGAAGGTCTCAAAGAAAATGACACATCACGGAAGTGTTACTCAAAGCTCAGAAGAAAAGGGCATCTTCCTGTCCTGCATTTAGTTCTCTGCCCTTCTTTCTACTTTTACAACAGAAATATGCTGCTTTTAACAAGAGAGCTCTGTTAAGATGCCTGAGGGGGCTTGTCACAGAACAGAGGTTTAATGGCAGGCTGCAGTTAAACTTTACTTACTCTTGTCTTTTCCTCCCAGGCCATGTTCTGGTTAGAGCACAGTTTAACTATTCTTGTGATCTGTAGCGGAACTTTACTGCTTAAGAGTTCTACCTTACAAGTGGAAAAAATACAAATCATTAGAAAAATAGGTGGGGATATCTTTTTGTGTGTGAACAGAAGGTGAAATTAAGTTTTCTACATAAAACCTTAAACCAGTCGGATTCTTCTGAGATTGATCCTGTTACTGTGATGTGAAAGAACAAAATACATTTGAAATGTTCGGAAATTTCATCTCTGACTGGCCTGACTTTTTCCACTTTTCCTTCATGTTTATGTTTTAATACTAAGATAACTAAAATAGTTTAAGCATTCCCTGATAGAGAATGAAATGCTTAATATATACTTGAATATGTGGTTACATGGCTGTGTCTCTCAATATCACAGAATGACAGCATTTGGTCAGATTGAAAGGGACCACAGTGGGTCGTCTGCTCCAACCTCCCTGTTCAACCAGGGACTATTTGATAACAGTTCCTGGGAATTGTTCTCATTTTGACTGTTGATCCATTGTCAGCAGCTTTGTTAAATGAATTTAAGATCTCTCACAAGTGGAGGACTCACATAACTTTCAATCTTGTGGAAGAGTATTTAATAATTATTTCGTAATCCTGGATGAAAGTAGTACTTTCTCTGATTAATTATTCAAAGATTCTTTTATTCTAATACTTTTTTTTTAAAATATGAGAAACCAGCAAGAAGCAGTGACATTTACAATAAAGAGATAAGTTTCCATTAACTGGGAGAGAATGAAATAGACTTAGGCTAAGATTAAAATAGTTTTGTGTTTGTATATATAAAGTTTAAGTATTAGAATTGAACTGCTGTATGTATTTTAAGACAACTGATTTAGAAGTAGGATAGATAAAGGTTACCAGGTTAAAGACACGTTGTTTTTTCATTTGCATTTGCTGAAGTCATTACAGATGGTCATCACTTTGTTGGTAATGAAATGTTGAAATAACAAGTCTTGCAGGAGCTTGGGTTTATGCAGTGAGAAGTCAGGAGGATCCCGTGTGTCAAAATCCATATTGTTAACCTTCGTTAATGGTGGGTGGGGTTTTTTTGTGCATATGAAACAGACTGAAAAACTTTTCTAAGTGATAGGACTCTTGGCTGTTGAACTTCCTAGTCTAACTATGTAACCAGAGCTATCTGTTTTCCCCTCATCCTTCACAAATCAAAATCAAACGTCATTAGTATTAAAAAGAAAAGTGTATTTCCATGTGTATTTCAGCCTTTTGGCTTCATATTCTTGCTATATGTAATGCAAAAGACATGCTGACCTGAAAAGTTAGTTGTTCCTAAAGGACGGTTTTTCTTCAAAACTGGTATTGATTGTCGCTTTGCCTTAATATCTGGAAGTCTTAATTGTAGGTTATGATTTTTTTCCTTGCATTACATTACAGAGTATATTGTCATTTATTTATTTTTAAGAAGTGCTTAGTTTATATAGTGTTTTTACATAGTTGAGTGAGTCAGGTATGTTTGGCATAGCTGTATACACATGGCCAGAACTGTTCACTTTCTCTACATAAAAATTGCTTTCCTGAAAGTAGGAGTCAGCTTTGTGTTCAGTTCCTTCACAGGCATTCCCATCAGTTGCTAGTAGGGCTACATGCAGGGTTAAATAGAAATCACAAACTAACAGGCTCTTAAAGCAATCCCTGTACAAATTCCTCCTGAAACACAGGAAAACCCAAACTTGCTACAGTTTTGTGCCTGAATGGAGACAATTGTGGTCTGCTACACTTTGGCTTTGTATGCAAGGTCACTTCACTTTAAGCATGAACACCAATCAGCTGGTAAATCTGCTCCTTCTTTTTTTAAAGGCTGTTGAAAACAAATCCATTAGTCTAAGAGTCCAGAAAACACAGGAAGGGCACTTCCTATTAATTTGAATCTCCTATTAGGAAGTCCTATCTCTGGAGAGAATATCTCAAAGTTTGAGTAACAGCATATTTTTAGCACAGTAACTGTTGTGCATGGTAGTTTAGAAAATTGCAGGTCAAGCTGGTATTGATGTGGTTGGGCCGAAAGAAAAATGACCCTTTTTTAATCAAATTCCTTATGTTCTGCAATTTCAGGGCTATAGTAGAAATGCTTTTCTCTTACTGTACAAATTTTTGTACTTTTAACCATGAATTAATAAAGTTGAAATGTTTTAAGTCTCTGAGTGCTTCTGCAATTTGCAATGCCCCTGGATCAAGAAGTTAGTTAACTCTAGGCAGCCGTGGTTTTCTGTGTGGTGTACAACATCACAGGATTTAGGTTGGATTATTTTAATATAATCAACGTAACAAGAGATTTTAAGTTTAGCAAGTTAGTTCTTGTGGAATTGTGTTTGGCTTCATAGTCACCAGTGTAACTAAAGAGGCAGAGACTGAATTGTATTGTCCTATATTATAATAATCTCGACTGTTTTGAAAGATTTATTATTAGAATAGTGAAAGTCAATTGAGAAATTTAACTATCTGTGTTCAGAAGTTCTGATATCTCAGAACTGATCATAGAGTATTATAACATGAGAGACATTTTTTGTGTTTAAACTTCAGAATGTGAGCTCTTCTGAGGTTTAAAGACAATGGGTGAGGGTGATCTCTTTTCTTAGGAATTTGTCTCTTATAGGATATGCTTTTTAGTTTTGTTTTGAGTAAATTTTACTGTGCTTCCATTACTTATTTTTTAACTAGAAGTTGTGAAGTTTCTATATGGCTTTTGAATGTTAGAATAACAAGTATTTTATGAAATAGGAAAACACTAGTTTTGATAGAAATGTTTACAAGCAATTCTGAAAATTGCCTGTCTTTGCAAAATTTTATACATATACAAAACTAACTCATGTTACTTACACATGTATTCAAATTCACTTTTTAAAAAAAATTAAACACAAGTTTATGCTTTTTGCAGTGTCTTTTTAGGCAAATATGACTACCACTTATACTAAATACCAGCTACCACTGTTGTCATGTACTACCCCTTTTCACGTAACTTCCAAAAAACAAGTTGCCTCTGTTCCAGCAGACAGTGTCAGGAAAGTGTCACTCCGTGGTGCTTAACAGGCAGGAAACCTTACTTGAATCGGATTCCCTTAATTTCTTGGGAGGCAACTTAAATATTCATATGCAATAGAACTAATGTTAATAATAGTAGCCGAACAGGCTATAGGAAAGTTTTTAAAGATGCTGGAAAGATAAAAGGAAGTTTTATTGTAGACCTACACATTGTTAAGTTTCTAAGATTGTTTTCTGTAGAAATTCGTTCTGTGTTTATGCCTGTTCCCTTTGAAAAATATATTGCAGTAATAACAAACTGATACGGGAAATGCTTTCAAAGCCCAAAATTTTACTGGCATTATCTTAAAGTCCACATTTAATGTGTTATCTTATTTCTTCTGTCAGACAGATCTGTTGGAGCAAACTAATAATATTACAGACAGAAGTGGGATAACAGGAGAGGGTATGGAATCAGATTGCATAAGTTTTTGTCTTGGGTAAACATCTTAAGGGTGTTAAGTGTTCTAGATCTCTTGGTGAAATTTGGTGTTGAACAAACATATGTTGGAGGAAAGGGCCTCCTATGGACCACGTCATCTGATACAGAGTGTGTGAAAACTAAATCGAGAGCAGTAGTATGCTCTGGGAGGGTATGTTTTTCATTTGAGGGTGGTGGTATTCTGTAAAAAAGTGCAAGAATGATGTTCTTGGGATGGTGAAATAAATGCTTATTGGTTTGGAATGTGGATAATCAAGTGGCTCTTCAAGCAGATGGAGAAACCTGAATGGTGCTTGGTTAGTATTGAAGTTCTCTCAGGTGTCGTTCTCCAGACGCTCAAAACCAAAGTAAAATTACACAATAAATAGGACTCTTGCAGAAGAGTTAAATTCTTCCAAGAAATGGAGCTCTATATGCATTATTTTCACAAGATAGGTTGCTGCAGTCAGATAACTTGGAAAAACATATAGGAGATTTAAAGTATCATGGTCCTTTAACCACACATAGGATTAAGGAATTGAAGATAGCTTTTTTTTTTTTTTTTTCTCCCCACCAAGGACTTTAATATGAGAGAAAGCCCATCTCACTGATAGCTCCTGTGGGGACATTGATCAGTGAGCTTTATATAGCCATGAGCAGTTTCCTCCTGCATGCTTCATAAAGAGTCCTTCATGAGGACTTTGACAACCCTGCCTAGATAGCAGCCCCTCCTCAGCTGTCTTTCTCATCTTTTTATCAGACTCCTTCACTCTCAGTCATTTGGTCTTCTCATTCCCTGCTTTTCTGGCACACCATATGCATTTGACCTCAGCACATCTTTATCTACTTACCTTTGGCCTATCTTATTTTCTGCTGTTTTTCTCCTCCCTCTTCATATTTGAATAAACTGTTAAAGCAAATAAAAATCCCCCATACAAGTACTAATTTACATTCCTGTTCTCTTTCTCATTTGCTTGGTCCTTGCTTAGAACAGAGGTCTGTTGCTTTTATCTGTTTTGCTCTAATGGATTAGTAAATGGTTGTTTCCTCTGTTATGTCCTGCTTAACTGTTTCATAATTCATCCCAAAAGAAGCATGTTTTAGCTATTTTTCCAAGTGTGTAGGAAAAATGATTATGTCCAAGAAGTAAGCTAGAAAAGCAGGGTTGAATGTTCCCACGAACAGCTGAGCATATCTTTATTTAAAGTAAACACATGGGTAAATGAACCCTTCCTTTCTCCACTTAAATAGCAGGTAATTTCACTGATATGAAATGAGGAAACTGTTTTGCTGTTCAACATAAGTCTGAAAACTAAGTTCTCGCTACTCTTTTTGCAGTGCAAGAAGATTTCTTCCTTCCTTATTTAATATTTCAGTTTAGATGAAGCTCTTTGTATTTTTAAATATGACATTTTAAATTATTTACTGCCCTTTGCTAACGAGAAGTGGTAAGACATAGACAAAAACACTCATGTAAGGCGTGATGGCCATGTTTTATCTTTACAGTTCCATTCCTTTACTGTTTCTGCTAATGTGAGGAACGAATGGGTCGTAATAATGCAGGCCGATTATTGTAGATTTTGTGATCACTCACCCACTGGATAAAGGACTGCAAATGTAGGAAAGCAGGCTTCTGCCATTTTTTTTTAATTAATTTCTTTTGGAGTATTTTACTTAAGATATGTTGGTCTTTTTATTATTTTACTTGCACAGTGTATTGTGTGTTTGAAAGGAAATGTTCGAGTGTGTTCTCTGACCATGAAAATGTGAAATATGCTTGGCAACTTTTTGTGTATGTAATAGGAATATTTTAAGGTAATGAGGTTGTGTACTCTGGAAATGGTTCCAACTTTCTCCATGGTTAACAGCCATTATATAAATATGGGTATTTATGCAATGTAATTTTATAGAGAAAATATATAATTGTATGTAAGTATTTCCTAGAGGAAATTATTTAAAAGTGATAACTTCCTAATTATTTAATTCATTTCTACAGAAGATAGGCTAGGGCTATCTAGCATTTATTTATAAAATAATTTCAGATTAAAATATTTTTGTCATATTTTCCTCTGAAACTTTCTAGAAATATTTCTTTCACACAGTAAACTTCACTGAAGAATTCAGATCCAATTGTGTTGTGGTTATATTATGTTGAATGAGTAGAAGTTACTGATTTCTTCATTGTAATTTCTGGTAACACACAAGTTGTCTAACATGAGGTTTGCTGCAATGGACCATATTTTTCTCCAGGTTTTGTCCATGTCTTGTTCAATTTGTGCTTCCTATATGATAAAAATTGTAACATCTGAGATGCAAGTAGATATTGTCTTATAATAAAATTCAGCTTTGATTTGGCAAAAGAGTTGTTTAAAAAAAACCCAATCAAAACACAACCCACCCTGCCCTTCCTCTTCCCCCCCCCCCCCCACCTTTTTGTTAGGTTGGTTGGTTTTGTTTCTCAAGTATAATTTGGTTTGTATTGTGGGATATATTGCACAATAGAGGTATTCAGACTTCAGTCTGATCATATGCCTACCTGTTTTCAGGATATGGGCCTGTGTAGCTCCACTCTTAGACTTTGTATTCATTTGGGTGATTGCATAAAGTTGAGTAATGAGGCAAGAATCCATTGTATTGCTTCTGGAAGAGTAAGCTAAGGCAAGGGAAAATCTAAGCATGACATTAGTCATGTTGTGTTGGTTTTTTTTAACAGCTTTATAACAAAAAACCACAAGGTTTTGTTTGCATACTTCCTCCTTGGCAAAAAAGTGTACAGATCTTGACTGCAAATTGTTTAATATTGTGGTGGACCTAAGATAGTGGGTAGGTAAGAAAATCTTTTGTTATGAGCAGGTCACTTCTATGAACTGTCTCAAGTATGACAAAGCTGAATATTGGGTTAGAGGGGTGGTAACTAACAAGATTTACTTCATAACATTTCTTTAACTGTCACAATGTCTCTCCTTTTCATTAGTCCTGTCTTGTATAAGAGTTTATGAGTCTTGGCTGGGGCAGGTGATACTGTGGAAAAGGTTTTTTCTAGTTAAGGTTGTTTCTGATGATGATTTTCTATTTCTCTTAATGTGGCCAGAGTCAAAATTTGGCTTATTGTTTAATTGTTAATCTTCTAAGCCAATTTGTAGATATAATTTACTAATAGGTTTTACCTCACTCACTCATATTCCCGTGGAATCAGGTAAAATTGATTTCTGGGAAAGAACATTTTTGAGAAACTTTTAATGTATGTTTTTATATTATTCCTTTGACCCTGTGCATTTTTTAAAGCTGCTTTCATTCAAAGTCTGGATTAAAAAAATACTTTTTGAAAGCTGAAATATTTTATAGCAAAGCTTTAATTACTTCTTCTTACAACCCTAGAACTTTATGGATTTTCTTTAGTTATTTTTTCCTCCTTCTCTTCTTTTACTTTCTCTGTCACTAACTTTTAAATACTACCTTGACCTTTGAAAAGTTGAAAGAGTAATGATGAAGGATTGAAAATAAAGCTATTCAAAACAGTGTAAAAACATACCAGATATTATAAGTTCTGTTGCAGGCAGTAGTCTGCAAATAAAAGAAGGGCACAGGATAAAATGAAATGTGATGACATTTTTCCAGAATATTTTGTGGATATTTTAATTTAGCTGTGAAGTAAGAATTTGGGGACGGAATTAACTTGATTAACTCTTGATTTTGAAAAAGCTGGAGTTTTTCCAACCACTTGCCACTTCGTAAGCAGCTTTTGAAAGCTTTCCTGCAGTAAAAGAAATTAAGTGGGTCTTCGATAATGAGCAGTGAAGGAGTCATTTCTGTTGAACTGAGACACTGTTACTTACTAAAAGACATGAAGAATGTTTGAGTAATGCATGTATCTACTGTTATGTACGCAGCATAAAATGGACTTTTATTAAAGAAAGTTGGAGTTGTCTGATTCAAACTTGCTCAAAAAGGAAGGTATTGAAGAATATGTATGAAAAAATTGAGGAATGCATGAATAGATACATCCTCTCAGAAGTTGCAAAACAGCCTGCATGCTGAGATCAGTGAAGCATTTCTGAGAGAACACAGATTGTGCAGGTGGTATTTGAGGTATGGTCAGGAAGGTTCTACCTATTTGTGACTTAGAGGGTGTATGTCTAATTTTTTAGGCTTGTTTTTAAAAGCGTGTTCTTCTGGAATTTGCGTTATGATACTGTGTTGTGAATAGTTCCTTTACTGCTTGCAAAACGAGTCTTCCTGTTCTTTTGTAAACATCTAAACACCTGTCGGCATTTTCCCAAGCTGAGTCTTGGAAGTTTTTAATTTCACCTGTGGGTAGTTCTGGTGCTACTGATCAGGAAAACAAATTGTGTGACCTCATTATTAGATTCATCATGAAAGGCCCTGTTTTAAACAAAACCTTTGTTTGTGGGGCAATATTTATAAATAAAACCATCCTAATCAGAGAGGGGCATGACAGTACAGCGTTGTAGCTCATGTCCTTCTTGTGTGATAAACAGTGACTGGCACTGGGAGTTCTGGGTGTACTCATTCACTGCATTGCAAAATGTTTTAAACAGCAACTCCCTGCTGCGTTTTAGAATTTACTTATTTTTTCCTTATATCTGCTTCAGAAAAGAAATGTACATTTTCAAGAAGTAGATTTTTGAGAATCTAATATTAATGATGGGGAGGAGCTATAGCTTGCTCACTCACTAGTTCCATTGTTTCTTGATTCCAGTGGTGTGTGTATGCTCCTACTGGTATGTTTTTGCCTATCTGTCCGTTTTTGGACACTCTACAGCTTTTGTGGTCTTCCTGTAGAGCTTCCTGTGCACTGCTGTCTGATGATACCATGTGAATCAGCAATGTGGGTGGTGCTTCGCCTTTCTGACAAATAAAAGAATTACAATGGCAATGTTTTTAATTTTTCTTCTTTGAAGTCAGTACTATTCAGAGTTACATTTTAAAATCACGTTGGGATGCATTTCTGTGATCCACTAGGTCTCTTTCAATTTATCGTCTGTTGGCTAGGATATGCAATAGAAAACAACCTGTTATGAGCGCGTCCCAGGAAGATGTTGTAGCTGTCTGGTTGTAGTGAAACATAAAATGCCATCAAATTCTGACATTTCAACATTTTAATGCAATTTTTCAATATGTCCTTCATTACTTGTCCAAAGTACACAAGAATTAGGTTTTACAAATGCTTCTCTCTTGGGAAAGGGATGAAAATTAGATTATTAGGGACGTAGTTGATACATAGGCTGAGTAGTCAAGAACCTTACTTTTTAAAGTAAGTGTTAGTCCCTGGAGAGAGTTTTGTTTAGTAATGCTTCTCCAGTGTTCAGATGGTCTCGTTACTCTTTGAACATGACATAGTTATTTCTCAACAGGGTATTAAATATTTTTTTTTCCCTAGACAACTTTTTTTTTTTCATTTTATATTGGGCAGTTAGATCTGTTTCCTTGTGTTAAGGTTTGTGTTTCTTTTTTTTTTTTTCTTTCACCTCGGATGTTCGCCCTCTCAGATTTTGTGCAATTGTAATCTGCTGAAGAGTGTAAGAGGAGGATGATAAATGAGACCTGTTACAGTGCTGTGGTTTGTGCCCAGTTCCCATATTCCTTTTGAAATTCTTGATTTTCTGGAAGCTGATGCATTTCTCAGAGACTCATTGTTTTCTGCAGCAGCAAGGTTCATGGAAGTAGTCAAATGGATCATTATTTGACACGGCTTCATACAGCTGAACAAAATGTGGTTAAGATGACTGTGAAATACAGGCTTCCTGATATAGTTCTGTCTTATAGCACCTACTTGGCAGGCACAGGTTTATACCAGCTGCAAAGTTCTAGGGAATTTTACTACAGTGCTTGTTAAAAATAAATATTTCCAAGGGGCTGAGGAACTAAATGGAGAACAATGCCATAAGTTTGGGTCTGTACTTGGCAGTGCTGCACAATACAGACACCCCTGCTGCATGACACATGAAGAGACAGTAACTATCTCATCCTTACAATGAGCAGAAATGTAATGCATGCTTTCACTGTGAAGTAATTCTGTCTTAGAAACTGGAGTTTGAAAGGCTGAGTAAAAATGTGCTTAACCATAACCATACCGCACCCACAATTCAGACGTCTGTATTCTCTTAATTATGCCTCCCTTCATCAGCAGATGAGTCTGAGGAAAGAAACAATGATAAATCTCCACTGTTAAAATACATATGCCAGCACTGGTGTCATTTATCGATAAAATCATAAGTGAACTAAGTATATTCCTCTGCACTTCATAGATTTTTTTTTTTTTTCTCAGCACAACCAATTATAGAAAAAGGAAAAGGCTCACACCTATTAAAATAAGTCTTCTGCTTTGAGGGAATTTTTTCATTCGAAGCGTTAGTCTGTACTGTCTTTCATTTTACAAATTATGCTGTGCGGAGACCTGTACTCTTAGACAGCACTAGTTAGGCTTGAAATATTAATAACTAGGCCTTAAAGTGAAGAATAGTGCTCCTTTGGTTCACCATGAGCTATACAGTCTCTTTGAGATAGGTTCTCTCACACGTCTGGTGAGCTGCAGTAGGCTGTAGGGATGTGTCTTCGATCCCTGTCACTTTCATTGTCTCATATGGCCCTGAAAATGTCAGTTTTACCACAAGCACTAAAGCTACGAGCCTAAATATGGATATTGGGTAGTATACCACAGCATTTAAATTAACATTAATGCTACTTACTTCAAAGATAGAAAGAAGATTTAAGGCAAATTAATTTGAATATGGTGATTGCCTGTTTTTTCTTCCCCTTTTTGACCTTGAATGAAACAAAACTTTCCTGCCTTTTTTAACATCATTGTACCAAAATGTTAATCATTACTAGTTCGGTGAAATTTTGTATTGTGGATGTGAAACAGCAGTGATTTAACTACAATTAAACTTGTAATTAAGGCAATTTGTAAAGAATTTACCTTCGAAAATAGTTCTGCTGTAATGTTTGCTAGTTAAAAAGCGGGAAGAGAGATGCTAGCTTCATCAAATGCGGTTCAAGGCAAGCAGCAGTAAATTTCTTTCTATGTGACAAAATTAGTGCTGCCTCTTCTGGCATCAGTTCTTTCAAATAGTTAAAAACAAACTCTCTACTCTTTGCTGTATATGTCTGACAGCATTTTAAAGCTGTTTTTAATAAGTTGCTAATTGTACTAGCAGTTTCTAGACACGAGGAAGGGCTTTTGATGTCTAAGCTTCTAATTTCACTTTCAGCAATTCCCTCTCTCTTACTTTTTTTTTTTAGGGTTAACAAATCTGTCTTCTGTGAGAAGTTGTAACAAGTTAACCCTAATTTTGGAAATTGCAGGGTTATGCATACTCAGTTTGTAGTACACAAATGCTAATGCTTTCTGTCATCACTCTGTTTTTTTCCCTGCACTACCACCTCTGGTCTTTTTAATGCTCATACTTTTTTGACCTTCCACTATCACTGTCTAAATGATATGAAAACAGAAAGATAGGTATTTGCAAATCATTATAAGTCAGGCATGACAATTAGGAAGGCAAATAATGATTGTAAGAAAACAAAAACAAAACCCCACAAAAAACCCGCATCAACCAAACAGATACAAATCCACAATGGGCAGTACTTCTGTTTTTGAAGTCTTGGTAACATCCAGTGAATATCTGCTGAAGAAGGAAAGGTGGTATTCTCTAATTTATTTGTGATGTATCCTAAAGGTGCTAGACTGGAGTTTCTCTAACTCCCCTTTGAAAGTTGATGGCATTGTCAGTCCTGCTCAAGGTAGAGGAGGAGCCTTTATTTCTGAAAGGTTCTGTGTTTATTTTCCCTTTATGGCTGTCTGAGGCTTCATTTTAGGTTCTCCTCCTTAAGAACTCTAGAAGAACAACAGTTCTGCTTTTCATACTTCCCTTAAGCATTAGCAGCAAAAAAAATAATGGTGAGGCTGATAGTGAACTTGTTAATACCTTCTCTTGGTATTGAAGCTATGAACAACAGCACAAGCAACTTAGATTTCTGGCCATTAACTCAGGAAGACAATGTTTTAATATGCATATGAGTCACACTTGTTATCTCTGTAAATAGAAAAGGAGGAGGCAAGCAAAGCAGTAATACTTCACTTAGACCTTAAGTTATTCATGAAATAGCCTTGAAAACTCAACCAAAACAAGCATCTCAACGGAGTCAGGGAAGTGGCTGATAGTTGTTATAAAGCAAGCAGGTTTTCACCTTGAAATATGAGCATTTATATAAATTGTGAGGTGGGGGGGGGTAGGTAGGGGGGTAGGGGGGGTAGGGAGGCTGTTTCATTGTTCCTCTGATGCAATTACTTTTGCAACAGAACTAGGCAGTGCAGCTGTGTCTGCCTAGTATGTTGTTCGTGTCAATGAAACTGCTTCTCTTCTTGACTACTTTCCACACAATGGAAACACAGTAGGCAGATGCTTTATCAAAAAAGGATGTTTCATCAGTTACCTCCTTAGTTCTGTCTTTCTATGAGCTCTGTGTGTGCCCTGTTTTAGATTCACATAAGGCTTTAGGCACCAGGTTCTTCTCATTTCAGTGAGAAGTGGGGAGCCCTAAAATCAGAAGTAGTGTTTTCAGTCTGGTATTTGTGATACTGATGTCAGAGACCCTAATGAGGAGAGGAAGGCAGTGAGCTGTGAGAGCATCAGGTGTGACGCGGCACTGAAGGGCTTCACTGCACCAGTCTAGTTTTTTACTTCTTAGCTTGCCAGCAATATCAGTCATGGCAAAAACAGGCAGAGAACAAAAATACTTCATACCAAGCAGTCATTAGGCTCTAATAACATAGCTGTCTTAATAACTGAGATGAATGATCATGTAGTCACTTATTAGGGTAAGGTTTGTCTCAGTGGCTTTGGAGAACTATACTGTTCCTTTCTTATCCTGTTTTACTAACACTGATTAATAGTGCTCCTATTTTTTACTTTATTAGTACAGACACTCATGGGTTTTTAAAAGGGGATGTGATGCTGATACTCTTTCCTAAGAAGTTAAAAGTTATTTTGAAAAATTAATTTTAAAATCTATCAGTGATTGTGTATTTTCTGATAACCATTTTTGTGAGAATATTTTTTTTCCACACTGCTTAAAATCATTTTGTTTAAAGTAATTTTGAATCAGACTGGATAAAACCATGCCAATTATAAATTATCTGTGCTGAAATAGCTTTTTGCTAACTTGTTTCACTATTAAATAAAAAAAACCCACAATATCAGTTAAAAGCATAGAGAAGGCTTTCAGCACTGTATGCTGTATTAGAAAGACATTAATAAAAATAAATTTAGAACCAAATTCCAGTTGATGTAGAAAGCAATGTTGGGCTAAACAGGAAAATTCAAAAATTACACATACCAAAATCTTCATATATTGGAGCATGCATGATTTATAGTAATGCTTAGGAATTTATTAGCAAATGTTCAGGAAATTAGAGGAAAAAATAGTTCATATTAATAAAGGCATAAAATTCAGAAGAAAAATTACAAAATGTTTAACTTCTGCACAGTTCAGTAGCTGCATGCACTAAACTTCAGAGCCTCATGAAAAGAAGTGTAGTGTGTATTACTCTGTTTTGAAATGCAGTTTAGTGTGTATTACTCTGTTTTGAAAAGAGAAAAAGAGGGTGAAGGGTATAATTAGAAATCTCATAGGAGTTTTTGGCCTTGTACTGTACAGTACAACTTCATACAGTTGTGTCACTAGAAGTTGTTCCCCATCTCCTGTCCCTGGACACAGTTTTGGAAGCTGAATTGTTTATAGATAATATAGGAACCAAGATAAACTGGGCAGCAACTCGTAAGATGTTTGAAGGCTACAGGAGAAGACATTGAGAAGGCAAGATGAAGTACCTGGAGCAATAGAAGATATGTAAAACAGTGTAAGGGAATAATAGAGGAGAAAAGTAGAGGTTGCAAAAATATGATAATTGCAATTGTAAAGCAGTGTAGGATCCAGTAGGTAATTCTAACTTGTTTTTTGTCTTCACTGATAAAAAACCCCTTTTGTATTAAAAATGTTTCTTTTAAAAGAACTGAAAAATTACCACACTGACTTCATCAACAGTTACATAGACCTCATTTATGTCGGGTGTAGACTTCATTCTTCTTAAAAGGATAATAAAAAATTAATACCAGATATGGAATACAATTCTCACCTTGGGTTCAAAATTTATTTCTTTGGTTGGTTTGATTTTGGTTTTGAGGGGGTTGGTTGGTTGGTTTGGGGTGGGGTTTTTGTTGGTGGTTTTTTCCCTTTTGTTTTGCTTGGTTTTGGTGGAGTTTTTGGTTCTGTTATGTTTGGGTTGGGGTTTTTTTTGTTTGTTTGCTTTTTGTTTCAGCATTCAGGGTCCCTTAGTTCTTCTGAAAGACTTTTAATCTTCCGCTTTCCACCTGTCAAGGTGTTGCTGTTGCATATTTCTTTTTTGCTGACAGCAGACTTCTTGAATCTCCAGAGATGTGCTTAAAGAAAGAACAGTTAGTCTGTATATAGTTTCAGAACCAGTTTTCTTCTCTGCCCCCACCCCTTTCTCCCCATCAAAACCATGATTCAGTTTCACCCTTCTGCCCTTCCATGTGGGATTTATGTCTAATAAATTATTTTATACTGGGTTTTATTCTTCCACTGTTTTTTCAGAAAATTAAAAGGCAAGGAAAAAATACATGACAATTTATTTTAAGATTGTAAAACTTTGTGTTGTGTTGTGTTCAGAAATTGTTTAGATCATACCTAATATGCTATATAAGGTTTTCTTTGTACTGTTGTATTTTACTATGCAAGTTCAATGTCTGCCTTCAGCAGGAATAACAAGTAGCAAATAACTGTAACTGTAAAAAAAAATTTCTTTATAGTTATTTGTCCAGTCTGGAAGTTTACATACATGTTTACTTGTACAGAAAGACTAATATATTTGCTATTGACGTTTAGCAAGTGTGATAAGCATCAAGTTACATAGCATTTTTCCCTGTTTCTGAAATTGCAATACAATGCAACAAACACAAAAGGTTTAATGTAAATGTAATGTAATGGCCAGTCTTCGCGAACGAAGAACCGGGGAAGGTCTTTCCACCTTCCAGCCTGCGCATTGGATTTTTTAGGTGAGACACAGTGTGCGCGGAACTGAGCCCACCCTTTAATCCTGAGGTTCATCTGCCGGGGCCAAGCACGCTTGGACGGTGGCAGCGAGGTCCTCAGGACGTAGACGGATTGCCTTCCAGGGCTAACGAGCTCCATCTGCCCGGGGAGGGGCCCCGACGGGGAAGCCCCGACAGGGAGCCTCCGGCGGTCTAGGGGAAATGACACTGCACTGTCACTGCACAAAAGGTGTGATATTCTGTTGTGTGTTATCTGTTTTCTCACTTAATTTGAACTTAATTTCTGTTACTGAAAATAGCTAAAATGGCTGCATATTTCCAAGTGCCAAACTGTGCAGTTTTCATCATGAATGTGAAAACAGGGAAGTATTTGAATCAAATTTTATGAAGATAATTAGAAATAAAACATGGCTTGAAATGGTCATTGTTTAGAGAAGAAAAAAAACCCACCCTTTTATCTCTTCTGGGGAATCTAAATTCAATAGTAAAGAAACAGTAAGCACTTCCAGTTTCAACAGCAGAACATGTTCAGCCAAGAAATGTCATGCAGGAAACCAAAAGTAGCAATATTTGTGCCAGCAAATCCTGTCCTGTTGTCCCATTTTATGCAGCTTTGTGCATAGGCACACACTGTTCTTTTGGGTGAGCTGCAGGTTAACTTTTGCATACTTAAAGAAAAGCCATGAATAAGGAATCTGTGCTGGTTTTTTTGTTACTTTCTCAGTAAACAGAATTATTGATGAAGATATGGCATGATGGACCCTTTTTCCCCTCCCGTTTGAAGAAGTTTAGATCACTGGCACAATTTAAAATGTACACATTTTTTACTACAAATGACCTAATTCTGTATGTCACAAAAAATGGTGACATTGTGCTGAACATGTTTTTATAATTGTGCTGTACACGTGCCTGAATACTATTAGTTCTAGTTACTTTTGTTTTTGAGGACTTGCAGTGGATGAACAATACTTCTGTAGCTTTGTAGGCTTGGGGAAGTGGGTGTGTTGGCTGCTTTGTGACAGCATTTAGATACCTTTTTTTTTTCCTGGTTGGATGGTCTGTTTGGAATAATTTGTTGTAGGATCAGATTACTTTGATGCAATGTTGCTGTGTTACAGACCATTAGCAAACTTGCTTTTCTCAGACTATTTGTCTAATTTCAGCATGTTGATGGGATAAAGATAGCTTTGTGTTTGCTGCCTTTACTTGGGGCAGTAGTTCCATCGTATCGTATTTCATCATCACACTATTTCTGGAACGTATTTTTAATACGTCTTTTAAATTGCATATTTTTAAGATACAGAGGAAGAGATTTGAATTCCCAGGTTCTCTGTTTTTCAGGAAATAGATCTTATCCCTCATATGCTGAAAAGGCTCTATGCCTTTACATGCTGCAAAGCCCCTTTCTCCTAATTTTTAAAGAAATTGACAACCCTCATGGATCATGAGACCAATTTGAACTTACCTGGTAACTCACAGAAAATCCCCATTTACCCTTCTTCTCCAAATGTCTTTCTAGTTGCTTACTTTCATGAAGGTCCCATATGCTTCACAGTTATACTTTACTTTGGTTTACCTTTCATTTTTTCAATTCACACGTGATCGCAGTTTGTCATTGAGAGCCTTCCTGCTGGGCCTGGGTGGGATTCCATGGGGCTGATCAGGCAATATAGTATCAGCCATAGTATTCCTACCCTACCAAGAACTCTGGGAATTGTAATTTACATGGAAACTTTATCTCAGGAAAAAAAGTCAGGAAGACAGGAGGAACTGGAGGGGTGGAAACAGGTTTGTTTTTCTCACAGAGTAGTAGCAAGAAGGCAACCCATGGGAATCCTAGGAAATTTTAGTTATTTCTTTTCCTTTTTTTTTTGTATTTTGGTTTCATTAACTAGCTAGGTATTTTTTAAACAAAAGAGAACAAAAGACAACTCATTAACTCTTAAATTGTTGCAATAGATGGCTGAATTTCTACATGAAAACAAATGTTAATATAATTAGATGATTTCTTCTGAAGCTTTCACTACCTCCTAAAGAATCACCTATCAGATTAAAATGGGTAAAAAAACTTAAAGGGAAACTTTGATTTGTGTTAAGTTAGTGGAAAGTTTGTTTCAACCTTTATTATATTGCAATTACTTTCTTTTTCTGATTCTTTGTTTAATTCCATTCTGAACCTTTTCTGGTTGTCTTGATTGGGATTTGTGTTTTGAGTTTTATTGTGCTTCTTGGCTAGGCTAGCAAATTTTTTGTGTTACTCACAAATAAGTTTGGAGGGAACACCTGAAGGGGTGGGGGTTGGACTGAGGATGGGGACATGGTAGGGGTGGTCAGACTAAATTAGACCTTTGTCAATCACAGATTAAACAAAGAGGAATTCAAATGTACCTAATTATATATAATGCTAGCTGGAACTGGTACTTTTTTGTGCTCAAAATTTGTCTTTATGAGCCCTTTTGTGCTTCTCCCGCACCCGTGCCGAGCCCATTTTTTCTCTTAAACCAATAAACCTTCTGTCAAACTTGTTGCATCCTTTAAGTCTAGGCTTCAGATGCACGTAAGGACATGCAGACTCAGAAGACAAAATAGAACCTGATCTCTCTTTTCTGATACTCTTAATGATTGTCTAGCTCAGAACAAAAAAATAGTTAGTTTGGAACACTTTTCTTACTGGCTTTTCAGAAAGTAGGTAAACGTTTTGCTCCTGGAATGGGAGTTTTCAATGGAGCTTCTCCATAATGTTGTATGTAGTCTAGAGTAGCAAAACTGCTTTGGTTTGTTTACATTTTTCGTTTTAATTGCATCTCCTATGTAAGAAGTCTTTAGAGGGATTGGATGAGTTATGCAGGAGCACAAAGCTACTGATAGAATAAACTGAGAGATGTGCAAGAAATTATGTAAAGAAGTCCACATTGATGTTATTTCCTTTAGCTTCCCACTGAGAATATCTGTCCTTGCTTACTATATATGAAGAACTTGTGGTGCTTTTGAAAACTTGGTTCTGTGAATTTTTCTTTATTCGCATGCTTTTTTTGTCTTTTCAAGTAGTGAAGTGCCTTTCTATTTTGTTCTGCCTATATTTAATGTTTCTCTAAATGCATTGGATAAGCTGTATTATTCAAAAACCTTACTGTACTAGTGACTGTACAGTAATTCTAAGTTATTTCATTTTTGCTTTCCATTAAAACAGAAAATTATGTGGAGCTCTGGGAGTTTTTAGCCCAAGGCTAAATTTACCACTGGTTGTTAGAGCTGTACTAAGCACATTGCAATCAACATATACAGACATAGGATATTCATTTCCCAGATTTTTTTCTAGCAATATGATTTTCTCCTATTTGCATTTAATGTTTAATCTCTGTTGATTTGCTATTTCTGAGCCTGCTGGCTGTTGCTCTTTTAATTTATGGATCCAACAGTAGTGATAATCTCTTTTGCGAACATTTTTTACTTTCTCTTGCTACAGATACATGCTGAGAAGCTAAACTTGCACTGTGCTTATTTTCTAGCTTTAATATAAGTATCATATTTGATAAAAAAGCAGGTGTATTTTTATCTGTTTAGCAAAAAAGATCTTTTTTACCAGCTTTAAAATGTTTTTTCTCTGTAATGCAATATTCTGCTGAAGTCATGTTAGTCTTCTTTTGTGATTTCTTCGTGTTTTCTTGGCATTCCATCCAAGAGGAAGCAAAAAATTTAGGGTGACTATATTTTTACATCTCATCCCAATTTAGTTGTTTTATGAAGTTATACAGAATATATTGTTATGTGTTCTATATTATTTTATAGTATTATTATATAGTATTCTATATATATATAATACTATATACTATATAGATATAATACTATGTACTATATATAAATAATACTATATACTATATATATATTACTATATACTATATTATACTATATATAGTATTATTATATACTTTTTCTTAACCTAATGTGAAGTCTCTGTTGAAGGCCAGTTTCTTAATTGGCCTGTATTTCATACCTAGCAGAAATTAGATATATCAATAGCAGAGTAGATCCCCTTAACTGGAAAAATTTACATTATATATAATGATATCTCTTTAACTTGTAGCTTCAGGTACATGGTAGATACTTCATACCTCCAGAATGACAGTGAACACCTAAAATCCATTTGACAGGAGAGATTCTGGATTTGTACTTATCACGTGTCTGCTCTTTACTGACCTGTAATAATATTCCTCAAGAGGTGGTGCTTATTTGATGATGTAGTACAAGCTTTTGAGTAAGAGGCTGGTAAATCAGCTTGGAAAATCCTGACAAAGGAACAATGATTTCAGTGAATTTACACAGATTTACATCAGTTGTACTCTGCATTCCACAATTGTAGGTAACAGTTAATAAGGTAACTTAATACTTTAGCAAGTTTTGGAAGGAATTTATTTTTGTTTCCTAAAGTACTGTGCTTCAGCACAAATGACAGTATTTTTCTTTGATTACCCAACAGAAATTTAAATAGAATTGTAATTTCCCAATGAAAAGAAATTATTTTCATTTTAAACTGTGTTTTTCTAGGTAGCATTTTACTTTAATTCTTAGAATACATGTAGTGCTAGCAGTGCTTCCAACATAACAGATGTTGTAATGCATATAAACAGTATAGCACTATTTATTCCATCCAAACCATGCAAGAGTGACTTAAATGTCTCAGGTAATTGGTAATGTGATGAACAAATCATAGTTGCCACCAAAGGCTTGCTTTCTAGGAAGGTAATTCCAGAATTAACTGACCTTCCATTTTGCAGTTTTATTATAGGGCTAGTACATCCTGTCTTCAAAATATTTTTAATATATTCAGAACTCGCAAAGTTGGGCTATCTAATAAGGAAAGAAGCAGTGTTGAAAAAATGAGACTAGTGTGGAGAGAATCTTCAACTCATCCAGCAGTGGATGTTTATCAGTTGTATTTTAGTAAGATACACATTTATGGTCAAATCTAAATGCTGCTGAATGGTAACAGAAAGCCACAAATCACTTAATCACCTTCTTTCTTTATTGTATAATGTCTCGTGAGAGGTGTATGTGGCATATGTAGGGGCAGGGACTGTTTGAATTGCAGAATGTTTTTGAGAGCTCCTAATGACTGCTATGAACACCTCTACTTAATTTTCTTCAATAAATAACATCTGTAAAAAAGAATGAAAGTTCTTAAGGTTCTCATACCAATAAAAAAAAAGGAAAAATTTGTTTTCGATCAGTATATTTTACTTCTAACCAAAACCATTCTATTGAACTATAACTTAAGATGTAATCTTCTAATACTGATGTAACAATGGCTCTCACTTAAGAAGTTGCAAGGACAATAACTGAGATTTATTTATATAGAGAGGAGACCTTCAGCCTTTCTCTTTAGAAAGAGTTTATGTAATTCATACAAGAAAGGATGTGTGTTAAGTATTTTCATTTGGATATTATCGTAGTACAGGTGTTGGAAACCGGAACACTTGGGAAATGTGGCAGTTTTGAATACATTTGAATACATTTCAGTTTGAATACATTTCGGTCTGTACTAAAATACTGTAAAATATTTTCTATCAGCAGCCAAAATACATTTCTAGAAGAAATCTGTATGTTTTACCTTTTTCCCTTTAAAGGCAGCATTTCTAGTGGAAGTCTCTTGAGCAAAACCAAATTAAGGATATGTCCACTACAGAAGTTTCTTGGTGCTTGCCTCATTAATGTTCCATACAGTAACTTCTGCATCTTTCCTTCTCTGTTGTCATTGGATGGGCAAGGATTGCTGTAATGGGGATGGCTGCAGGGGCTCTCAGTATTCCTCAGTATTCCTCAGTATTCAAATATTCCTGGTTACTCACTCCTCCCATAATTTTCCACAGTGAAACAGAATTTAGGGTGCTTTTTGCAGTTTACCACTTTAGTTTGCAAACCACCTCTGTGGTGCTTCCTTTTTAGTGGATTCTCAGTGCAGAGAATCTTCACTCAATAGTATATATATTCGCGTGAGTGATAAATCTAAATGACCTAATTTGCTACAATTTCATGAACATGTATTGTAATGTGATTCTCCAGAGAAATAAATCTAGCACCTTGAAAATTGCAGTAGCTCACCTTATTCTCAAGAGACCAAAAAATACCCAGAAGTCTTTTCCAATCTCTAGTTCCTGGGCCAAGTAATTGAGAAAATAATAATTAACAATCTCCATTAACACATGCCATCTTGTGAGCATATAAAATGCCCCACACTCAGTGTTCAAACTAGGGCAGAGCTCACTGATGGGCAGGAGGTCCAGGTACAAGCCAAGTCTTCATTCTAATACATCTACTCTTTTTTTCCCTACCGGATTGGACTGATCTGAATGGAGGACTGTTTACTGAATGAGTATGTCTACACTTTACTTAATCCTCCCAAGTGTTTATGTGTTTACATATGCAGAAGACCTTGGTTTTGTTACTGAGTAGTACCTAAAATGTGCTGCAACACTGAAAGAGATTTTTTAAGAGGAATAAAAATATAGGAACCTCTAATTTATTCTTAAAATAGATTTATTAAAAATTAGGGTCCAGTATTGTATTTCTCACTGTTAAGAAAAGTGTGGAAATAAATTAAAAAATAATAATTAAAAAAACACTAAATAAAATATGTTCCATAAGCAATAGCCTAAATCAATATGAAAAATAATCAGTGAGTATAACTGCAACAAGCATAGGACTTAACTGTGATATAATAGAGCCTGTATAATATATCAAAGAGGAAATCCAAAGCAGTTACTTAAAATGCAATTCCTCAAGAACTGCATCATAAATGCTTTGGAATCCAGTGAAACTTGTGATTCATTAAAAGCTCTCATACTGCTGAAGAATGAGCTCAATTTAAATATCCATTTCTTATGTCCGGAAAAGAAAGGGGCCATTCCCATCTAAGTATCTCTTTTTCTGGTTGGTTGGTTGGTTGGTTTTAATCTTCTCTTTTTAATGCTATAAACATATGTTCAGAACCATAAAAACTAGATGGCTTCCAAGCTTTCTGAAAGAACCCAGAACAGTTTAGCATCTTGAAAGGAAGTTGAAGCTTAAATGTCTGGCTCTTAAACTGTGTTCCAGCAGAAAGTGGAAAAGTGTTAGTTTTACAGTGCAGTAAAAAGTGAGGTATTTATTGTTGGTGGTGTTTTTTTTTCTCAAAGCAGGGCTAGTTTTACTGCTTATCTACAAGGCCTCCATCAAACAAAAAAGCTTAAAATTGCAGAGTCCGAATCAGAGCTGTCCATATACAATTATTCATGTATATCTGGTTAAGTTTTAAGAGCTTTGTGTGGGATAAAAATAATGGCTAGTGGAATGTTGTCCTGAGGAAAAAAAAGTAAGAGGAGCATGGTGTGTGTAAAAAAGTTGAACAATATAGGTAAGGATTCAGTGGTGAAAAGCACAAGTGAGTTAATGGTTGGATTGGTTGGGTTCTTTCCCCCTACAGCTTTTCATTTTGGTGATTGGTCTGCTTAATAGTTCTGGCTTCAGAAGGTTTCCAAAGTAGCCAGAAGGCTGTCTTCCTCCATCAACCTGCCACTGCATTAACACAGTTACGTGTGTTTTCTTGATAATTTCTGATGGCTAAGTCTTCTTTTTGCCGGCTGAGTAGTATTAATGATAGCTGAGACATTAATCTTTGGGGTAACTGGGATACAGTCAAGGTGATCTATTCTGAATGTGCAATTTCAAATTTTAATTAAAGACATGGGGTTTTTTTCCATACAGCTCAGAATAATGAAATCATAAATTTTATTTATAAGATGGAGAAGGCCCTTTCACCCATTGTACATGATATCAAGGAAAGCAATTTTTATGTCACAGGTTTTGCTTCACTCTTTTTTCTCTTTTTTTTTTCCTAATTGTCCTCTTCAGTCTGTAAATATGCATATTTCAGATAAGTCAATAGATACAGTTCACTTTAAGGTTCTGTGATGGTTCGGACTTGGCTCCCTGCCAAATGCCCAACCCCCCAGTAGCAGCCCCTCTCTTCCCCCCTTTCTACTTCCCCCAGGGCAAAGGAAAAAAAGCTATGCAAATTAAAGAACCCGAAAACCAAGCTAGTTGTATTAAAAAAATATATTTTATGTATATTACAGTTAAGATGCTATGTACACAGCAAATGCGAATCCAAACACCCCCCAAAGGGATAGGGAAAGGGGAAAAAGGGACAAAAGGAAACAAAAAGGGACACCGAATAGATATGCACAATCAAACCCAAGAACTAGTAAAATAACTAGTAAAACAAATCTCACCATGTCCCTTAGAAAGCAGGATTGGCAGACACTGCCAGCACTCTCCAAGCTTCCATGTGGCAGGTCAGTGGATGCTGCAGGCCTCAGCCTTAGATAAGCGAGACCAGTGCAGGGACCCACTGTTCCCGAACTTCGGCAGAAGAGAAGAAGAACGAAGGCCGCTCCTCCCCTCTTATTTATGCCACAATTTACGTAAAAATTGTATGGAATACTGGGAACACTGCCCCTTCCTTGGTTACCAACTGGTAACCAGGGAAGGCCTAGATTAAAACCACCACAGGTTCTAATTCAAGGCCCCAGAGCTGCTTTCCCTTTGCCTTTTAGAAATACTCTAGTGCACATGTTGAGAAGTGGCGTACTTTGTAAGCAGTCTCAGGTCCTCTTTCACCCCCTTTCTTCTCTTTGCTCTGTGCTAGCGTAGCTAGTGCATATTTTCATTTGTAATGAGAGTTTTAAACTACTTTCAGCCACACCATTTTAAAGTAGTGAAGCACGTATGCTGTATCTGGCATTTATTCACAATGTTAAGTCTTGCTCTTCTGCTTCTCCTTGTGTCCATTCTGTTCCTCTATGTGCAGCATTTCCCAAAGCCTTGTTTTCTCTTCCAGAGTCACTGGTACAGTACTGGCTTTGCTGATGACACAGATCATACTAAAAAAACCTAACAAGCCTCATTCAGAGGTCCAGAGTAAGTGCTTTCAATGGTGTGTGACTTCTGAAAATTAAAAATTAAGATTTGTACAAACACAGAACGATCAATCTGTTCTTAATTTGAAGAACAGAGCACAAGATTGTAGCTTGTATTTGTTACCTGTGGCATACCTAACACAGTGACTTGTTAGAATCGATGTAGGTATGAATTACCTTTTTGTAAAATACATTCCTATAGTAATTTTGTTTAAAAAATTTCTGCAGTGACTTTTAGGTTGTACTGAGTTACTGATTTCTCACGTAGTCAGATTTCTGTGTGTGGTGTTAGCATCTGAGTGTGTAACCAAATTGACGATGCTTATTTCTTAAGGATCAGCTGAACGGACTGTTCATCATTTCTTTGGCAAGCAGCTTTGTGGGGTTTATTTATAACTAAGTAAACTTGTTCTTTTAGTATGAAAAGTAAAAGATTTGGTGTGTGAAGTATTGTTGTCAAAGTTTAAGTGTTGAGATGGGAATTGTAGTGGTAATGTTGCTTTTGTTTTAGGATTGGCTTCAGCCTTCTTAGAAACACGATCTAAAAGCAATGAAAGCAGGAATGGGACAAGAGATTTCTTCTCATTCATAAGTTATCTTTTCTTCTATCAGCCTGCTTCCTGGTTTATCTGCGGTTATTAACCTCACCAGATTCTTCAGTTTCATCTTTTCTTTTGCAGCCTGACTCAGACAACATACTTTAGGGATTACCAAATATAGTCCACAGTCAAATTCAGTTCCCAGTATTCTGCAAATTCAATTCACAATTTAATTATGAAAGTGTAGGATCACTAGGCATGCCCGGTTTTTTCTGTTCTCTAAGAACCATTAAGCATCTCCTTTATAATTACGGAGTTCAGGAGAGGCATCTGTCTCCTGCATTGTTGATGCACTTTGTATATGTATGGCTCACAAGCTCCTGGCAAGCTGCCACTGTGATACTTCAGTGAGTAATTCGGTTTCTACCAGAGTATGTGTTCTGCTTGTTGCTTCCTCTAACATCTTTATTTATTCATGTTGGGAGGAAAGACCAGCATTAATCTGGACAAGGCCTCTTGATTAATAGGACTACTTATACCATTTGTTTTCAGGGTGTTTGGGGGTATGTCTTTAAGGTGCAACAGTCACATTTTTGTGTTGATGTGGATACTGTTAATACTTCACTTGAACATTTAATACTGAACTGGACCCATAATGAGGTGCTTGAGAGGGTTGAACATAAAACAGGTCAATATGATAGTGCCTGTACCATAAAAATAATAGTAAAAAAATCTATAGCTATATGGCTAGAACTGTGTTTTTCTGGTATTTTTATTAAATTATAAATTCTTTACCTCACTCACTGAATCTCTATATGAAAGTGGGGAGACCAATGTAGAGGCATCAGTTTAAATATGTGTATAAAATAATACTCTAGGAGTGTTTTTTAGTATTTTCCTTGGCTTCAGTGCATGCAGCCTTCCTTTTATAATTATAATCCTAGGATCTTAGGACAGTAGGAGTTGGCACTGCCAACAGGATACCATCTCTAAAGATGTCATTTCTTTTCCCAAATTTTCTTTCTTGTTGCCATGACTTTTAGTTTGTTTGTGGGTTTTTGGGGGGTTTGTTGGGGTTCTCTGGGGGTTCTTTTCTTGTGTTTGTTTGGGTTTTCTTGTTTTATTTGGTTGGTTGGGGGTTTTTATTATTATTATTGGGGGGGGGGGGGTTAAGTGTAGCACGTGCAACAGAAAAATGCACTTAAGAGCCGGACTTTGTATAAACAGAAGTAAGATTTGTTGTACATTAAGGCCATTGAATTCACAGTAATTGTCACAGAAGGATTCCTTGTAATTAAGCAGCACAACCTTTCAAACCAGTTATTGTCATTCATCAAATATTTATGGTTGATAGATAGATGGTGTGATACAAGGACAAGGGAAGGAGAACAACACAACTTCCAGATCTTTGTAAGACCCTGATGGAGTTCACCTAATTTATCTGGTTTGTGTGGGGATAGTGATTTCTGCAGCAATCATTCACTACAGACTACAGGAGTTATTTGCCTTTAGCCTTCAGTAGACAGTAGATGAAGGTAAACAATTGCAAAGTTAGAGCAATTTTGTTGTTTATTTCCTCTCTTTTTCCTCCCTCTTCTCGTTTTTTTTCTTGACCAAAGACATTGGCATTGATCCAGACAGTCATAGAGGTAAAGAAGATTTCAAACATTTTGAGGTTGATTCTGAGCACTTTATTTATTTTTATTGATCAAAGTCTTTACTTACAGTTACAGCAGTGGGGTTGTAGGGAGGCATGGTATGTATGATGTATACTTGCAGACAGAATTCATGGATTCCCTTTAGACAATAAATTACGAGGGAGAAGAACAAACAGTGTTTGTTCTTCTCCCTCTTAATTTATTGTCTAACAGGAATCCCTCTTCTCTGAAAGCATTGAGACGCCAACCACAAATGTGTACTTCCCTTAGTTTGATGGCACTGCTTGTCAAACCTCTGGTCTTCACTGGATCAGAATATGATTTCTAATTAAACTTCTGTTTCCTTCTCAAGAGGCTTTAACAAATCCAGGTAACTTTTTTCCTCAATAGGGTATTTTCCAAATCGCATGCACCTAGCCTGCTTGTCAGAGCTGAGTCAATATTTAGGACACTCTCAGCACTAAACAATACCTGTGATACTGTGGTGCAGGAGGCTGAGACAGTTTCTGCAGACCAGTAGCCACAGAAGTGTGCACAGTCAAAGCCTCTTGTTCTTCTCCAAACTGTTTTGTTCTCTGTATGGATTTCTCCCTCCATTATACTTGAGGCATGTGCTGACCCTCAGAAGGAAATCCTGCAAACACTTCGGGCTTACTGCTGCTTAATTGGAAAAGGGTATGACCTACAAAGTGCAGAAGACTTGCTGATCTCAAACTAGTGGCTTACTTCTTTCCCTTATAGAATGGAATTATTTTACTGCTCTATGATGAGTGTTTTGTGGAAGGTAAATGTGATTCCTGATCCAAATTTGCATTTAGATAAATACTTCTCTTGGTGATGAATTACTGGGACTTCTGGATATACTGGTAACTTTCTCTGTCATAGATCCCTAACTAAAGAAGACTTTTCTGTACTGTGAAAAGCTGAATTTTGAAAAATAATAAGAAAGACTATTTGTGATCACAGAACATGAGGACTGATTACTGCGTGGAAAAATCTTATAGCAAAATTTGTTTTCTAAGGGGTCCTAAGGGGTTTTGTTGTTGGTGGCTTATTTATTAAAGCTGTATTCTAACATTTTGAGCAGTTTAAATGCAGCAGTGTAACTGTTATAGCAGCTTGTATGCTGTAAAAGGAAGTTACTGATAGGAAGAAGATGCAGAGGAAACAGCACTGAAATCTTCTGGAAAACATATGCTTTGTGGTTCCTTTGTCCCATGACACACATAGGAGTTTAGTATTTTCTTAGAACTGTAGTATGAATTTTCTAGCTTTCCATTAATTGATGTTTATTATTATACAGTTAAAAGTAATGCATCAGTGTGACACGAGTGGAGTCAGTTAGTCAGCTGTTGTAAGTCTATTATAATCCATGTCCAGTGGATTTTGGTTAAAACGACTTTGGTGGCTTGACAGAGATTGCAATTGAGAGTACTGTTATAGAGTAGGAGGTGCTCTGACATTGTTATGTTGATGTCTGAACCAATGTATAATTGTATTGAGATCATAAAATTCAGACTTTATTACAAGGAGCATTCCAAGCTACATTCCGTAATGACTTAGTTAACATGCAGTGTTAAGGGTTCACTCTATCTGCTCAGCGTTGACCTTTCTAACTAAATCTGTAATTTTAATCAACTATTTGAATATATATTACTTATAGCATCAAAATAAAATCATGAAGGAAAGAGCACAGACATACAGAGGAGCTGCAAGAGCCACGCCCTTACCATGTATTCTCCAATTTTCCAACCTTTTAATGTTTTACCCTTCTCTGGTAGCATTTAGGTGGCAGGATTTGTGACCATGACAATTAAGGAAGAGTGTTTCATCTTGCACAAGTCTGCTGGTACTTTATATGTTAGATTGCAGAGACACTGAAGGACAGCAGTAGTGCACAGACTGCCAGGTGCTGACTGTGGCACTGTCAGGTCACTAACTATTGTCACAATTTAGAGTGACTGTGGGACTGTGGTGCCTTTGCAGATTTAGTGATCAGCACTTTTAAAGAAAGTGTGGAGTGGCTGCAAAGCCAGCATAAAGCTTCTTCTGATTCCTCCCATCCAGCAGCTCTCTCTTTTATTTGATTAATAATGTCCTAACCCACCTGCAAACATTCAGAAATGTTCCTGGTCTGAGATGTGTTCTGCAGGGGAGGTGATTCCATGAAATCAAAGTACTATGATTATCCAGTGAGGCTAAATATTATTCATGTTTAATCCAATTTGTGATTCATTTTAGGCCAGCGGTCTGAATTAAAATACTTATCTACCCTGTCCAGAAACTAATTAGGATCATTTTCATACTGAGAGAGAGTTTAAAGCCCACTGAAGAAAACAGAAATCATAATGATGGCATCAGTTGGTACTTGGTCAGGGCAAGGGTGCCTTGCTAGCTTTTTTTAACAACATCTTTTTTTCTTAAGGTGAATTGATGATGTATTCCATTCTGAAGACTAATTACAGATTATTTTTTTTAATCATCTGATTCAGACTTACAACCCGCATTCACATTAACGTTGAAATTCCAATTCAAAATGTTTGTTCATGTGCATGTTACAGTTGCACACTGATTTCCAAAGTAGCTGCCTGTCTCTGATTATACTTGTGAACAGGGTAGATAACGCCTATTATTAATAAGCATTCTTTCTGGATAGCAGTACATAACTTAAACAGGTTGTCTTTTCTACATCAGCAGCTTCCCTAAATTAATTTGATCAGTTTGTCTGAAAGATTGTCTGGGAAATTGCCTTGGGCATTTCTGAAGCAAACAAACAACAAACAAAAGAAAGAAATACAGGGGTAGATTTGTGGTTAAGTAGAACCTGTTGACTCCAGGACACTCAATGTGATTATTGGTATGTGACCTTGACTTCGTCTCTAGATCTGCATCTGCTTGCTGTGTCCTGGAGAATCTGCAGAGTGTATTGCAAAGCAGGCTTAAGTGATTGAGTACAGAAACCTTGGTGTACTAATAATGAGGGGACAGTTTTTCTCAATAGACTGTGTTGTGATGTTTCTACCTGTTTTATTCCGTTCCCACAAGCTTTTTCCAGATACCATTTAATTCAAAAAAGCTCTCAGTTTTGTTTACATTCAGACAGTTACATTCTTATTGAAAACAAAGGCATTAATAAATTATTTAGATTATTAAAATCATCCTATAAGCAAGCAAACATAATGCTCCAAAAACCTATTTCCACTCATATGATGACTGATGGTTCATTTATGAAGACCATGCCTTAATTCTCTTGGGAGAATAATCCAATTTTGTTTTGGCAGACAAATAAGCCTTCCCAAGTGGTTGTTAGAAAGTGTACTGTGACCTCTCACTGTAAATACTGAATAGTTAGTACGCAAAGTTAATAATTTAAAAATACATATGAATCAATTTTACTCACAGCAGGCAGCAAAGAAAATAGCTTTTCAAGCTCTTATTTGTAGAAAACTTAATCCTAAAATTTATATATTGGAAAGATGTGTTTTATTCTTCCTTCTTCGTTATGGTATAAGTTGGCAGCATGTTCCACAGGACTGGTGTTTTGCCTGAAGCCTTGAAAGAGGAGTCAGCAGTGTTTTGCCATCCTCCTCTAAATAAACTCCTCTTGGCATCTGATACAAGCTAGTATATATAGTCTGTTTCTAGGAATGAGAAGATAGTACTTAATTTATAAAGAAGCTATCACTTTTTTAGGTCACAAATGGCATGAAACTTTTTTTAATTCTCCCTCAAGAGATGTTTCAAATGGTTACTCATCACCATGGTACGGTGTGTCTGAGGTTTCTGTAGAGAAAATAATGTTGGGTTGCTATCTTTTTACATAGTCAGGCTAAATTCATTCTTCTGTGATCCTGTTCTAAACAACAGCTTTTCGTATGAAATTACCTTTTGCCCCCCTTACTTCAGTCTTGCCAGTTCATTGCTCTAAACATCAAGGGATTAACGAACACACTCAAAAGAAGTAGGTGATAGGGTATCGTGTAGCTTTGCATGCCTACAGCAGGTCTGAAGCTCATTTTCAGATTTTACTTCCAAGAAATGAGGTAATTGTTTAGAAAGACAATCTTCTTGGTTGGACAGCACACAAATGCAACCATTTAAGTTAGTTGCAATTTTTACAAAGGAAAATTCCTGTTGGAATCATTCATTATTTTGAAAGGGACCCTCCCAGTCTTCTGATATTTCTAGAAACACAATCATTTTGAAATAACTGCCTCTGCAGTTATGTATTAGTCAGCAGAGGGCACTCTGCTCCTTTAAAAATAAAAAAGTTACAAAAATAAAAAAGCGGCTTAAAAATATGGAGGCTAAATGCTTTTCTTTTCAATGCCTTTTTTTTTTTTTAGCTTATCACATTTGATAATTATAATTAGTATGAACTGTGTAGAGGATTATTTTTCATTTAATACTTCCACTTCTGTATTGAAACACAGATATGATGACATGATGACATGATTCCTTGTCTGGTTTAACTCCAACTGGCAGCTAAGTACCACACAGCTGCTTGATCATGCCACCCATGGTGGGGATGAGAATCAGGGAAAAAAAAAGAGTAAACCTCACGGGCTGACGTAAGAACAGTTAAATAATTGAAACAAAATAAAATATAGTAACAATAGGAATGAAAAGGAGACCAAGAGAGGACTAAAACCCAAGAGAAACAAGAGATACCCAATCGAGTTGCTCAGCACCTGCTGAACAATGCCCATCCCATCCCCCAGCAGCGATAGGTCCTCTCAGCCAACTCTCCCCAGTTTATATAGTAAGCATGGCATTATGTGGCATGGAATATCCCTTTAGCGAGCCCAAATCACCTGTCCTGGACATGCTCCCTTCTCAGTGTCTTTTCAGCACTTGGTGGCTGGCAGAGCATGGGAAAATGAGAGGTCCTTAACTTGGGGTAAAGCACTATTTAGCAGCAACTAAAACATCAATGTGTTACCAACATTATTCTCATACTAAATCCAAAACTGTACCACTTGCTAAGAAGAAAACTAACTCTATCCAAGCCAAAATCAAGACATTTCCTTAAAAGGAACCTGGTGTTTGGTTCCCTATGTCGTAGGACAACCTCATCTTATATTCACCATAGGCTTCTTCTCTAGGTCTTAAATGCAGTGCAGTTTCTGCAGGTTCTTTGTGTAAGTGGGATGGCTGAATTTCTAAACTGTCTCAATTAACTGGCCACGACCTCCAGTCAGTAAAGAGCCTTTTCAGTTCTAGCCATTTGAATCTGCATAACTGTTATTCCTCTGTTTATTAGAAAGTCTATAGTGCATGACTCAGGTTTTGTTCAGGAGTGAGACTTAGCAGGAGTTCTGTTCATTGGTGCAATTCTTAAGTGAGATTTGACATACTGAAACATTGCCCTTCTATTTTATTTTTTAAAATGTACTTAGTGTTGCACTGCAATTGACTGAGGTACTGTATTATCAGAGAACTGTGAAGTACAACCAGTTCTTTTGCTTGAAAATGGAATGAAAATTTCAGCATGTCCACGTTTGCATAACACTTCCTTACATAAATTCAACTGAATTGCTGTTTAAAAATTTGGTGGAAAAATTTGCCATTTGCAGGACTTCTGTTGAGCACTGTTCTTCAAAAACAGTGAAACATGTTATAAAAGTCTAAAATCCTGTGGTGCTGTAATATAAAGCAGAGGAAGGACTAGTTAAAAATGCCAGTTATTTCTCCTAGCTTCTTGGAAAGTTATCCCTCTTGGTTTATAGATTATTTTCTTAAAAAAATATAATCACTTATCTGTGGGCAAAGCACATTGAAAATACTTTTCAGGAAAGATTATGAGGGGGCACATTTGATTTGTTACCATGTGGTCCAGTACTGTGAAAACTGTTTTGAGATGATGACCTTGTCAGGCACACGCTATTGAATCACATGTACGATGAGGAACTGTAGTGAAATGGAAAATGCATCCCTTAGTCTGAGCTTGGCATTTTTCTCTGCTCTTTGCTGTTAAAAACAGCCTTAAATCTTCTCCAGTTTATAGCAGTTGAATAAAGACAGTTCTTTGATTTTACCAAATGTAACTATAGAATCATAGAATTAACTGTGTTGGAAGAGACCTCCGAGATCATCAAGTCCAACCCTTGATCCAACCCCACTGTAATTACTAGATCATGGCACTCAGTGCCATCCAGCCTCATCTTAAAATGCTCCAGGGATGGTGAATCCACCACCTCTCTGGGCAGCCCATTCCAATGCCTGATCACTCTCTCTGGAAAGAACTTCTTTCTAATATCCAACCTAAACCTCCCCTGGCAGAGCTTAAGCTCGTGCCCTCTTGTTCTACTGCTGATTGCCTGGGAGAAGAGACTGACCCCCACCTGGCAACAGCCTACTCTCAGGTAATTGTAGAGAATGATGAGGTCACCCCTGAACCTTCCACTCCAGGCTAAACAACCCCAGCTCCCTCAGCCTCTCCTCACAGGACTTGGGCTCCAGTCCCTTCACCAGCCTCGTTGCTCTTCTCTGGACCCGCTCCAGCACCTCAATGTCCTTCCTGAACTGAGGGGCCCAGAGCTGAACACAATACTCAAGGTGTGGCCTCACCAACACAGAGTACAGGGGGAGGATCACTTCCCTGCTCCTGCTGGCCACACTGTTCCTGATGCAGGCCAGGATGCCATTGGCCTTCTTGGCCACCTGGGCACACTGCTGGCTCATGTTCAGCTTCCTGTCAATCAGCACCCCCAGGTCCATTTCTGCCTGGCTGCTCTCCAGCCACTCTGTGCCCAGCCTGTAGCGCTGCAGGGGGTTGTTGTGGCCAAAGTGCAGGACCCGGCACTTGGCCTTGTTGAACCTCAACCCATTGGAATCAGCCCAACTCTCCAGTCTGTCCAGGTCCCTCTGCAGGACCCTCCTGCCTACAGCTGATCAACACTCCCCCTCAGCTTGGTGTCATCTGCAAATTTGCTAATGGAGGACTCAATCCCCTCGTCTAATTCATCAGTGAAGATGTTAAACAGGACAGGGCCCAGCACTGATCCCTGGGGGACACCACTGGTGACCGGCCGCCAGCTGGATGCAGCCCCGTTCACCAGCACTCTCTGGGCCCGGCCCTACAGCCAGTTCCTGACCCAGCACAGAGTGCCCCTGTCCAAGCTGTGGGATGCAGCCTTTCCAGGAGTATATTTATGGGAGACAGTGTCAAAGGCTTTGTTGAAGTCCAGATAGACACATCCACAGCCTTTCCCTCATCCACCAGGTCACCTGATCATAAAAGGAGATCAGGTTGGTCAGACAGAACCTGCCCCTCCTAAACCCATACTGACTGGCTCTTATCCCTTGTCCGTCCTGTAGGTGCTGTGTGATTGCACTCAGGATGATCTGCTCCATAACCTTGCCAGGCACTGAGGTCAGGCTGACAGGCCTGTAGTTTCCCGGGTCCTCCTTGCAACCCTTTTTGTGGATGGATGTGACATTTGCCAACTTCCAATCATCTGGGACCTCCCCAGAGAGCCAGCACTGCTGGTAAATGATGGAGAGAGGCTTGACAAGCTCTTCTGCCAGCTCTCTCAGCACCCTTGGGTGGATCCCATCTGGTTCCATAGACTTGTGAGGATCCAAGTGGCTCAGCAGGTCGCTGTTTCCTCCTGGCTTACAGGGGGGCTATTCAGCTTCCTGTCCCTGTCTACAAGCTCTAGAAGCCAGCTGTCTTCAGGACAACCTATTGTACTGTTGAAGACTAAGGAAAAGAAGGTGTTAAATACCTCTGCCTTTTCCTCATCTTTGATAGCTGTGTTCCCACCCATGTCCAATAACGAATGGAAGCTTTCCTTGTCCCTCCTTTTGCTGTTGATGTATCTATAGAAAGACTTTTTGTTTTCCCTAACAGAAGTGTCAAGACCAATTCAAGTTTTGCCTTTGTCTCTCTGATTTTCTTTCAGCAAGACCTGACTATGTTCCTAAACTCATTCTGAGTAGCCAACCCTTTTTTCCATAATTGGTAGATTATCTTTTTTACTGTAATTTCCTTTAAAATCTCCCTATTCTGCCAGACCAGTCGCCTTACCCATCAGCTTGCATTTCAGCACACTGGGACAGCCTTCTCTTCAAGACTTGCTGCTTGAAGCATGTCCATCCCTCCTGGACCCTTTGTTTTCAAGGGTAGTTTCCCAGAGTATGCTGTGAACCAGTGTTCTGAAAAAGCCAAAATCTGCCATGTGGAAGTCCAGCACAGAGGTTTTATTGAGGCCCCTCCTTGCATCCCTAAGTATTGACAACTCTATTTTTTCGTGGTCACTGTGCCCCAGACGGCCTCCGACTACCACATCTCCTACCAGCCCCTCTCTGTTTGTGAACAGGTCTAGGAGGGCCCCACTCCTGATAGGCTCATTTACCAGCTGGAGCAGGAAATTATACTCTGTACACTCCAGGAATCTTTTAGACTGCCTCTTCTTCGCTGTGTGGAGTTCCCAGCAGATATCCGGTAGGTTGAAGTCACCCACAAGAACAAGGGCTGGCGATTTTGAGACATCTGCCAGCTGCTTGTAGAAAAATTCATCACCCTCATCATCCTGATTAAGTGGTCTGTAACATCCCACCAGGATGTCAGCCTTGTTGGCTTTCCCCCTGATTCTGATCCACAGGCACTCAACCTTATCATTACTGACTTCAAGTTCTATAGAGTCAAGAGTTTCTCTAACATACAGAGCCACCCCTCCACCTCTCCTGCCTTGCCTGTCGCTTTTGAAGAGCTTGTGGCAGCACTCCAGTCATGCCAACTCCTCCCACCATGTTTCTGTGATGGCAACTGCATCACAGCTTTCCTGCTGCACGATGGCTTCCAGCTCCTCCTGTTTGTTACCCACCCTGCATGCATTGGTGTACATGCACTTCAGCTGGGCTGCTGATTTTACTCTTCACCTGGGCTTCCCACTCTTAGGCTCATCTCTGGAGAGCCTGATTTCAATCCCTTCCCCCTTCAAACCTAGTTAAAAGCCCTCCTGATCAGCCCTGACAACTTACAGGCTATAGTCCTTTTGCCCTTGCTAGATAGATGAAGCCCACCCGATTTGAGGAGACTAGGTACCATGGAATTTTCCCCATGGTCAAAAAAACCAAAATTCTGGCAGTGGCACCAATCTTTTAGCCACCTATTGATGGGATGGGTTTTCCTGCTCCTCTCCTCATTCATCTTTGCTATTGCAGGAATTGAGGTGAATAACACCTGTGCTCCTGTCCTTAATTAACTAACCTACCCAGTGCCTTGACATCCTTTTTAATCGCCCTGGTACTTCTTCCATTAGTGTCCTCATTGCCAGCCTGATCTACTAACAGTGGATAATAATCTGAGGAGCTCAGGGAGTCTCCTACTAATATCCCTCACCTGGGCACTGGGAAGGCAGCAAACCTTCCTGTGGGATGGGTCCAGTCGGCACAAAGGGCCCTCAGTTCCCCTCAGAAGGGAGTCACTAACTACAACTATCATTCTTTTCTTCTTTATAGCTGTGGTTGTAATCCATCTGGTAGACAAGGTGAAACCAGGAGACCCTCCAGACAGATCTTCCTCCTGATTGTCCTCTGCCTGATTCTCTGGGTCCAGGGCCTCATATCTGTTCTTTAAGGGCACCACGGGAGGTGATGGGGGTCAGGAGGGGATTCTTTTACCTCTTCGAACAGGGACCTGTTTCCATTCCCCCCATCTACTTGGTTTGCCCCATCTGCCTGATGGCAGGAGGGGCAGGGCTTCACCGTCTCCTGCTGGACTTCCTTTGGGGTCAAAAGGGTGCAGCTCCACCAATCAGTTTCTCTTTGACTTTCCCTAGTGCTTCTCAGCCTCTCTACCTCTTGAGCTCTGACACCAGGCACAGCAAATCATTCACCTGCCTGCATCGTACACAGATGCCACTCACAGTGTCCTCAGATACTGAATATGGTGATTGTCCTGCCCTATTCTGCACTGGGACAGCTCCACCTTGAGTCTGATGTGCCGTTTGTGTCAATACAAGGAAGATCTAAAGCTGTTGGAGAGCATCCTAAGGAGCACAGTGAAGATGATGAAAGGCCTTGAGAGGAAGCCGTATGAGGTCACTTAGTGTGTTCAACGTGGAGGAGACCGAGGGGAGACCTCATTGCAAGTCACAGCTTCCTCTTGAGGGGAAGAGGAGGGGCAGGCACTGACCTCTTCTCTGTTGTGACCTGTGACAGGACCTGATTGAATGGCCTGAATTTGTATAAGTGGAGGATTTGGTTGGATATTAGAAAAAAGTTGGGCTGGATACTGGATCAGTCTTCTCAGGGAAGCGGTCACAGCATCAAGGCTGACAGAGTTCAAGAAGCATTTGGACAACTCTTTTAGGCATGTGATGTGATTCTTGGGGCTGTCCTGTGCAGAGGTAGGAGTTCAACTCATGATTTTTTTGGGTCCCTTCTGACTCAGGATATTCTGTGATTCTATGATTTCATGTTTTAGTATGTCTTATCAAAATGTAAAACATTCTAAATTAGAGACATTTAGGGAAAATTGTGGTATGATTTTTAGACAGGAAGATATAAGGCTTGTGTTTATGAACACTGACAGTCACACCAGCATTTTAGTATAATAATATAAATACAAGAAAATTGCTTGGTAGGATGGGCAGGAAAGTGTTTAGCTATCAATCAAGCATTTTGGATCAGAAGCTGTTTCAGATCTCTGTTCTGAGATTGTCCTTAAATTATTGGATGTTTGCACATGTAATTTTTGGAAATGAACTTACTAAATATGCTGTCTGGGTAGGTCCCAGGTGTTCAAAAATAACTGCCATAGAAAATTTGAGCTTGCTTCATACATGAGATTAAAAATTCAGCTTTCAGTCATATTTTTTATATGATCCATTGCTTAAGGAAAGTGATACTATTATATTTGTTTTACTATCTTTTCCATTCCAACTGTGTCAGTAAGGTTCTCTTTTTCCTGCTTAATCTTGTGACCTGATCTCAAACAAAGCTGAGTAGCAAATGGTTTTTAGCAATAAAAATAAATAACAGTGTAAGGAAACAATTAATTGGTTCTTCACTGTGTGTTGCTTTCATTGTCCCTCAGTCCATTAAAATTAATTCAGTCTTTTGGGGGCTTCACAAAAACACCACCACTGTCTCACGTTTGGCAGCAGGCAGATGATTTTTGTCTTAGTTTCTGCTATTGAATCTGATTTTTTCTTTATCTGACTATCAGCTACATCTGAAATCCTGTTACAGAGTTTTTTCTGAGAGTAATTTTAGACTTGATAGCAGTTTCTGATTCGTAATTCAGTTCAGTCACAGGACAACAGTAGCCTGTGGCAACATTAGATTTCTGGGGTGGTTATCCCCTCCAGTCTCTAGGTGGTACCTGCTCTTCAAAGGAAAAGGACGTAAATAACTAATAAAAGAAGGTATTTGTCTTTTCCTGTAGCATCTTTATGTATCCACAATTTGGGGGGGCTTCCCTGACACTCTACATTAATCACATATCAGGAAATTGAAAAACACGTGCTTGTTGGTTGGTTTACCCCTCCATTTTTAGTGGGGTCATGAATTGTCCAAGAGAAGATGACAGGCCAGTCTTCTGACTTCTGGTAAAAGACTTCTGGTAGGCTCTGGGCATTTTTGCTCCATACAAAGTCAACAGAAAAGAGAAGCTTTTTAGTCGATGAAGCTTTCCCTCAGAGATTTGGCTAATGTTTCATTCTGAAGATTTATGCTGTTTCACAGAAAAAAAGAAAAAAAAAAAAAACAGATGGCTGACCCATTTTACTGGAAAGATGAAAGAGCTATTTGGCATTAAAAGTTGTTATTTCCTCAACTTATTCAGCTAACTGCTATTGTTGTCATAGTTAACCACTGTGATAGGTCAGGAAAATATTAGAGTACCTTAGTAAAACCCAACTTAATGTAAATGCACACAAACAGCTAAAGAACACAAGTGCTTCGTAGTAGTGAAATGTCATCCCATTGATGGAAAGGAAGTCTTGTGCAAATCTAATCATCATTAATGTAGTCCTGTAGTGCCAAAGGACAGAGAAAGTGTGAACCTTTTTCTTAATAATAGTGCTGAGTTACTAGAACTTTTTCAGCAGGTATGTTGCTCTCTTGGAGTAGGTTGTGTAGGATCAGATATCTTCAAGTACCTTTGGCTATCCCATGATTTTCCTATTACTGCAAAAATAAATTCAACAAATCCTTTTCCTGAAGTCTTAAATCAGTTCCTTCCTCACCCTGGTAATATCAGAATGTGAAAGTCACATGGCTTCATTGGGTATTCTTGTGTGACTGCTGTAGATTTTAAAAACACACAGCAATCCACACTTTCCATAGTGTGTGTTTAGGCAGAGTGAATATCATATCTGCTTGAAATGTATAATTCTGCTGTGTTTTGGTTAAAGGAAGTAGTAAAGCTATATAATTTTCTTCAGAATTACCCTTTTCCCCATTCTGATGGTATATGGTTCTAAAACAATTCTCTTCAAATTAAATAGTACATTTACAGTACATTTAAATAGCACATTATAGCAGAAACAAAAAAAAGGCAAAAGCCTTCCTTGAAACAGAGAAGAAACACAACTGGGGAAAAAAGGAAATAAATACTAGTAACAAGATAAAAAGGCAGTGTCTTTACGTTTATTGGGGAAGCTTTCTAGGTCTTATAACAAAATAAATTCTTAATTTTCCTTTAAACTTTTTTAAGGTAAGGGTTTAATTTGTACATTTGGGAACTGGACCTAAATTAGCTGGCTGTGGAAAGCTATGCTAAATCTTTGAAACCTGTTACTTGAAGGAAAATTTACTTCAGGAAATCACAGAGGCCTTTCACTAAATTGAAGTGTTAGTTTAGATTCTGGGATGTGCAACAACATGTGAGTGGGTGTTCACATACGGGCGTCAGGGTAGCTTGGTATGATACGACATTTAACATGCCCGTAGCTTGTGATGTAGATACATCAGGCTTTGTACTCTGTCAGTAACCTCATAAGAAATAATTATAAAAGAGTTGTTACCATTTGGAGGTAACAATTACTTTCTCTTACAGGGCTGAACCTTAGTCTCAAATGTAGTAATAACTTAGCAGTAATTGCTGTTAATTGACCACTAATATGATTACACTTTCTCTGTTGAAAGTGTTGACGGTGTTGTGGGAGTTTTATGTAACTGTGCTTAGTGGTACTTACAACCTTTGTATAGTGTTTTGAGATCTTTAGGTTAAAATACAATAAATATTGTATAAATATAATAAAAAACTGAGTACTAGCAGTTTAGATATATGAATTCAGGAAGATTTTTGTCATGTCAATTCTTCTATTAGAGTTTCTTTGTAAATTGCTCTTCTTAGAATTACTATGAACAAAACTAGAATAAATGTCCAAAACCTAACCTTCTTCATAAAGAATGAAATTATAATGACGTTAAAAGTAGAAGTTACCTAAGATCAGTGTAAGCCTGATTCAGTTTTTTCATCTGCCTCTTTGTCCTTTTGGAAGAGAAGGAATAGCTAATAGATGCTTCATTTCTCTTTTCCCCCATGTTTTTCCTACTTTCTCCTTTGTTTGGAAAATTTGGCTTTTTCTGTAGAGTTTGATTGCCAGAAGTGTTTGCTGAAGAAGTTGTTTCAGATGGTGGAAGCATTACAGTAGGTATGGGGGTTTGAGAGAAAAGGGGTGAATAGTGGTAAAAGCTCTTGCCTCACGCTCTGGTTTGCCATGGGAGAACAAGTATGTGTTAGCTTTGGGCTCTTTAGATCTATTTATTACTACATGGTATCTAGACTGTACTACTGTAATCGCACCATCCCATAGCTTTCCTTTCCTTAAATAGACAACACGTATGTTCCATCTCATAGTAGGGCATCTCTTGTTTGATGAAGGGAAACCATATTTTTACATACTTAATTTTCTAACTTATCTAGCTTTATAACCTAACAGTTATTCACTATGAGTGAATTAGGTATCAGAGAGGAAAATAACTTTTTACTCTTCCACCTACCGTCAGAAAAAACTTTCAATTACTATCAAAACCCTTCGTTTGTAAAAAGTGGATTGGAAACTTCAGGATAGAATAGTAGGATAACTGAAACTAAGTATATTTATGGGAATCTAAATCATATATTTAAATTGTACACCCAACCTCCCCTGGCTTCCTTTATGTCAGATGGTTGGCTGCAGTCATCTGTCAATCTTCATCCAAGTTAGTAATTTTTATCGGAATTTTCCACAAAAGTAACAGCAGGGGTTTTTTTCCACTTGGGCTGTGATTCAGGGAAAAGGCAAATAATGTTCCAGGTTCGTTAGGCAACACTAAGTAAGTTCCTGGGAATAGATGGTGTTTCTGATAAGCTCAGTAAGAACATTCCTGAGACAGAGGTATGGAGTTGAAGGTTGGGGGGTGGTTAATGCATCACCACAATGTTACATCTACTTCAAATATCTGCAGCCTCTAAAGCAGCATAGCTTGCTGTGCAGCCCTGTAAGGCAAAGTATTTGTATGGACCGCACTTAGAGATTACAAGTTATGAAGCTCAAATCTGTGGATGGCTCATGTTTTTGAGATGGCATAAATAGTCATTTCTGCTTTCAAGCTACCTTATCAAGATTCCCCACCCTCACCCTCCACAAGAGACAAATGTATGGTCATGATGGTGTCTTTGTGATGACTTCCATTCAGTTCCTGGTCTGCTTGGACCTGGTTACATACCATTGCTCTCAATTTTGCAGTCAGTGTAAACTATACTGTCCAGGCTTAACAGATATTATTGTGCTTGATCCTTTACTTACTGACAGCCAAGCACAACAGCCGCAGGCTTTTTCTGGCTGGGGTGGGAAATTTTTTTACAAAACAGGAGATATCCTCTCATGTTAGAGAGTCCTTTAAATGGGCACCTTAAATTCAGCTAGTCAAGAGATCATTGCTGTGATGCAACCTTACCTGCTGGGTCTCAAGCATATTGTTTTCTCCTGTGTATTTAAGATCCCAGAGGAATTTCTTTTGAAATAGACTGCATTTCTGCCTGACTTCCCTCATTCTGGTAGGTTGGAGTGCTAATTTGGGATAATTATGGAGGTTGTATCAGAAGGAATATAAAAATATGCACCTTTTTTGATGGTTGATACACTGATTGTATTCACTGTTTTACGTCTCCAAATGGCTGATGCATATAAAGAGAGCAGAGCCTTTGGCTGGCCCAGTTAGACTCTAAGAAACATTATACCTTCCAAAAAATTATGAAGGTAATAAGAAAAAGACTGAGACAATTAGGCCTAGAGATAAAAAAAATACACTTTTGTAAGTGTACAAAGGATCATGGCCAAAAGAGTATTTTCAGAAAGACCAGCGTAAAACTCTTAAGACTGTTGAAGCTCAGAATGAGTTTTTAACACTGTTTTAACAGCAGTTTTCTGAAGGCAATGAGGAAGGATACATGATAGCTATTTTGATGTCTCCTCAGGCTCAGATTTCATGGTTTCAGAATCAAATACCATTCCCAAAAATTCCAGTTTTCTTATTCTGGAATAATTTTTTTAATACTTGCAGAAATGACTGAAAAAGATCCTAGATGAAGGAGATATAGTTTGCTAAAAAGAATTGACTATTTGTAAGATTTCTGGCAAATAATGTGGAAATTGTTACAAATAGTCTTACATTCCCAGAAGGCCATGGAAAAGTTGACTGCTGCTTTCAAAAGTGTCTTGGACTGAAAAGTCACCTACACCATCTGAATTTTGCTTGTGGAATGTTAGAGCTGAACTAGCGGTAGTTAGAGCTTAATGACCACTTTGAATTTGGTGATACTTATGGAAGCCTTCAGTTTTGTCTGTCATTTTGACTTTTTTTGTTGTTTCAATGTTTTGGTAACAATTACCAGTGCCCCAAAAGAAAGAAGTCCAAGAAGATACAATTTGGAGCAACTTCAACTCCCTGTGATGGTTTTCTCCATTTTTCATCTTCACAACCGTTTTCATGGTACTTATTTTTTGAAATTGCAAGTACATGTTGGTGATACGACCAATATGAAGAATTATTCCTATTAATCTTGTTTACTGTATATGAGCTTTCTGCAAACATAGAAAATGAAGTAAATTTTACTGTCTTGTTTGTTTTGAATTAGGTTCATGCACTGTTAGTTCGAGAAGTCGATGTGGAGAAGGTGTCAAGTTTTGAGAACCCATATGTAGATGCAATAAGAAGTTTATGGAATGACCCTGGAATTCAGGAGTGTTATGATAGACGACGGGAATATCAGTTATCAGATTCAACTAAATAGTAAGTACATGGTGGCTTCAAACAATTATGTTTAATTTTCTGTTTCTAACAAAGTAATTTTTACTTTTTAGCTTATACTGTATGCCTGTGTACATATTTGTATGCATATGCAGCACAAACATACCTGAATATACACTTACTAGATTGAATTAAGGAGTGGAGTACATCTACTTTAGGATTATATCTGCACTTGTTTCACAGAATGACAGTCTGTTGTAATCCAAAGTCCTAAACTAAGATTCTAACTAGGGATAGTTAATTTAGTTACTCTTTAGTAATGTAGCATATGGCTTTGATAAAATTTCTCATCTGCTGTCAAAGAAATAGATAATAGATAATGACCTTTTGATGTTGATCAGTATTACAAAACATAGCATAGTTTGGTATTAAAGCTGTGGCAAAAACACTATGGACTCTGCATGAGTTTTTGTATTAGCTATAAAAAAAATTGTTCTGATGATAGAATTCCAGTTTCCTTTTGGCATGTGTACAGGAATGGAAGCCCTCTTACTGAGGAAAGTGCAGAGGAATACAAAGGCACCACGACTCTCCCATTAGCCCTCCCATTGAGGCAGGGCTGTAGACATGACAAGACTGGGATGATATTTGTCTGCACAGTAGTTTGATGATCCTTATCTAGCACAGCACTTTATAAGTGAGTCAAGATAAACTTACTAGGATCTTGCTGAAACAGTTTAGGCAGCTGAAAACCTATGGATGCATGACATAGGTTTCCTCAGATTTGCTGCAATGTTATCACCACACCATGTTTTTCTTCTTGCCCTGTGCATAGGGTTTCTGTTGTCCTGTGCAATTCTGTCATGGTTACCTTCCCAAGCCAAGATTTGTGTTTGTGTACATGTATTTCGGTGTAGAGGGTTCAAAGCACTCTTGTGTGGCATCTCTCTTGTATTATTTGGATTCTCACTGTCCCTAAAGATACCATAGTGTGTTTTGGTATTACGTGGTAAGAAAACAAATAGAATATTACATAAAGCAAAGAACTTCAGGATGCATAACAGGGGGGGGGGGGGGAATTTTAAGGAAAAGTTGCTGACAATATATTTTCACATTGTTTCTGTACTGAAACAAGCGGCAAGGTTAAGTAGAAGCTGAAGCAGAACTTGTCTTATATTTTGAATTTCTTGTATTTGTAGGTCCTAACTCTGTTTCCACCACTGATGATACTGGTTTTAAAGTTGAAATAAATGTATGTATTTTGTGTGCTTACCTTAGAGGTTAAAAATAGAATTACTTATTCTCTAAAGTAGGAAATAATGATCTGATGCTAACTCAGATCAGATTGTGCTGAATACCATAGTTTTGACCTACTTATTTAATTGTTACCAGAGTGGATCTTTTGAGTAGCATTAAAAATATTAGGGAATAATTATTAAGTAGCTGTAAAAGCAAATTACTAGAACATTGTCTTGCAAAAGATGCATGTACTAGTTGATTGGTTATTTCTCAAGCTCAGTATATTTAGCAATTCATCATGAGTTTTTGCAGGTTTGGTGAATTTATTATAGTTCATACTATGGATTTCTGCAAAATCTTTTAGTATTGTAAATCAATGTGTATGAGTCTTTAGAAAAGCCTCTTGTGTATTTATGCTTGCAAGTAGAGTTTTTTCAGGTATGTAAGTCCATTAAAAACAATTAGCAGAAAGAAAAGAAACACTGTTTCAAAAATACAGTGTATATGTTTACCAGTAGAACACCCAAACAAATTTACTAGCATTAAATCCCTGTCGCAAAGCAATGAAAAGAATTGCTTAGAAGTTACTACTGGGATTCACAAAAGCAGTAAGACAGAAATAAGCACTCAGTGCCCATTTCTTCTGACTTGATGTATAAACCAAAACAGTTTGTTGTCCAGCAGATCTCTTGTAAGCATATGTGTCTGTATGTCTAGTAAGCATATGTGTCAGTGTCAGACATGTTCGTCCTTCATCCCATGCACAAGCCTCTCATCTCCTCAGTAGTTTTCCCCTGTGTTTTTGTTGTTGTAGTAGTAGTAGTAGTAGTAGTTTTGGTCTGCTGCCTGTATTGCTTTTTTCTCCCATCAGTGTTCGACAAAGGTCAAGTGCTGGGTCCTGCTCTTGAGTCACAACAACCCCAGGCAGCACTACAGGGTGGGGGCAAAGTGGCTGGAAAGCTGCCTGGTGGAAAAGGATCTGGGCATGCTGGTAGACAGCAGCTGAACATGAGCCAGCAGTGTGCCCAGGTGGCCAAGAAGGCCGATGGCATTGTGTCAGCAATTGTGTGTCAGCGGGACTAGGGAAGGGATTGTCTGTCTGTACTTGGCACTGGTGAGGCCACAGCTCAAATCCTCTGCTCAGTTTTGGGTCCTCGAATATAAGACAGATGGTGAGGTGCTGGAGTGTGCGCAGAGAAGGACAGTGAAACTGGTGAAGGAATTAGAGAGTAAGTCCTATGAGAAGTGGCTGAGGGAGCTGAGTTGTATACCTTGGAGCAGAGGAGGCTTGGGGGAGACCTTATTGTTCTCTACAGCTACCTAACAGGAAGTTGCAGCAAGATGGGAGTCAGCCTTTTCTCACAGATAACTAGCAATAGAACGAGAGGACATAGTCTCAAGCTGCACCAGGGGATGCTCAGTTTGGATGTCAAGAAGAATTTCTTCATCAAAAAGGTTGTTAAGCGTTGAAAGAGACTGCCCAGGGAGGTGATGGAGTCACTATTCCTGGAGGTGATCAAGAAACGACTGGACGTGGCACTTAATGCTGTTGGTCTAGCTCACAATGATTGATCAAGGGTCAGACTCAGTCATCTTTGAGGTCTTTTCTAACCTAAATGATTCTGTTATTACACGTTGTCTTCCTCTGTGTGTTCTATTATTTTATTGTTTCCAAGTTCTATTCCAGGTTTCTAATATGCCCTGTATATCATAATACTTTCACTTCCTGCCATCTGTGGACATGTTTTATCATTGTTAGCTATGCCTGTGATCTTTTTATACCTACTGGTAGTAGCATGGAAGAATACATCTGATGTGTAGTTTACCACAAGAGGTGGTAATAGTGTCTAAGAAAGAAAATTTCCTGCATCATGGGAGTTGAGTTGAACTTCATAGAGGCTCAAAAAATGCATTCCATTCTCTTCCCTGGCCATTGGATGCTCCGCAACTTGGACATTTCTGTTGTTTTAAAATCAACTTTTAGACTTCTTTTTGGTAAAGTCAGGAGGACTTCAGGTATATAGAGGTTATTCGCTTCTCAGGTACATTACAGGATGACTTAGCCACTTAACTGCCGCTAAACCACTTCCCTTAAAGATGTTGTTCACAGTGTGAGACTGATGTAAAATAATAACACACTGTGGGTTGCCTTAAGTAGTAGCTATGTGAGATGAGAACATTCAGTATGTGCTGTACAGAGTGTCAAGACCTTAACCCACATGTGAGGAGATTACTAATCAACAATCTGATTGTATCATGGCTGTCCAAAGCCTAAAGAAAGGAGAGGCAACAGTCTTCTGTGTTGACATTAAAAGAGACAGAATTTGGGTTGCAATTGGAATTTGTAAAGATTTGTCACCATTTTTCCCCAAGATGACACTAAGGGCTTGCCCTTCATGAACAAAATGTAGGAAATATTTAGAATTGGAAAGTGTCCAAGAGCCTTGCTTGGCTCAGATTTTAACTTCATTTTTCTCTGGCCCCATGAAATGGAAGTATTTGGCTATTGTGAACCTTCAGTCAAGGACTTTCTAGTTGCTACACAAGCACTGAGAATATCTGTTTAGCTTCCCTTCCATGGCTATGTTTCCTGGCACTTCAGATAATTAAATATAATTCTCCCACAGGTTCCTACCCCACTGTGTTAGCTGTTTCAGTGAGTATCTCATGGACCACTCTGTAATGCACCACTTTGTTAGCCATATGTGCCATGGCATTCTTGTGGGCTTTTGCATTTGCTGTCACCTTTAACAACTCAGTTCCTGCAGTTATGCAGCTGTGTGTATATCTTTGAGTTGAGTTAGTTGGACAGTTAGTACAGAAATGCAGATTCCAGTGTTTTGCCATGTAATAAGAGCTCAAGGATGTGATTCTGAGGACATCTTCAGCATATCACTGACTGCTAACAGGGAAAAAGAGATGAAATCTAATTATGTGTGCTCCGTAAAGCAGTTTCACCTTATGTGAAACTACTGAAGTTGTAGGGCTTTGGTCGTTTAGTAATTTTCCTATGGCAGTATTCCATTTGAGTTTTAAATATTTTCATAAGTTCAGCTGAACAATTAATTCCTTCATATCTGTCAGCTAAAAGTAACATTTTGCTTCTGTGTTCCACTTCTGAAACAGATGTATTTTACTGGAATTAATGCGTGTAGCTCTAAAGGTACACGAGAGGAAAAATCAGTGTATGAATCTAAGTTCTTACTAAGGCAGTTTACTCCACTTGCTGGTATTGCCTTTAGCAATCATTCTTTCTTTTATTTCCTAAAGATGTAGGGAATTCTTAAGAGTATACTGGGTTTGTATGAGCCTTTCAGAAGGCTCATACTGTCCTGATTTGGGACCTGCTATGCAGCTGACACTGATACAGCAAATTTTGAACAACTGTCTGTGGGCTATCTGTGTAGAAGTCACTAGTTTGTGGTGAGAAAACCAAATACTCACAATTTTTAAGATGCATAAGCACATCATTTTAATATATTAAACAAACATTTTAATACTGTTCAGTAATTCTTTCTTACCTTCATCTGTAAAATCATACCTGAAGGTCCTAAAGCTATACTTGGGGGCAATTTCTGTTGCAGAATGGTAGATTCTGCTTTTATGTATTTACAATTTACAGTCTTACTTATGTAAAGTTTACAGTAAGATAGAAACAGCCAGTAAAAGTGAAAGTCTGAAATTCAAAGATCAAGTACTAGCAGCAGAACCATGCTAATTATATCTTATGCCTTACATATAGTCCCCAAACATTAAAGGAAAGTCTGAAGAAAGATGGGACATGGAATCTACTGCATACCAAAGCACTGCTGCCTATAGGAAAACTTCAGATTATGCAGCAGAACTCAGAAAATTCAGCAAGGGAAGTGGGGTTATGTAAAGCTGTATAGGGTATGTATTTCTTTCAGGATCCTTTCCTCATGCAGTACCAAACATGTTTTTAATGGCTATATAACTTTTACACCACATTTCCTAAAAAGAAAAGTTTACATGAGCAATTTTTTAATGGATGACTTGCATTTTTTAGCCTTCGCTGAGATTGGCTTTTAGCCATGCGGGAAATTGAGGAAGACAGCTAGGTAGGATTTGGGTGGAATAAGGATAATAACACCATGCAGAATTCTTCCTAACTCACTGCAAAGATCTTAGATTTACTGTGTTTACTTTAGATTAAGATTAGATGGGTCTGGAAACTGGTAATGTGCCTTCATTTTTCACCGGTGGTGTTGAGGCTCAGAAGCGCAAACCTCTACAAAAATTCTGAGAACACAGCCGGTACTTGTTTACAGTTAGGTTTGTACACTGAAAACTGATTCCTTATCTTGTGCTCCTGCCTGTTAGCAAAGAGGACACTTTTGTCAGTTATTCCAGCAGCATTGTGAGGCAGGAAAATTCCTGCTACAGCAGCTTTAGCATTTTGTATATGTGCAGTTGAAACACAAGCAAGTTGTATGCATTCTCAAAAATGCAGGAAAAGAAATGCTTTTCAAAGCTTGCTTTTCTGCACATGGTCAAAATTAGCACTATTTGTTTTACGGGTAATCTCATCAGCCGGTTCAGAGTTTTGTAGAACAAAAAACCAACACTCCATCCGCAACCCCGCAAAACCACACGTAACCTCAGCAATAGTATGGGGTGTAGCCCCACCTGATTCCAGAATAGCCAGACTCCAAAGGACAGAGATAGAGATATATCAAATCTTATTGAATGTCTTGCCTAATTATCTTAATAATAGGCTTTGGTTAAGTTTTTATTTTCACTTACTCTGCCACTATATGTGTATAAAACTGCATATTTTGTAGGGGGTAATACCCATGAACTGTCACAATATTGAGGAAATACTTCTTTTGTCTTCTCTTTTTTTTTTTTTTTTTGAGTTGAACCTCAGAGCTTTAGGGCTGAAAATACGTAAACACTTATGGTTTCTATCATACCAATATCTGTCTTACTTGTGGTTGAATGCATTGAAAGAATTTGCATATGAAATGTTGCTGGTAAGGCTTGCTTTTATAGCTGTGGTTACAGCGAAATCACCCCCATCAAACTTTATGTCAAACAACAGCATTTGTAGAGTTTCTTGAGGTTTGTCCCTTCCCTTTTTCTCATATTCTCATTCTTTCCATATAGTCTAAGAAACAGTCACATTATTTGCTGGCTGGGTGATAGCTAATTGTCTTTACTGGTTTTATACTGACCTTTTTATCAGTGACAATAATTACCTGTATCTCAACATATTTGGTTTTATTTAGAGATTTCTAATGGAGTGTTTCTGGTATGGTGCCAGGCAGATCCCTCCTCCTCAGCAGTGTGTTTCAGAGGCACTCTGCTCCCCGGGGACTTACCTGTGCTTACAGGGTCTTTCAGGCGGACTTCTTCTAAGCACAGGGTTTGTTAGTGTGCTAGTGAATTTTAACTCAGCATCTTTCTACATAGGTTTTGCCTGCTCAGTGTAGTAAGACTTATTAGGTAGCAATGATAAGTAGACTAGTCTCATTTTTAACCTCAGAAAGGGAAGCAAATGTTACAGATGGATGAAGGCTGTAGCTTTTCTGCTTTTGTCTGCCCGTGCCTTACTTGCCTGCACCTGATTATTTAGGCTATACACTGAACATACTTTAAACTTCATCTTATGGAATTATTCCTGAGAAAATGCAACTTTATCACATAATTACTTGCAAAATCTGAGATCAAAGATGCTGTTAAGTAGTAGCTCATGGCTGGAAGAGAGTGTTTCAAAGTGCCTGTCCCATGTTGAAGGCACTCCAAGACCTCAATCTCTGAAAGTAAATTCAAGTAAGTTTTGATGAACTGCCTTCGGTAAGTGATGGAGACCTAAGAAATTAATTAAGTCTGAATATTGAACTACCTGTTCATGATGATGGGAGTCATATCAACGTCTTAAAGAACTTTATTGGTTAAAACAACTCTGGTCTGTTTATTAAGGTTGGGAGTTTTACTTCCTTGCTTGATTTCTATATGAGAAAGGCATGTACAGAGCCAGTCAGTCTACTCCCATGATCCTGCTCCTGCTGTTTATTTTGAAATGTGGAGAAACAGTACCTTTGAAACCCGCTCTCTTTCAAGGGCATCATTAGCATCTCCATAGCCCGACAACTTCCCTGAAACTAGCTTGGATCTTGTGTTAGGTGATGCAAAGTGCATTAAAAATAATTAAAAATTAATTCTTTCTTAGTGCTGACTGGGAAACAAAAGTCTTCCTCTGTTTCTGGTCAGTGTGCAGATCACAAGCATGCTGCTAGACACTGGCGGTTTCTCCTGACGTCAAAGGAGGGTCACAGCCAGCAGCTCATTACATACTCATCACCTTGGTAATGCACCTTCTGCCTGTCACTATAGCAACCCCCTGGAAAATTACCTCAGCAGCCACTAAAATTCATTTTCACAAAAACTAATTTCAGGTATAATTAATTTCTGAAACTTGGTCTGTATTATAAATTTACTCAGAACCACGTATTTTCCTATTTGCTTTCCTTTGTCTAACGCCTAACCGAGTAGGTACTGTTTGGGTGAGAGGCGATATAGCTACAGTGTGATTCATCAATGTAAGATTTCTTAGCAGGTGGTAAAAATCAGCTCAGAGTACCATGTAGCTGAGACCTAAATATATTACATGGTTTCTACTGTTAGTTCAGCTGAATTCCCCATGGTAACACTGGTGGTTACTCACTGTTGGACTAGCCCTCAGGATGGCGTATTTGCAATACCCATATTGTTCTTATGGCTTTATATTTTGAAGCTAATAAAGTGAGGTAATCTGGTTTTGGGCAATTGCTGGCAACTCTCTCTTTGTGGAAGTTTGTGGATATGTCAAGTCTTGCGGTTTGTTTGCAAGAGCGTGTAGCAATTTCTAGTATACACTGAAGAATTAGTTGCATTGAAGGCTGATTACAGTATTTGTTCATTCATTTCGAGTTAGGCACTTACCCTAAAATATGCTGCACATATCTATTTGTGTGCTTAAACTTTTTGTTTGTGCATAGGATTTGTTTGCCCAGGTGAGCAGTGTAGTTGTCAGTACTTCAGGGGCGGCATTAGGTAAGTGCTTTAAAGCCACAGTGAATCAGCTTTTATTAATAAGCAGATATACAAAAGAGCCAGTCTGAATCTTCATTTTCTTTGACTCCTCACCCATCTGCATTCAAAAACCTGACACATTTCTCATAGCCTTGGCTTCAAAAGTATTCTTCTCCTGGCTTATAAGACAGTGGAGGAAGTAACTCCACCCTGCTTTCCTGCTGGTGTTTATGGACTTCCCACATCCCAGGCCATATCCATCAAATAACTTACCTTCATTTGAACAATTTCAGTATTCCAAATAATTTTGACAGAAATGTGTTATCAAGCTGCTGTACAAGTGAAAGAGGTGGCAGCTGGGGATGGGCTGAGTTACAGCTAGGGTGGGGCTGGAGCAACACAGTTGAAGGAAGGAAAGAGTTGTCATCAGCTAGCAGTTTTGATGTTTTAATTTTAAGTTGTTACTTGATAAAGTAATATAAAAATAAATAAATTTTTAGTTTAATAATTTGTAGGGTGCTTAAAGGCTATGCATGCAGTGCTGCATTTCCCTCATGGTCAGAGAATTTCTTTAAGCCTCAACTTTCATGTGGAGGGGAAAGGTTAGATAGCCAACGCTTCTGGCATGAGGAAGGTTTAAAAATGTAAGTCTTTCTTGTGACAGCGACTTCTAAACTATGATAAGCCAAATAACCAATTTTCAATGTTACGGGAACAGTTAAAATAGTTGTATGTGAAAAATGTGTGTAGTGGTAATATCTTTAAATATTTATGGAATTCCAGTTGTCTTTTCTTTTTATGTAGTCATCTGTAACAACTTATGTATTCCCTCTCAGCGTTTTGAAATAGTGAGTCAACCCAACAAACCACTTGTTCAGAATAATCAGACTGTCACCCCACCCCTTTTAATGCAATTCAAAAACCCATTTTTGTGCTTTGTGAGGAGAAAATGTCTTGGATTTTAGCTGTGTACTTCTATGGGTTTTGAAGTGTAGCATTTTGCACTTAATACAAAAGTTGTGATAATATGTTGAACCTTAGGTGTGTTGATTTGCTACCACCGACATTTTAGGAAGATTGCACCTGGCTGAATAGAGAAATTAACTTCTGCAATATATAAAAAATCTTCGTAACATAAAACAGTGGGTAAAATGGAAAAACCATTTTGTCAGTCCCTATAATAGATTTTTTAGAATTAGTTACTTTATTTTAGAAATTACATAATTTTTAAGAGGGACTTAAAAACAGTGATTTTAGGTTGTCATGAAGGGAGCTTTGTGTTGCTGCTGCAGGCAAAGCTTTCAGTCTGATTTTTAGAAACATGTTTAATCCCCTTGAAGTTGATAGCAGAACATGAACTTATATATCCTCATAGGGTGTATATTACACATAGGAAGTGTAATTGTGTGCAGAACTGTCAGTAGCAGGAAATACCTACTCCTTTGCTTCAGAACAACAATGCAGAACTTCATTAAAATCTGAATTCCAGCACAAGTAATTTTTCAGCAGAAGTATCTCTGTTAAAATAAAATTTAAAAACAACACACACAAAAGAAAGAAATGCCACAAAACAAAACTTAAAATAATTTTTTCTCCTTAAAAAGAATTTCCTTGACTATTTGCTGTATGCTCACAGTATTAAAATAGCAATAATAAAAGATTCAGAAGTAATTTGTGAAGTAATTCAGAAATATTTGTGTAATTTAGAAGTAATTTGGAATATTTTCATTTAAATAAATTGATAAAATAATGTGTTTATTAACAAATTTTATATTGTTTATTAAGTTTTAAGAAAAAGTGGTAGGGGCTAAATATCATTATCAGAAAACAAAAACATGCAGGATGTTTTCCAAATTGCTTTTGTTGGGCTGTAGATTCTGATTCTGATTGCCGCAAAGATTTTATTCTGATTGCCACAAAGATTTTATTTTTAAAGGATTTAGTGCATGCTTCTGATTTTTTTTTCTATGAGATACTTGTGCTGGTTTTAACACTACTTCCTTGATTCTGGGTTTGAATGCATAATTCAGGACAGTTCTTAGACAACCCAACATCCTTTGATTTGTTAAGAAATCCAGGAAAAAAAAACAGGATTCCATAAGGATGCGAAAGGACTCCTCTGTGAAGTGTATAGACTGTGTAAGGTGCTTTGAGTGAAATGAATGAAAAGATAGTGTCACCTGAGTTTATTTATTGAATGAGCAGAACCAGAGCATAATTGAATGGGAACAAGGAAAAAGTAAGTATTTTTAAGGATAAAGTAATGCTTCTGAAACTTAGTGATGTCAGTGATTTGTGTTAGGACAAAACAAAACAAAACACTTCATTTGCTTGTTTAATGGTTTCTAGAAACAGAAATGAGATTTAGCAATTTAATAGTATCCCTTTGCTTTATCACCTTTCTAAAATCAGCCAGATATGCATTACCAGATACCTTCGTAACATGTCAGCTGTGCAGAAGTGTAGTAATCAGGCTCAACTTGGAAACTAGAGCTGAAGCTTGTCAAAGGAATGCAATGAGACAATTGTGAAAATAGGCCTCCACCTGCCAGTTTATTCAGTTAAAATTCTCCTGCTTTTGTGAATACTACTGTAGCAATGCTTCTTTATCTGCTTCAGAAATTTAGTCACAAAATAAAACTATATAATATATAAGAATATAAATAATAGTATAAATATATATATATTATATATATATATATATATATATAAAAGAATATAAATAAGAAGCTAGTTCAGGGTCTCCATCAATTTCTTACTGTTGTGGTTATGGATCTCATTCACTTTTACTTTTTTTTTTCTTTTCCACCAACAAACTGATGATGGGCTTGTTCATGCTGCTTTTTATGTAAAAAAAGTTGAGGGCAGATCATGGGCTCATACTCTCAAACCTTTTTCTTATTGCTGAAAACTAATCAGTTCTCAGAAAACATTTTCATAGTAGTAGCTTCTGATTTACCTGAGATACAGTGTTTAATACATCTTTCTCATATTAGGTGCTTACTATCAGATTGATATTTCATGAATAAAATCATAGTGAGGGAAATTTGATAGTAAAATTTGGTAACTGAGCCGGTAATAATTTGGCTCCTTTCCAGAGCTAACTTAGTAATTCATCTGTATTTTTACTGTAAGGTAGAAATCAAACTTTTATTTTTGTCATTGTTCAGGATAATGTCTTCTCACTATTTCATTAAGAAGTAATTCATAACATCAAGAATAAGACTGATTATTTCTTTTCTGGGTTTATTTTAAACAGCTTTACAAATTAGTATGGGAAGAACATGTTCAGAGCTTGGTGACACTTCATCATCGTTTAATATATTACAAGACCATTGCTCTCATCCCCTAGAGTGAATGAGGGTATTCCTAGATTAATTTATCTTCTCAACAGCTAACTCTCGGTCATTCTTCTGCTGTGAGCTAGCCAAATGCCAAAGAACCTAATTTCCTGCAGCAGTCTTTTTTCCAGATGTCTACCATGGGGAGAGCATAAGGTGCATTGTGCACTGACTTCTTGAGATGTCCAGCTCCTGGACCCAAACAGGCTATCACACACATATTGCTACACTTCTTTTTTGAGGGATGTCTTTAATGACAGTTAATTAAAACTTCAGTGCTTTATAGCCAGCTGTAGTGTATTTTATGTACTGCAGGCCTATTAACCTAATCAGAAGTTTCAGTGTGAATGCAGAACTTCGGGGGCAGAGATCCCACAAAATGCTGGTGCTGCCTTCTGATAATAGGATTTGATAATAGGAGAATTTTTTAATTTGACAGTGCATTTTAACTTAGTCTCAAAACAGTGGCATTTATCCTCCTGCCATTTTATAACTGGTAATGAAGTATTCTGTAGCAGTTCATTGCTCTTTGGAAGGTTCATGTTTGTTTATCCAGGTGTGTGTAGACACTGCAGCATGAATATCAAAAAATATGTTACATATTCTAGTAAGACCATGCAATTTTATATTTCTCACATGTTGTATAATACTATGTCTCTAAATTTCCTAGAATTATGCGATTAAAAACTGTGGCGAATTTACATGTGAAAGCCAAGTTGCATAAAAAAAACCCCTGATAATTATGCTACCCTGCTGTTGAAGCTATGTAAGTGGGGATGGAGTACATTTTTTGTAGTTTGTCCCCTCTTTTCTGCCGATAATGTTCTTTTTTTCTGTTGTACTTCTTTCTACCCCACAGCCTATTTCCGTTCCCAGATTTTCCTTTCTCTTTTCCTCAGTGGGATGATGGTGTCACTGTCTAGCATTCCTGTTGTTTCTCCCTGTCTATAGCTATCTTAATGACTTGGACCGCATAGCAGATTCCACCTATCTGCCAACTCAGCAGGATGTGCTCAGAGTTCGAGTCCCAACAACAGGGATCATTGAATATCCATTCGACTTACAAAGCGTCATTTTCAGGTAGAAAAAAAAGTTTTAACACCCATTTGCTTGTTTCTTTTGTTTCCTTTTATGTTAGTAATGGCAAGTATAGGACATTGCTTAGAAGTGCATAAAAAGCAATAATTCTGTATTTTTAAAATTTGAATTAGGTCAGTTTATTTTCGTGTAATTGTCCACATTTAATAAGGAACTGACATTAAACATGTCAGAAGGATCAAAGACAATTGGGTCTATTATTTTTGAAGGTATTACTAATAGAAAACCTATAGTTCGTATTTTCCATAAAATGTGTCAAAGTAATGAGTAGTAATCTGAAAGTAAAATCATGTGTCTTTGTCATTCATGTAAATTATGGAATAAAAAGTTATCACATGTGTAGATGACTTCTAGAGTGAAATTACTCTTCTTTAAAGAGAAATCACCCTACCTTAGTGCAAGTACAGTTGTTTAAAAAATAATTGCAAGTTAGACACCTGTGCTTTCACTGAGACATGGGATGAAGTGGGAATATACTGCCGCAAACATGAGTTTTAATTTTGCTATCAAAAATTTTAGTAGGTACATATTGTATTCTATTTACTTAAAAGGGGACGGCTTTAACAAATTGAGATTTTGATTCTGGTAATGTGGGCAGAAAAAGGCAGTCCACTGAGTCTGTTCTATTGACATCTGTTTCTGCTGAATACACAGGGCATACATTGCCAAGTCGTAGCTCACGAGACCTTCATATCTCATAATTCTGAGGGGTTTGAGTCCCACATTAATTTAAATACAAAAACCAAATCAGACTTAAAGCAAATATGATGAACTATCTACTTACAACAGATTCTATTAAATATCAATGGGAAAAATAATTAGGAAAACCAAACCAAACTGTGGTTTTAACTAAATTCTTGAATGTTGTCATTATGTGTGTGATTGTGTGTTTATCTGTTAAGGTACTCATGGAGTTGATGTGGATGTTAATTTTACAGAATGGTGGATGTAGGAGGTCAGCGATCAGAAAGAAGAAAATGGATACATTGCTTTGAAAACGTCACGTCTATCATGTTCCTAGTAGCTCTTAGTGAATATGATCAAGTGCTTGTGGAGTCAGATAATGAGGTAAGCAATTATCAGCAAAAGCCACCAGTTTTAAAAAAAAAATACCTTCACTTGTCCAGTCCCAGGTGTTTTTTAAATGCGTCTATGAGCAGTCATGCACAACTTGTACTCAGTGGCGTGAGAAGCACTATAGGGATCAAAGGGAAGGAGGGGATCAATCTTCAAATATGGCAAAGCTGATCTACTCCATGGAGGATTCAAAGAACTCTTGTCGATTTTGTATTGAAGGGGAATGCAACTGAATATAGATAAATGTTTGTGCAGTTAGTGTTATGAGTGGAGGTACAATAATAAGTGGTGTAAATGAAGATGACATTTAGAGATTCCTTGCTGGAACAGACCCTGAGGTAGTAAATGTCATTCCTTTGACTTAAACGGTAAGAAATATATTGTATTTTTATTTCAGAAGATAAGAGAATTAAGCAAGTGGGTGAGCTGAGGGGGCAAAGCACATTAGTATTCATTATTTTGCAGGCAGTTTTACAGAGTAAGGAGGTTTTTCAATGTTCAGATGATGTTTTGTCTTTCCTGAGGGCTATTTTAAGTTCCTCTTCAAACATTGATGAATTTTATTCACTGGCACTGTCCTATGCAAGTCTTCTAGCACATACTTAAAAAAGTTAGGTGGAAGAAAGAAAACATTTGAAAATATCTTCTTCATGGCTGCATACATGTTGATTACAATGTCTAAGAGAATGGTTGACGTAACAAAGTAAAACAGATGTCCCTCAACATTCATGTTTGTGTGTTGAACTTTCTTCAGGATTCATTCTTTTAAAAAGCCTGGGAGCTCTGAAAGCTTTTACATTTGTAGTCTTTTCTGGGAAGAAAAGTATTGTTATGTTAATTATATAATTAACTGTATCATTCAAAACTGAATTTAGAAAAATGATGATGTAGTCTGCACCGAGTTCATCTCTTGTAATTTTGGCAGCTAGTCACATGGAGATAAAGAGATCTCAGTCAGACTTGGCTCATCTCAAGCCCAACTAGAAATGTCTGGTTCTGTCTTTTTCTATTTGCATTATTCTTCTGTAGCCACAAAGTCAACACACAAGTATTAAGCATTTTAATTATACAAGGCAAAGCAAAATATATTAGAAATCACATAAAGAAAAGTTAGTTATAATAATTTTCGAATGCTATTTTAACTATCCAAAATAAGCTTTCAAACTTTTGGATTGTAGCAGTTTATCACTGTGTTTTCATATAGTCTCCCTCATAGGAAGAATTTCTCAAAGGAGCTGTGTTGTAGGGAGAGATTTACCAGACTCTGGTTCCTTATTAGCTATATTCTCTTCTACACAGGTGGCTTTCTCAGCACTTTCTCTCATTTGTCAGATAACTTCAGTGTGTAGATCATGACTTAGAGCATCTCCACTGTAGAAGACAGAGCATTATCTTCCTAGGCTGAATCATTTGGCATATACATGCTTTGTGTTCTCATAAGCTAAAAGGGTTCAGGTGTTGTGATCTGGATAGAACATCTGACTGAAGATTGTGCTTTGGGCTCTTCAATGACTGAAGTGATGCCTAAAACTGTGGTAGTTTTTCTGTAACTACTTTTCAACTATTATGAAAAAAATTACTTTACTCATAAAACTGGTTTAATTTTTCAGATTTTTCTCTTTCAAAATACTTTATGGAGGTCAAAACTTTCTTGCAGATGGTTCTTTCACCTCGCTGCTAAACTATTTGAGTTTCTTATTAAGAACAGCGGAAAACTTCGGAACCTTTTTAGTTCAAAATATATTCATTACTTTAATCATGACCAGTTTTTGTTTTCAAGTCATACACGCGTAGTCTAGTAGGTTTTCCATCACCCTTAGGTCCATGTTACTCTAGCTCTGGGAATGATCCAGACAGTCTCAGAAATAAGCACCAGTCTGAACAGCTTAAGTTTTGGCTTTCAACAAACTGTAACCTGTCTATCTAGATTTTGTTGGTATGCCAGGGCACTGCTTTCTTCCTTTCCTTTTCTCTTCCTTTATTTCTAACCATTGCAGGGGCAGAATAAATGGAAAAATGGGTTTATTTACTCTGCATAAAGCAAAGCATGGTTTGTCTGAATGTGAGTGTGGTAGAAATATGGGAAAAGGTCTTAAAGGTGTTGGCACCTTGAATTAAGAAATTTTTCCCAGAAAAATGTTTTTGTGCTTCACTACAGAGTGACAACCTCATAAGGGAAGACAGTGACTTAACTTGGAGACTTTGGTGACCAGCCAAGAGATACTTTCAGCACACTTTCAGCACAAGCTTCAAATTGTGAAGCAGTATTGAAATTCTAGCACAAAAGTGAGGGAGTGTGTGTAAATGCCCTACTTTCTTCATATGTCATCATTTTGATACTAGGGTAGAATTTAATCCTTCTTTGATCTGTGTGCCTCGTACTGAAATTAAAATATCTGACTTGACAATTTACAGTGTTCTGTTACTTCCTTATTTCCTTTGCATTTCTTTCATGACCTGATTAAGCTATGATTTTTGTAAGATGGCCTACTTTCTTTTTCTAATTAGTTCACTGCATGTTATTGCCCGAAGTCTCTTCCCTTGTAATATGTTTTTACAAAGAAAACTGTAACTTTTAATAATTTGTGGCGTTCTTTTTAGTTAGTACAGTTTTTCATTACGCTCATTTTATTACTAAATACAAATCTGTAGCAATTATTATTTGCCATTTGGTGCATATGTAATTTTATGACCCTTCATCATTATGGAATCGGTTTAGAGCCCTGAAGATTCTTCATTTGTATTTCAAAATGTAGTGCCTGGTGGAGGCTTAGTTGTAAGTCTATTTCTTCCCTTGTTTATCTTATTCAAGAGAAATACATTTGGAATATAAATCAGATGAGCTTCTGCTGTGTTGAGAGGATTTGTGCATGTCTCTCAAGGGCTTTTACTCATTGGATATGTGTGAGGTGGAGCTGGGAACTGTCTCTGACTTTGTGTCTTTGGAGGAGTTAAGAATTAGAAGTTCTGAGGAATATATTATAACTACTGTGTAAGGGGACATCATATGTTGAAAGTAAGACAAGTGTTCAAATTGCCCGTCATTCAGAGACCTGTGTAGGATGACTTCTAAATGGCACATTCATGAAATTGAACTCCCAAGACAAAGATCTGCAACTAAAGAGTTGGGAGTTTCAGTCCTGAAGAAAAGCACACATGACCTTCCGATTGTATTTTAACTGATTTCTCTAAAAGCTGATACTCAGAAACAATGGCATCTCTCTTAAGGATGTGTCTAGATTGTACATAACTTTATTTTGGTGCATAAGTCCAAAATGGGAAGAATCAATAAGGGTGGTATATTTAAACATATCCTGCAAAATTTCAGCTGATGTACAGTCATGAAGTGCTGCTTTCTTCTAACATACAAATAGAAGCAGAGATTGCTAGCTATTCTGCATTCTGCCCTTAAAAAATAGAAAGTCTTTCTAGGTTCATTGGTAAAAATGAGGACAAAATTTGAGCCAGAGGATATAATACACTAATTACATTAATAGTACTGTAAATTATATTACATCAGTGTGATGTGATGTGACAAAGGAGAACGTGTTATAAATTAAATTATCAGTTATTTCATCTTTTCAGTTTTTCAGAAAACTCCAGTGGAATTAAAGGTGAAATAAAAAATTAAGGGATTATCTGTCTGGTACATAGATTTATGATATATTATGTCCTGTAGGTCATGCTTTGGTGCTAAATTATGACAGCAGACCTGGAGAAATTTATGCTTTTATTAAAAATCGCAGTTTAGAACTTTTCCCATGTTGAAAATTGACTTATTTGCTTAAATAAAGGGTTCATTCTAGATTAAGTATATTAATAGATATTACAGGACATGTTGCATTTATATATGTATCATGGGTAGGTCCTCTCAACATATAAAATCTCAGGGTCTCAGTGCAATAAATGCAAAAATGATTTCCAGCTTTGCAAGAGAACCAGTAACCACTTGTAATTATGGAAGAACTGGAGACATAATAGTATAGCTTCTTTCTTTCAGAAAGAAGAAACTCTTTGCACAAATTAAATACTTGAAAATAGCAAAGTATTTATTGAAACTTGAGCATATTTTTCTTCCACATTAGCACACTGAAAATCTTAAAGTATATAACATTTCAGATAACTCTTTGGTGATTATGTAGGCATGTGTTTTTTTCATTACTGTTCTCAGAGCAAAACCAGGGAAGACAGGATACAATTTCCTCAGTTCAACTAAATGAATGGATTAATAGGCCAAGTGAAAATTAGAATTTTCCAAACTGTCACAAAGCAAATACGGTCTTTCCTATTGTCAGAGGTTGCAAAGCAACAGAGGCATTAGACAGCATGAAGTATGCATTGCTGGAAGATAATTTGTAGACGTAAATCAGTATGAGTATTCTGAATATCCATTACACAGAATATATTGGGGGAAAATGCCAGTTTGAATTATTCTGATCAGAGCCAATACATTTGGTTTAAAAAAAAAAAAAAAAAGAAAAATAGGAAGTTCTAACGGAATTGGAGGTAAATTATGAGCCTCCTTGGTAAGAGGAGGTTGTTGTTGAGTTTTGCACTTTTTAAATAACAGCTTATGTTTTAAAGCCTTTTTAAAGCTTGTACTACATCTTCATAAATTAAATTTGATTTAGCTGCAATCAAAATTGTTAGTTTTAATATAATAATATGTAGTAGAATTTCTCTTAAAACAGTATTTCCTTCCGTTGTCTTTAATCATCAGAGCTGTCATCCAATTCGCAATAAAGTTTTATAGAAAGTACCACCTCCTTATAATTAATGTATTTATTTATAGGTTTGATCCCAGATTGTAGTTCTTGCTGAAAGGGTTTGTAGTGTATGAAGCAAGCAGGAATAGCTTAAGAATTCTGAGTTTTTAAAGTAATAGAAAAATTGATTCCTTGGCTTACGAAATCCTAGTCACATGATCTTAAAAGGACTTTTTCAACCTAAACGATTCTATGATTCTCTCCCTTTGAGCTGTGTCTCATAGTGCCATTACTTTCTGTTTCTCCTCCTTTCACACATATTAAACTGTTTTCTAGGATCTGTCTTTTCTATGAGTTTGACAAATACCATGTGGCTCAGTGGGCATTAAAAAAAATGATGCCATAAAAGTAATTTCCCCATCCTCTTGGTTTTTCTTTGTGTTGATCTCTCCACTGACTTTCCGTTCTTTATGACATAGAACCAAATGGCTTGTCTGCTTTAAGGACCTGCATCACCTAACCTGGTATGATAACCAGATTGAATCTTTTTTGTTCCAGTCTTGATTATTCACTTTTGAAATATTCCAGCTAAAAGTTTTGCATGTGGCACCATTCTCTTCATCCTGAACAGAAGGAGTTTCCCAGAAACTTGTCTAAACCTGCTCCACTGCTGCTGTATGACGTACAGTGGTTTAGCAGCCAGGTTTGTGCAAAGGCTGCTGCTTGCATTGTTGAGAGTTCTTCTGCTGTAACTTGATGCCCTCTCATTCTGTATTCAGCATCCCATAGTTTTACAGGTTTTTATCCTGAGTTTACAGACTTTTAAAGCAGTGGCTGTTACTTAGGAGATGTGATCCCCATCAAGTCTTCAGAGTTTCTGAAATGTAGAATAGCAGGTTCATGTATCAGTACCAAATGTTTGCGTGGCACTAAAAGTAGGAAAGCATAACATTTGTAATTTGAGATGTGAATAGAATCCATAGATCTGGAGATGACTTGTGCAACATTTCCAATAACCATTGCACAAATCTTTCATTAATTCAAGGGGGTACTCATCAAAGCGGTCTAGTGTCCTAATAATTTGTAAATACAGTGTCTTACAGTAAAACTGTGTTTGACTTGGTGTGTTCGTAGATCTGAGGGCTCAAAGATGATGTATCTACGTAGGAGTGAGTGAAGTAGAATTTTTGACTTAGAGTGGTAGGCTCTCCATCCTGGAGAGAGACTTCTGAAGCTTGACTGGACACAGCCATGAGGAACCTAATCTCATGACAAAAATTTTCTTGCTGAGAGCAAGGAGTTGTACCAGTTGACTTCCATGCATTCATTCTAACATAAATTCTTTGATTCTAGAAAAGCTATAGTTTGACATGTGAAAGGAGATTTTTTTTGTTCATTTCTTTGGGGAGCATCTTTGTAGTCATGCCATAAGGTTTTGCCATAGCTTCTTTAATACCCTAGGGAACCATGCTTTATTTGACAGTGGATATGTGCATTAATGTAGTTACCTTTGCAGTACTTAATTTACACTGAAGAACTTTATCAGAAGTATTTTATCAGAAGTAACACTTGTATGAAGGCAAAACAGGATATTAAGAAAATTAGGAGTTCGGTATCTCAGCCATAGCTGCAAATGAATAATGGCGCTCTTATTATGAGTAGTGGAAAATTTTGTTATTCTTAGGTTGTTCCAAGTAGAAAGGATCAATATTGCTTGGTTTGTTAAAAAATATTTCAGTTAAAGTCTAATTTATTAAAATTACATTAAAATAATTGCATGAAACCCAGGATAAGTATCTTTACTAACTCATTTGTGTGTATACATCTATGTAGACGCAGGCATACATGCTTACATTTTGAATCTGAGCAAAAATATGTCTGAGCAGGATGAGTAGTGTTCATCTGTGGATATCTGTTAATGAGTGACAAGTTGGTACAATGTTCCAGTCACACTTTTTTTTAATGTGGGACAAAAATAAGAAATGGGATGAGGCCACAGAGTTCAGAGTACTTTTACTCCTTATGGAAGCAATTATGTGAACAACATAATTTCATTTTTTCATCAAAACTATCTTGATGTTCACCTCTATGCATACTCTCACTTTTCTTCAGCGCCTTGTGTTCCTTATTCACATAGTCATACATGGCATAACATGAAGTTTGAAAGAAAACAATTCTGAGATCAGAGCACCTCTCTTTGTCTACATTGTGAATAAATGTAATGCTTCAGCTGGCTGGGTTTTCATCAACAACCAGCAGTCCAAAACAATTGAGCATAGGGTAGAGGGATAATATGAACTCCCAGTTAGAATGAAAATCCTCAAATGGCCTTCATAATTATTTTTTTTCCTATGGGAAATCAAGTCTCCAGAGCTGATTGCTCATTTGATAACTAGAGAAAATAACACCTGTGCCAGATCTTGTTGCTATATGTATTGTTTCTGTTCATACCTGTTCACACAAGTGCATATTTATTTTTGGCTTGTGGATAAAGAACCTTTTGAATGTGGGAAAGATTTGCATAAGGAAGAGTCAGAGCCTCTCTCTCTTTTGTTAAAGTGGGTGGTTCATAATGGAAACGGGAGGTTGAATAATCATGATCTGGCTTACAGAGGCTGCCAGAAATGCTGCTGGTAAATGTTGCTATTGGCAGCAATTGCTGGCAAAGATGACTGACACTTTTTTTTTTTTTTTCTGAATAACCAATGTCAGAACTGTTCAGAAAAGAGCTTTACTCAGTGACAATTTAATTTTAAAATATTTTCACTTATTTTTCTCAAATATATTTAGATTTTAATAAAAACCTGATTATTCTGGCATTCATGTTATGTCATGAAAAATAATCTAAGAGCCATTTTTTAATTTCAAAAACACTTAACAGCAATGTGTGGACCATGGGCTTCTTGACCATATTATTGACCATTTTGGTATTGGACATTGTTTTTGTGTTTTGGTGGCTGTTGAATATGTTGATTTGATGTATTTCAGCTGACAATTCCTGTGCCTCTGCTGGGTACATAAAATTGTCACGTATTTGCCAGTGCAGTGTTGCAAATTCAAGGTGTTGGAGAGGTGAGAGTTCCTCTTCCAGGTCATTTGAAATACAGTTCTCATCTACAGAGATGTTTTCCCAGTCCTTTACCAGCAGCTTTATTTTCCAGGCTTGTTTGCAGAAAGATTCAAGACTAGTGAACAAAATAAAGGAATTATTCCTGAGCTTTGTGTTTGAAGTTGCCTCTCACTGCGTTTGAGTTACTTAGCAAAATATTTATACAACCACTGTAGTTTTTTAGTTTGCAGCAGTAGAGCTGCAAGATTATACTTCGTACTGGTGACAAAAAATGTGAAGCAGTTTCAGTTTTGATTTATTGTGTTTACTTTTTTACATAGTTGAGGACTCTGCACTTACCTCCCACTTCCTGATTTCCTCTGTTATTTCCTAACTTTTGCACAGCAACTGTATCAAATTTTTAGCCAATAAATACACTGTAGGTCTTTCTGTGCAACATTGCTTCCACTAAAATAATTGCTGGGAGTCTTACTTGGGTAATGGAGACATTCCTAGTTGATACAGACTTTCACACAGAAACATTCACACAAGACTTTGTCAATTAAAATAGTAAATTACTGTGACACCAAACAACTTCTGGAGTACTAACCTCTGCTCTTCTTCTGAAGCTCTCCTGTGTCAGTACCTACTTTTCTGTAGTTATCATCTCTGAATGTGCTCTCACTCAAATAAGCATTTTAATCAGCATACACAAGTTATATATGCAGTACAAGTTTTTCCACTGAAAAATGCATCTTATTTACTTCCTCGCCACCTTCTCTATCACAGCATTTCAACAAAACGTAGTCCCTGGGAATATGTGAAATCCTGATTGTGTTAACAGAGAGTATCTAAATTGCTGACAATTTTTTCAGGAGCAAGTAATTGCTACATTTTTTGTTCACTGTGTAAGATACAGTACACCCACTAGATGCCACTGTAGACAATCCTAAAGACAGTAATATGTGAAACTCCACTACTGCATTCTCTGTTGTTTCAAATTAGTATTGTACTCAGTCTTTTCTGTCAAAGCACTGTTTGTTAGATGGGAAATGTTGCTTTCCCTTCTCTGGGTACCAGCTGATACAGCTCTTATATGCTATTTTTGTACTCCTCAGGTATTTTTCAGGGGATTTGGTGTTTTAGAATCTGGTGCTTATAAATTATGCCAGTTCTGTTATTTCTCTAATTGCAGGAGTAATAGCATATTCAAGGAGAATTTCAATACATAAATCCAAACTAGAAATTCTTCATTTTAACATGAAAACTGAAAGTGTAGGTATTGAAAAAGAAAAAAAAAAGAAAAAAGAAAGTGCAAGGAAATATATTCCTTTTTAATCCATTAAAAATTAAGGAAGAGTTTTCATTTGAATAAAAATGTGTGAAAACTTGATTTATACATTTAGTTGTGTTTGTGATAGTGTTTAATTCTCATAGAAAAACATTTCAACATAAAATCTTGTCTATAACAAGAGGTACATGGTAGAAAGAAATTTCGTTTAATTTTTGTTTCATTAAAGCTTGCTTCTAGTCATAAAACTAGACAGTCCTGTGATTCGTTAGTAAGTACAGTGTTTTTTCTTGATGTTTATTAAAAAATTGGAGTAATCTTGTCAAGATTATATTATCTGTTTATAGTTAACAAATTTCTACTCAATTTTGGAGTTTGTCTGCTGTATTTCTTATTCTGTTTCATAAGGTATTTTTAAACTGGACTGGCAACTGTGTCAGGTTGTGTGAAATATGGGAGAATTTTTTACTGGCATCTGTATATCAGAAAAATGGAGGAATAGCTGGCAATATCAATATGTTTTTATGGAATTTGGGACTGAGTGCAGACAAAAGCAAAGCAGGGAAGTTGCCCAGAGCAGCAGATATTGGGTGATGGTGAAACAGTAATTTTCCTGGTAATTTTCCCTGTGCAAAGCCAGGGAGGCTATGATGAACTCTTGCTGCTGTTGGACATGGTTGCTGTTGAAAGTTGGCTTCACTGCTGAGAATGGCTTTTGGCTACTGAGAAAGCCTTTAGCCAGCTCCAGCTGCACATTTCTGTACAGTAATTATTCACAAGTTTTATCTGCAGCCTTTTCCATTGAAAGTGAAATAAGATTTTTCTGGAAGCAGTTTGGTGAGGTAGAACTGGCTCATAAAATGAAATCAGGTACTTGGACAAACTGTTAAATACTGCCTGCCCCCTCCTGTTGCTGTTCCTTTTTTGAAGAGCCACAATGTCGTGCTTGGTTTGGCAAAGCTTCCTTCACATTGCATCTGACAGAAGGTCAGGTCCCCAATGCTGAACTCTTTCTGTACCCCCTTGTAATCCTATCCCTACTTTCAGTAAAATTACTGTAACGTGAAACTGTTTTTTACATAAGAAAAGTGCAACTTGTAAATAAGTGTTTTTTAGAACAGTAGTTCAACCATATCATGTCAGACTTTTGGTAATTAAATTGATTAAAAATATTATGGCAATAATGTTACCTATATAATTAAGAAAAGGAAAACAGTGAGCATGCAAAGGAGTGAGCTCCTGGTAACAGAAAATCAGTTTAGGAGAAACCTTAGAGGTTAATAAGCAGTATTGCTGAAGAAATTAATTTTTTCACAAAAATTGTTTTAGCTGTTGTGGCATCCATAAAAGCGGAATGGTTCAAAAAAATTGGATAAACAGAGAGATAAAGGCTGCAGAAGGTTAAGCGGAGATTGATTAGTCAAAAAATAAATTGCTTCTTACTTTTTGCTTAATCCATGAGTCATAGTAAAATGAAATAACAAAACCATCTTAGAACATTTGATCTGTTATGATGAACTGAGAACCTGTATTGCTTCATCTGCTTAGGCAGATAAAATCTACTTGAAAATCTCTAGGCCATCTTTCGATTCCTGCAAAACATCTATAGAGTACATATCTGACAAAATATCAAAATGTCAGTTCACCATCCTTAACACAATTTGCTTTAGTTTCCCTTTGAAATAATTTTCAGAGGGTTTATATATGCAGTTTCATTGTCACATAATCTGTTGGGAAAAGCATGAAGGGTCCGGAGCGCATGCCCAAGACAAGGTGAGAGACCTGAGCTTGTTTAGTCTAGTGAGCAAGACACTAATACTTGCCAGCAAATATTTGTGGAATTGCAGGGGTGCCATGGAGCTGAACTTTTTGAGGTGAACAATATAACTAGGTTGTGGCTTGAGAGGTTCAGGCTATATGTGAGGGAACATTTTTCCCCTGGGGATTAGTTTAGCAGGTGGAAAGGGAAATGAAAGAGTTCCTCAAATCAATCTGTACAGGCTTTCAAGACTTCCCCAGGCAAAGCCATGACTGACATGCTCCCATGTGTCACTAGTCCTACTGAAGTGAATGACTAACCTAGGCAAACTTCAGAGATGCCTTCCTGCCTACCAGGCCTTCCAAGATGTGTGACGGTCACTGTCAGATGGTTACATTTTAACCAATTATAGGAGGGTTTGTTACTCATTCATGTGGAATGGTACTTAAAGTGCAGCAGCATCCCTTCTAATGTGTAAGTACATAATCATACCCTTTGTGTTCTCTTAGGTTATAAATAGTAACTACCATCATGTAATTGTAGTGTTTTTACCTCTAGTGGACCTAGACTTTACTTGGAAACCATTCAGGTAGACAGGCCCTGAATGTGTGTTGGATAGTCGTATTGTTATATGAAGATTCTGATTTTAGAGCTAAATTTAAGTTACTGTTTCTGATTTTATAATGAGTAGTTTCTGGTGACATAAAGGCAACGTTCTTCTCCAAATAATGATGCCCAAATATCTTAGTGCAAAGAATTTAGAAGCTTGGCTCTTGGGAAGAACTACTTAAAAGTGAATGTTGATATTAATCTGATTTCTTTTAAATGTCTAATACTACAGTCTTATTACATGTATCTTTTATGAAGGCGTATTTCTTTATGGAGCATTGCAATGTGGCATACATTCAGAGAAAATAACCGGTGTTAGCCTAATTCTTTTTTCCATATTTCTGTTGTAAAGGCAGAACATAGTGTTGTGTGGGCTCTTCCTTGAGAAGGATCAGGGAAATTCATAGATCTGTCAATTATGGATCTTAATGAGAGTGACCTTTTTCTTAAGTAATTTAGACAACTTGTCATCCTTTGCCAACTTCTTAGAAAATGTGTCTTCAGCCTTCCCAGTGTCGTATTCCCTGCTGTTCACGTCATTCTGCAGATGGAATTGCAGTAAGGGCCATTTTGTAGTGACGTACACTTTGGAATAATCTCTATACTGAGATAATTACTGTTTGATGGAGCTACCATGTGGTGTGCAAGACACTTTACTGTCTTGTTACAGAAAAATGGTCAAAAAAGTAAATTCTCTAGCATAACAATTTCAGTACTAGAAAGCAAGTATTCTTTATTTGGTGCCGGATGCACGGGGAATACTTCCAATCAAATTGTGCATACGGAGAATAGAAAAGCTCCTGTTTATATATCATTTTTTACATATATATTCGTTGGTTTTCCCAGAAGAAAAATACTTATGATAATAATTTCCTCAAAATGATTAACATATGTCCCCTCCTCTTTGCACATACATCCTTCTGTCTTGGGGATCCCTCTGGTCATCATGGACCCAAAAGTTACAGCTGACTGCATGATGAACTGGTGGTACTTCCCAAATATGGAGCTTAGTTAGCATACCTAAGCTGGTTACTCTCCCGTTTCTCTTCTTGGTTAATGTTTAACATGATCCCAAAAAAAAAAAGCATTGTGCCATTCCATAGGCTACTGATTTTTAAGAATAAGCATTGTATTTTCCCCAGCATATTGCATTATTTTTTCTGCTGCAGCTTCTTTACACTTCCTTCTGTATAGTATTTTTTTTGTTTTAACACAGATAGGTTGTAAATTAATTGAACTATTTTTGAAATCATGAAAACCTGCTTTTTCTCTAATCTCTTGTTTGAGTGAAACCTTTATTACATGTCTTGTCAAGGAGAGGTTTAAGTCAGATGCCTCAAATCAACTATGAAAGGACTTGAGTGGCATTTATAAATCAGTAATAGGAAAAAATTGACTGTGTATTTCAATTCATTTTATACAGAATTAATAATTAATATATAAGATATGCTCATCTTATACTGAAGACACAGTATTTTTGTCTTGGTTGTATATGTTTCATGGTATTTTTGTGATATGTAGCAATTATTACAGAGTTCATTTTTTTAGCTTATTGGGTGCCAAAATTTGTTCTAGGTTTGATGTCAATGCGGCTTTAGTCTGCCTGCATTTCCTCCTTCATCTTGTTTGGCATCCCTTTCAAACAGAAAGTGAAAATGTGCTCTGGGGCTAATAACAGTGTTTGCAAAACACAGTTTTCTTGAGCTTTGCTGGAGGAAGGGTCATAAGTTTATCCAAACAGATCTATTTATTTTGTCTTTGCAATTCTATGTTGTGTATATATGGGAAAAAAACAGCATTGTGGGTGAAAATATTACAGTCTGTTTGAAAGGTTTTTGTGTAAATCAGGAACATTTTGTCTAGGTAGGTAATTAGTCTGTGTTTTCCTTGCACTTTTCTTATTGAGAAGTTATCAATAGCTTATAAATCTACTGTGAAAGAACACTTCTAGTTGAGACACTATGCTGTTTTACCTTCTGAGTGTCACATTAAAAGATAACAAGAATTAAGGAGTTTAGGTAAATATTTATAATCTAACCAGTAGTTTGTAAGTTTACTTTGCCTTCTCTTTTTCAACAAGTTATAAAAGTGAAAACTCGGTAGTTCCCATTGCCTTTCTGTAAGGTCTTGTTTAGAGAAGAGGTCTGCATAGAACGTTGAGAAGAAAATATGGCCTGATTAACAATTAGTCTAAGGACTTATATGTTCAGCTGTGTTGACATTTGAGTTTTTCTCCTTTCAGAATGAAATCCTGGCATGATTAAAATCAATACGAGTCATGAGATCTGAGTGCGTGAAAGCAAATATTTTATTCCTCACATTAGTTTCTTAGTCTATAAATTCAGCTATTTATTTTCACTCACCACAACAACATGCAATAAAGTTTAATAAATAACATGAAGATCCTAGGGTAATATATGAGACCAAATCATCAACTTTTTCTACAAATTTGAATTGATTTGCAGTTTGTTTTTTGTTTTGTTGTTTTAAGTTTATTTGATTTTTTTAGTTCCTGTTCATGTTTATGTTCATCTCTCTGAAATGCAAATTAATGGCAGTAAACATATATTTATGGCAAAACTGTCAGAGTTATCTGACAGATTGTTATATGGTTCAGCAACAGCAGAATTGGCAGTATTCATCTTACCATTCTCTGAAGCCCGATTTGGTGGTGAAACAGGCTTTTTCAGGGTGCTGCAGCTTTAAATAATAATGAAAGAGTAAGTTAGTTTTGAACCATGTTTGTTATGTCTCTGTATTAACCACGTCATGTCAGCTTAAGTTCTTCAGAACTAATCAAGTTGTAACATATTTTACAATGACAGAAGAGTATTACAGATAGAATCAGCTTTACTGACATTTCAGCTACAATGAAAAGTGGTTTCAGGAGCAGTTAAAGAATTAAAAGCTAATCCAGTGATGTTAGAAACAAATTTAGCAAATTACAATTTTTTAAAATTTATGTCATAAACTTTTGATGTTGACAAAATGTTCTCAGGTTCCAGATTTTCCTGCAGTTATTTTAAGGCTGATCTCTAAGAACTACTCAACTCTACACTCAAAATATTCAAAGGCACGTAAAACAAATAATGTATTAGACCTTGAGTTGGTTATTATGTCTTGTGGTGCTGTACTTGTCCATACCGTTAACCACTTACATTTCAGTAACCACCAGTGCATACTCAGGCTTTACAAATGTACCTGTTACAACTTCCGTGTTCATGACTAACGTTTTAAAGAAAACTTATGCTTCAGCAGTTGAATTTGCAGAAGGAAAATGTTTGCATATTTAATTAACTGCTTACTTACTACTTTGGTTAAATTACTTGAACCTTCTATATCAGCAGGAAAGTGCAAAAAATTAAATGGATCCTTTTACCAAATAAAGCGAAAATGCATGAAGTTACTAAAAATAAAATAAATAAGTTCATGACCACCAAAATTCTGCTCTTTTTTTTTATTCCAGAATCGAATGGAAGAAAGCAAAGCACTCTTTAGGACAATTATCACCTATCCGTGGTTCCAGAATTCTTCAGTTATTCTATTCTTAAATAAAAAAGATCTATTAGAGGAGAAAATTATGTACTCCCATCTAGTTGATTATTTTCCAGAGTATGATGGTAAGTATAATGACATCAGAGTTCATTCTCTGTTTACACTGCAGCAATGGCAAATTGTAGTAGCCATGTCCAAATGCTCGATAGATAGATCCTTTGATATATTGTGCTCCTTCAAGAAAAAAAGAAAAAAAGTGAAATGTGATGGAACTGTTGTTGATTTTTAGACTACTAGGTTTTCGTTTTATTCTGCAATTAGTTGTGGGTAGCATGGCAGAACCTTTAGTGGGAAATTGTAGTGAACCACGTTCTGTCCTTTTTCATAAGTTAGGGGGAGGGTTTAAATTGAAGTGTAAACATAAAAAATAAATAAAATGTATCCTCACTTGTACACGTAGTCATCCATACTTCCGGTTTTTTGAGGTTTGTTTTTATATAAGGTTGAATACTTAAGAGGAAGTGTCATAAACTCTCTGTAACACTCAGAGAAACAAGTGCCACCCTTTACACTCTTTTAGTTTATTTTCATTTTACATTAATTATTTTAGCTTAGTGTGCTTGTCCATAAAAAGAGTTGTGTATTATGTAAGTGTTTTTACTAAAGCTGTGCTTTCAGAAAGTTCTTCTGAGAGGAAGACTAAGCATTTTGAGGTAACTGAGTGAAGGAGGCCTTGATAACAAAGAAAAATTGAACTCATGTAATATAAGGGGTCTAAAGAACTAAATGTTCCTATTTTTCAAAAAGAAAATTCATTTCATCCCATCAGGAAGGGAGTAGCTGATTGGGAAGCTGAGAAAGAGATTAAAACTCTCATGTACAAATATGGAAAGTAATAACAGGAAAAAATGCACATTTTGTTTTCTGTTAAAGGGGAAGGGAACAATCAACAGCCTTCAGGACCAGACCATATTATTTGTGAGTCAATGAAAATTTAATTTCATAGTACTGTATAGAAGAGAACTAGCAGTTGAATAGAAATATGCTTGTTCTTTCAAATTTATTTTGTGTGACAAGTTCCCTAGATGGCTTCCTGAACGTGAGAAGACTCTACAGTCTGCTCAGCTCTTATCACCACTCAGGTGTTGACACAACCTGTGTAAAATGCTTGTCCTGAAAAAAAACCCAGACAGAACTCAATGGCTCAGCTCATAGAAAGTGTTTCCCCTGTCCTTTGCCATTAGTGAGGGGGAAAAAAGATTATGTGTTGGTACAGGGTTGTTGGAGTCAAGACTTGGAAGTCTTGAGGAGTTTTTGTCTCTAAATTCTGCAGATCTTTTGGGACTTAACTCTATAGACAAGGTTATGGTTTGATTTGATTCCGGTGACAGAGTGGGGTCTGTGGCTTGCAGAGGTCACCATGTGGTCCTATCTTCTGTCCAAGCACACTGAGGATGTGGGAAGTGGGAAGATCTAAGGAAGGTATCAGAATTAGGTGTTCTTCAGCTGAATCACTTCTCTCATCTGTTTTTCTGCACAAGGGAGAAGGTAGCATAGGAATGAGAATTGCTGGCCAGGTTGCCAAGTTGGATGGATTAAATCAAGCTAATCAGTTCTGCACAGTGCCTTGTAGGACTATTGGAAGAAGGACTAAGGCATGCTTGTGGGCCTGTGGATCGCATGAAGACATCCTTGTATGGCTAGTAGTAGAAAATTGACTCAAAGACTGGAATGAAGAGCTGGGAGAGGAAGAGAGGAGGGGTTATAGATGGGAGGAAAAGAAGAGAAAAATACTGTTGTAGTACTTCTTACGTAGATCTTGAATGTATCATATAGAGACAGCCTTCAAAAACTGCTGATTAGAGCAGTGGACAAGAAACCTACTACTTCATGCGATAATTCTTTTCCAAGTCTCCGTCTTATTTAGGTCACAGCCACTTTGCAGACTGAATTTAACACTAACTCATTCTACTTTTTTTTTCTAAAGCCCTGAGGTCATAAACATGCTTTCTAACCTCATTTTCCCATATTTGAACATCAGTCAAATAGAAGTTTAAATAATGATAGCAGAGGTATGATTAAGTAATTAAATTTGGGTATAGGCTTTGAATAATCCAATGGATTTTGACAAACCACTGTGTCTAGCTACCGTGAAACTGTTTAGTAAAATTCCAGGAAACTGTTTAAAAACTTAGGTGGTTTATTTTGAAGAAATCATTGTCTTTGAAAGTCGAAAAGTTTTCTTCACGAATACTGCAAATTCATTTGTGCTTTTGGGAGCCCCTGGTGGTCTAGAGGGTAAAGGTGCTGCACTGTCACCGCAGAGATCCGGGTTCGATTCCCGGTCAGGGCCACTCCCCGGGCAGATGGAGCTCGTTAGCCCTGTAAGGCAATCCATCTACGTCCTGAGGACCTCGCTGCCACCGTCCAAGCTCGCTTGGCCCTGGCAGATGAACCTCAGGATTAAAGGGTGGGCTCAGTTCCACGCACACTGTGTCTCACCTAAAAAATCCAGTGCGCAGGCTGGAAGGTGGAAAGACCTTCCCCGGTTCTTTGTTCGCAAAGACTGGCCACTACTATTGATGCTTTTTATAGTGTGGGCGGCCAAACCAAAGGCTAGAGAGTGTTGTGTTTTTGAAGCTGTGGAAGTGTTGATGTCATCTGTGTTTGCATGTGCATATATGTACATCTATTCACGGTGCATAGCAATTGTAAGCTTGAAGTATTAAAAATAAGGTCTATTATCCACTTGTTGAAAAATATGTGGACATGTGCTGACCCACAAAGTATAGATTTCGTAATTACCGAAGGACAGAGCTACCCATAACAACTGGCTACTGGTATTTATATTGCCACGTAGCAACAGGACTAATGAAGAGAATAGGAGGAGGCAAGAGCATAGGAAATGTGTGTTCTGTAGAAACTCACATTCTAAAAACAGGAGAGCAAGAGCTCCAGTGGCTTCTGGAGGCAGCAGTAGAATAATGGAACAGAATTCAACAGCGTGTGGCTTGTGTTCTTGCCACTGCACTGCTATTTTGGCTGTGAACATGAATGAATCCTCACTGTTCTGGGCTGGAAGGCATTACTTTACCTTCTGTGTTCTTTTAAGCTGAAACTGTAGGTTGGTTACATTGACTCTCTGTCCTTCTGAGAGTTAAAATATTAATTTAGATTTGATAGGATCATTAACATACACAATTTAGATAACAAGTGATCAGTTAGAACATGAACCTTTTGCAATCAACACCTTCAACTGGAGAGCGCGTGTATTTTATTATCCCTTAAAGTAAATTAAGTTCTATTGTTAACAATGTCAGACCCGTCCAGCGTTGGCTTCACTGTGCTTCCTATTAAAATCCACATAAAACCAGTGAATCTTGCAGGGCTAAAATAACTGAAGTCTAATTTAAATATAGCAGGTTTAGAACATTCACCAATTCTTAATAGTATTTTTAAAGATTTAACAATATATCTATTTTTTTTGTTTTCATTCTGTGCATTTATAAATCACTTGCTTTAAATAGCTGATTTCTCTTAGTGAAGAATGAGGATAGTTAGCAGGAAAAGATCAGCTCTGAGTTGTTGAACTTCTGAAATTTCCTTTTTTTATTTTAATAGTTCCTACCACAAAGAAAGTAGCCAGTATATGATATTATTGATTAATAAAAGGTCCCTCATCCTCTCTTACATGAAAGACCACAGACTGAGCCTTTCTTGTTTTCTTTTAAAGAACTTAAAGTAGGAAATTGACTTTTAAGAAAATGGAATTTCTTTTCTTGCAGGACCACAGCGGGATGCACAGGCGGCACGAGAGTTCATCCTGAAGATGTTCGTAGACCTGAATCCAGACAGTGACAAAATTATCTACTCTCACTTCACATGTGCTACAGACACAGAGAACATCCGCTTCGTCTTCGCTGCTGTCAAGGACACAATCCTACAGTTAAACCTGAAGGAGTACAACCTGGTCTAACTGTGCCTGGGGGATCCTGCAAAACCAACTTTCCGTGATTGAAGATACACAAGAGGGACTGTATTATAATCTGTGAAAACAATTTGCATAATACTAATTTATTGCTGGCCTGGACTCTGTGAATGTCCACAGAGTTTGTAGTTAATATTATGATTTTATTTAAACTATATGGAGGAAAAAGAAAAGATGCTGAAGTACATTCACAGCACATTTCCTCATTTTTTAGGCAAAATCTTGTGACTCAATGTGTTTCAAATTCTCAGTCATACATTTACGAAGGATAGCAGTTTTTTGCTATTGAAGCAAAATCAAGCTGGTTTCCTCTTTCCCTGACCCTTTCTCGTCCCCTCTTTTCCTTCCCCCCTTATCTTTTACAAGGTACAATGGCCTTTTCTTCCCCAGTTGCATTCCTGGGTGAAATATTTTCTGTTGAGTGATTTGGTCAGGAAAATACTATGATCACAATTTAAGTCATCAGTCATTGTAATTTTACAGTATGTACTTTCTCTGAAGGATCAAAAAGTATTGATACTGTGATTTTTAAATTCTTTACATGGGTGTCTTCATTCTGTCTTCACTTTGAGACTAGAAGATTTGGATTGAAAAATAGAATTACAGTTGTCTAAGGGTATTAAATTTATCCATAATTTTACGTTCAGAAAGGTGCACAGAAGACAATAATGAAATAATTAAAACACAGTTTGGGATGTACATGGAATATTAGAATCTTTTTTTAGTTGCCATGTGCCATTTTTTTTCTCTCTTCTTTTATTTACAGATGCCAAATAGAAAAGTCAGACACTACATTTTCCCCAGTGGCTGCAGCCTGAAACAGTGTTGTTTTTCTCACTTTTGTTGGGTGTTTTTTCTTAAGTTAGAGCTTTTTTAGGTGTTCATTTTCCACAGTAGAAAAATTATTTTTATTGTACAAAATTCATGTTGCCAAATCTGGCTTTTTATAAAACTAGTGCTCTTGAAACATAAGATACTGATTGAAATGCCAAACAGAGGGGTTGGGAACTGACCTGATTGAGTCAACTGCCAAATGATTAACATACACAGTTTTAGCTCATGTGTTCCCTTTTTTTTAGAAGGTGTTCCGTTTTCTAATGCCAAAACCAACAATGTAAGTGAATATGCTATGAGGTGTACCGTGCACATGCTTGTGGTCTACTAATTTAAAAACAGTTTAGATCTCTCCCTTTGTCATTTATGACATGATGTTGTTTTCTGTAATAATTCCAAGGCATCTTTAGTTGTATAATATAGAAGTATTAATGAGAGATCATATTCAGGAACCTTTCTTGATAAGGTTGCTTGTTAACTAATTCACAGGCATTTGATAGGCGTTCATGCAAAACAGCCTCTCTCAATGTTCTTTAGAAATTTATAAATGTAAATGAAGCAGTGAGAAAATCATTCTTTAAATTTAAATGTGCAATTTTTTTAACAACAAAAATGCAGCACACGTAGATGAGCTTTTATTCTGCAGATTGAAAGGTGTTTTTTGACCAGGTGCATGATTGCTAGCAAGCTATAGAAAACGCAGAGTTCAGACTTGTAATTGGATTTATTATCTGCAATGCCAAGTAGCACTGCAGTGCACTTAACACACAGATTGCAGCCACACAGCAGCAGATGGGAGGTGGAAAAAAAGAATGGCTTATTAGTTGATTACCAAAGTTAACAATAAATACTAATGAGATGTTTTTCATCCTTAACCCTCCCAATTCCAAAACAACAGTAATAAGAACAGTTGCTATTTTTTGCTCCCTCTTAAAACACCTTGTAATTTAAAACTGGTTGTAGGTATAGTGCAATTATGAATGCTATAATCATTGTACATACATATATATATATATGGCAGCATCCATATTGGCTTTGTAATCATTAATTTTTGGCAAATTGAATGTGCTGTATTGATATGTATCTATGTAATTGTATTGTATGTCTTATAGCTAATTCACATTTTAAATAATGTTATTTTATTTACTTTTTTAAGAGACAAGAATGTAAATTTTGTCAGTTTATTTCTGACTAGGGATTTGTTGTTTTTATTTACAAAACAAAATACTATAGTACAGAGCGGTACTAGCATCGTGCTGTATAAAATCATTTCCACATTCCTGAGTAGGAGTTAATTGGAAACACCCACACAGAGGTCATTCACATTCAAAACAATGCTTAAATCTTGTCAGGGCTTTATACAGCTGTAGAAAACAATCTTATTAGAGAACTTAGGCCATTATATCTCTAATTGGAACATAAGCTTTAAATATAAATTAAATTTTTATTTGTCACATTCTTATTAGGTTACTTTTACTTTTCTGATAGGATATATTAGAAAAGTAAATTCAGAGGTATTTCAAACCATTGTATGTAAGTACTAGTGCGTATGCTGTTGCCCTGAAAATACCATGATAAAATATAAAACATCAGTTCAATAATCAGTCTTTCAGAAACTGCAGAAACCTTATGAATAATAACAACAACCAAAAAGTCACTATTATTAACATTTTTAAGGAGTTAAAGTGTTTTATTTGAAAAGTGACACTGACATTCTGAATAGGGGATCAGAGCGGTGACTCTTTCTTGCATACAGCTTAACAATAACAGGTCCTAATCTTGCTATAAATGCAACAGAGCTTCTGTTTTCACAGTTCCACTGTTGATAATATCCTGTCTTTCAACCTGGGAATACATTGCCCGCACTGGATTCACTGCTATAAATGGAACTGTAGCCAAAAAAAAAGAAAAAAAAAAAAGAAAAAAAAAAAAAAAAAAAAAAAAAAAAAAAAAAAAAAAAAAAAAAAAAAAAAAAAAAAAAAAAAAAAAAGGTAAAAAAAAAGGTAAAAAACCCAAACAAACAAAAAGCCACACCAGACAGTGGTGTCTAACAAAGGTTTGGGCATTTTTAATTTTTTTTTTTCTTACGGGATATTGGGTGGGGGAACAGGAAATGTGGTTCAGAGTTTTGTATAAAAACAAAACAAAAGTTTACTCATGCTTTATAGTTATATTGTGATTGCAAAAGTTTTCAAGAGTGTGTGCCACTGGGCTATTTTCTGGTATTTTTTAGGTGAGTTGAACCTGTGGCAATGTTTAGATCATTTGAGCATGTTCTGGAAAAAAAGATACTCAGCATGCCAAGGCAAGCTTTACATGAATCACCTAACACAGCATTGCAGTGTAACAGTTTACAAAAACATTTCCTTTTTAAATGACACAGCTGTTCCCACTTGTAGTATATTTCATTGTGGTAGTGGTGGTGGTGGTGCTGTTATTTTAATCGGTGGTTTCTACTATGCCTTATAGTGCTTAAGTCCAGAAGTTTGTGCCTCTAACATGAAGCTGAAGGCAAAAACATCAAGACAGAAACCCTTTTAACTTTGCCAAAATGATGTGTTTTCTTTGAATGTTATAAATGGGGGAGGAGGGAAGGAAAACATCTCGGGAACCTGTGTATTCTAGATGTTCACTAGCACAAGAAAGCTGTAATACATATTTTACAGAAACCTTGAACTTGCCTTTTTCACTAATTAACTGGCACTGTCCTTACAGATGTAGGATGATGCAGCTATAAGGGCAGTTTACTTTTTATAATTCAGTCTCTTTTGATTGTCAAGGTGTATGGACTGTAATTTTTAATCATACTGCCACATGATTGTGAATCACTTTTTAAAGTCTGAAAGTAGAGAAGAGACTTTTAATGCTGGATAACAGTCAGAATTGACTGCATGATCTGCAAAAACTCTATATGGGGGAAAAGGGCTGCATATAAAGATATTGCTAGACTCCCAGCCTTGGGTTGTAAGGTGCAGAAGACTTTCAGATTATTCAACTTCATGACCCTTTCCTTGTTAAACATTCTTCACAAAAGAATAAAATATTAGGAGAAAACAAGGACATGTTAACCCACATGAAAAAAAAAATAAAATTTAGACAAGAATTTATTATTATGTGCTGCTATTTTTGGAGCTCTGTGCATGGTTTTCCTGCAGACTATTACATTAGTGAACTAATGAAATGTTCACAGCATATTAACAAGGCCTACACATGACCTACCTCCAGTAAGATCAGTAAAGTAAATATGTTTTGGAGAGACCGACATAAGTTAGGAAATTTAGATGTCCTGGTATAGGTAATTAACTATGGTATTTTAGAAATGGACATTTTGCAAAGATGGTCCCTCTTTTGATATAAACCATAAATTCTAAAATTTGAATAGGCTTTAAACAACTGAAGTCATCTGACCCTGTCCAGTTTGTTAGTTTAGTAGAGGTCTTGCAAAACAATACATTTAGTTTGAGAAGTGGAGCTGCTGATACCTCCTCTGTTTTGACTTTTGGTTACTCATCACATTTTGAGTTCTCTCAGTGAACCACAAAACTTTCCCATGTAGTCAATACATGGAGGTCAAGATTTAGCTAGTTAAAGGGATTTTACTGTAAATTTCATTTGAGCTTTTTCACAGCAGCCATGCTGCAGGAAAAAAATATTTTGAACATATTGTCAAAATATAAAGTTAGCCATATGAAGCTTAATGTAAATCTGTTGATTTGGGTGGGGGTTACTCTCAAAATACAGTTTAAGTCTGTTGCTGGATTCCTCATTCACCATGCTGCAGGAAATCCTTATTTGACCAGTTTTAATTATTTTTTTTTTTAGGGAGGAGTGTCAGATGCATTTTAAAACTTAGAGTATTTAAAAATAAATATCATGTTTGCTGTTCTTAAAGTGTCATTTAAGTGCATGTATTGTATGTTGCTTGAGGGACAGAAACAGGTTTTTTTTGAAAAACTAATATTGTACAGTTACTGCCCCTCAAAAATGTTGCTGGTTTAAAATACAGTATTTTTGGCCATACCTTCGTACTATAGTATCTTCATTCCTGAAATTTAGTTTTTCTGAAATACTGTTTGGGCTTATTGTTCTCCCAGAGTGCTTCTTGTTATGGTAAATGGTGGATAGATGTGTTACTCCACAATTAATTTTTAATTATGAGTGCTCCATCATCATTGTCTAAATATTGAAATTTCCAGAATATCTTTATTACAGCCAGAGATTCAAAACATTTGAGGTTTGTTACAGTGGAGACAGTAATTTGACATTATTATTAAAGGTTTAGAGTTTTTTTGGCTTGTGTACAGTGGAAACACAGAAGCAGGGGTGGGGAAGAGGGAAACCTCATACCTTACTACTAGAAAATTCAGACTGTGTAGACATGTGAATATCTTAAGGATTTTGGATGATTACAGTAGTACTGCCAGGGCAAGGTATTCCTTAGATCGTTTTTTTTTTTTAGCCTATATCATGGCAGGAATAACAGAAAGATGCCTACGTGCTGCTTTTCAGGAGTTTGGCTCATACTTGGTCAATGATCGGTGGATCTCCAGTCTTCATTACTGAAGAAATAGAATTTCAAGCTAGTTGCAAAAATTAGTTTGTTTTCTATTAAATGATCACAACGGTTTAAGTAAAATTCCAGGAGTGCCAAAAGTTTACCTAAGCAAGGACTTGAGTGAATGGTTCCTCATTTTAATTTCCAGTTGCAGAATGTAAGGGAGAGGGGTCAGAAGGGAAGGATTTGTTTTATCTTTATGTCTCAGTGAAGATAATGTCAACAAAATACAGTGTCAATGGTGACTTGGATATGTGAAATAGATGTAGAAACTATTTGTATGAGAAATTGTGCGTAGTTGTGATTAAAACCTTACATCAGATACTACAATCATCTCACCTGATTGCTGAGCACTTTGTAGGATACTGTTCCAAACACTTAGGAGTTCAACAGTATTTGTAGACTGCCACGAAATACACAGTTGCCAGCTCCTCAGTAGCACACCTGGTATCAGTATCTGACATCAAGACACCTGTCCCACTCTAACTGCTACAAAAAAGAGCTACCTTCCGAGACCACCTCTGTTCCCAGTTTTCAGCTGCTGGGAATTTGTTCTCTCCCTCATTTCAGCCTTGCTGCTTTGCCAGTGAGCTGGATGAAAAAGAAAAATGAAACCCTCATTTTTGCTCTTCTTGTTTGGCTGCTTTACTAGTCTAATTTTCAGGGTAGTCAGCTGATTTGGTTGACCAATATTTCCAACAAGTGCTAAGCTGACTAAGTGGAAGAGGTAGAATTGTGTGGCCAAAAGGCTTAGAAATTAAGAAGAAAAGGAGCCTTCTCCCTTTTAAACCTTGTCCTGTAATATCTAAACCCTTCATTTTATGCATTGAGGGGGGTTGGTGGGGAAGGCTATTAGCTATTCTGACTTGGCAGGGTTGCACTTTTCACTTTAAGAGGTCTTGACTGCATTTTTATCTGAGAAAAAAAAAAGGAATTATAGAACAAGGAAAACACTTTCCTGCTCCCCTTTAAAGTTTCACAAAAGTTTCTGTATACATGGACTAAATGCAACTGTAGTCACACCAACGCCAACCAGTCACCCTTAGTGTTAAGGATGGAGAAATATAAGAATTGGGCTTTCCTTCATCTCATGGGGAGAAAAAAAAAAATGAAAGGAAGAAAAAATAGTTTATTTCCAGTAAGATCTTAAAAAAAGAAAGTTTTCTATCTTATTTAAAATGCTGTGCTGCTGTGCATGACATTCAAGGTTTGCTGTGTCCTTGTCCAATGCATTCCTTCCTTCTCCATTCACACTCGTCTATCACACTGATTAATTGCTTCCTGCCATCGAAAGGAAATACTTCTACAGTATTGCTTTATGTACACTCTGGAATACTTTCTGGTCCTTGTGAATTAAATGTAAATTGGTCTGATAGAATTCAACAAATGATGATGTGTAATACAGCTAAAGAGGAACACAATTTCTGCTTAATCTTGTTTCATGTTCCTCCTGCTATTTTGTTTTGATTATTTTTCTGTATCTTTCTTTTATCCTGTTTGCCATAAAGAGAAGGTTGCTTGATGTGCCAGTTTCAATTCTGGTAGTCATTACAGAATTGATTATACTGGCTGCATTAAAGACAAATTATGAATAAAAACAGCTTCGGAAGGTTCCTGTAATCTGGGGCAGATCCAGTTAGCCTTTTGGACAGGCATTTCAGAAAACAAAACTGTAACACTTTAGTTGGAGCATAGTAAGCTGAAGGATGTAGTAGGCAAATGTGAGCCAAATTAAGCCGTTGTAGTATGTCATTTCGCATTGTCAATAGAGAACTGTTTGCCAGGATGTTACTGAAAATTTGCTTTTTTTTCCTACAGTCCTGTATGAGGTGGTTAATGCAACAATTAGGCTGGCACTCAACTGAAGAGATGCTTTAATTTGACTATTAAGTTCAAATGTATTCTTACAGAGATTATTGCATAAGATTACTTTATATGATGCTAACAACAAGAAGAAAAGGTTACTTGCATGCAGTAAATATTTAAGATATTGCACTTTTATACATTTATTATAAAGAGGAATCACTCCCTAGAAATAAAATTCCATTTATCTCACAATGAAGTATCTGGAGTCTCTTAACAACTGGCAGTTATTGTACACTCAAGTATGAATATTTTATTCCAGAGGTTAGTTCATTTGTTACCATATGCTGCAAAATACTTGGTTTATTATAAATGCTGATTTTGGAAAGGCAGAGTAATGTTTTTATGACTATCTTGGTGTCTACTTTTCGCAGCATGTCTTAGGAGAACCTGATTTATTTTAGTTGGAAAAACTGATGTAATATCCATTGTCAGGGTTTTTCTTTAGAACTTCACTCTTTTATCTCAAAGTTAAGCAACCTGATTGTAATTGAGGCAGAAGATATAGATATAAACATAGTCAAATTTGATACCTCCCTTACATAACAATCTTTCAACACAGTAATAATATGATTATAATTTAGTTGATGGAGCTATTTGTCTTCAATTGCAACAGGCTGTGATAATCCTAAGAAGAAATCAGTTTTCCTTTACAAGATTTTGGAAGTGTACAAATAATGTTATGAATAGTATCTGTAAAAACAGCTTAATGGATTTCTGATATTATTTAATACGATCTAGAAACTGTCTGAATCTTACAATTTTAAGAAATTTTAGAAATGGTGCTACAAGTGGGAGACTTCTGTGGTTATGGATTAAACAATTCTCTTTTGATATATATTCACATTCATACATACTGATTTCATTTCTGCTAATATGAAAGAAAAGCCACTCTACTATAGGTAGCAAAATGTAATCCTCAGTTTAAAACCAGAAAAGCAAAGCATTGTACAGCTAGAAGGTAAATATAGGGCTCATCCTAAATGGTGGTTTAGAGTGTAAATGAACACAGGAAATTCCCTAAGCAGAGAAAAGTTTACGTAGACTGAGAAACCATTTGTGAATTGTTGGGTGTCTGTTTACTTGTTCAAGGTTAATAGAAAAAAAAAAAAACAAACCTGGATTTGAGATACTTTGTTAGCATAACTCTGAGACTTCTTTAAGCATTTTTCATTACAAAGTATGGTTAAAAGTTAGGTTAAAAGTTCTTTCTCCCCTACTCTGATGTTCAAGAGTTGAATAATACATATTATTGCAGAGGGCTCAAAATGGGCACCTCCAAATTGCAAAGAGGGAACTAGTGTAATGCTGCAAGGCATGGAAGGCAAACCTGACATACCCAGTCATGCAAGTGAAACTAATTTTGCTAGTTTACCTGTAAAATATGTGTAATTTAGTTACTTGGTTTGTCTTCTAAGTAGAAAACTATATTGTGGCTTCAGTGTCTTAGCAGATAGTCTTACTAGTTCTTCACTCTTCAGTTGTTCTAATGAAAATAGGAAAGAACAGTTGTGTTACCCTAGACTACAAAATCAGAAAATTAAATCCTTTCCCCAAATCTCCATCACTAAATGTCCCGATTTGCTCTCTTAGAGAGCCACAGGTGTGACCTTTATTTAGTCTTCTGTTGCACAGCAAGCAAAAAGAAAGGTCTTTACCACCAGAAATTAATGAAAAGGGAGAAAAGTTTAGCTGCTACAGTCTTCATTTTCCACAATCTATTCATGCTGGTTTAGTCTTTGCTTTCACTAGTTCTGTGACCAGCACATTCTAGGAAAAGGAAAGTAGATGGAGAAAGAAAATTTCCTGCATTTACTTTTGAGTAACAATTTGACTCCACTGACATCTCTGGAAAAGAAATCAGTTTCGCAGACGAGGCTTCTTTTGAAACTGATTATCTGAAATTCCCAAACACAACTTGCTAGTTGAAGTTATGTGACAGAAGTTCAAGCATTAGTTTAAAGAAAGTGTTGGTTTCCATCACTGACAGTAGTCTGTCTTGAGTGGATTGACTCAGGCCAATGTGGCATTATTTAAAATGGTTATGGGTACATGGAAATTCCTTTTTGGTGCACATCTGTCATTGTGGAATGCTGTGAACCAAGGGTCCTAAGGAGTGGAAATTAAAACAGAAAGTCTTGGTGTCTGATGTCTTGCAATCAAAGCAAGAGCAAGAGCTTTTTTTTTTGCTTTAGTGCAAAATAATTTCTCTGCTACAGAGCTACCTTTTTCACTTTGTTTTTTTTTCTTCTCCCACTCATTTTTATTGGAAAAAAACCAAACAATACCCTCCCAAAGGAACCAGGAGTACTAATGACACTGTACACTTACATTCCAGACAATGGTTTTTAGTCATAACTGTTAGAGCCTACAAGTGCCCAATAGGTTTATGAATATGACCATTGGCTGTTGACTTTGGGCCTTTAATTATATCAAGCTTGTAATGTCAAGGGGGATTTGATATGTAGATCCTACTTGTTCTTTAGGAAGATACCTTCCTAGAACACCTTTTACACTCTGAAAGTCATTTCAAAATTTAAGATTTCTCAAGTGGTGAGAAAAGAAATACATGATGATAGAATAGCCATTAGCCATATACTGAGGTCTACAGCGAGAACAAGCAAGACACTGGAACGTGAAATATACACTGAAGTTACTGTTGCTGGAGGAGGGGACTTTGTAGAAAACTACTGGACTTATGCTTAGGCCAAAAGTACACTGGGAAAACAGCAATGGGGAATACATCACACAACTTATTAAAAATTCCTTTGACAATAAAAATGGTGATGTCTGAGGCATTTTGCCAAGACTTCTAAGTTGTCATTAACGAGAACACAAGTTGAGAATATATCTCTGCATATGCTACCTAGCTATAAATTCGGGAGCTGTGGCACTTAGAAAATGGTATATATAGATAGTGACATAAAGAATTTAACAGAAAGCCAGTGCCAGGCCACACAATTTTATGTCTTTCATCAGAGACAGGTGCAAACACTTTTAAGTATATTTTTCTATATGTACATGCACATTTCTATTGGCATAGCAAGCATATCAGGCATTTTGTGATATCTGAGGGTGCCATAGTCTTACAGATAACGCCTACCTATTTAAAGAATTTTCAGAAAGTTATTGTAAAACAATTGTAATTTCATAGATGTTAATGAAAACTACAAGTTGTATTTTGATTTTTTTTTCTTCAATTTCAATTAAACAAGTTTATTTTAAAGGTGTTTTCTACAAGAGCCTGACTTTTTTGATATCTTATGCCTAAGTACAGCTATGGCTTTCTACTCTTGGAAGGGTATTAGATTTCACAGGCTACAAGGATTATAAGAAAATCATAAATTCTGTGGTTGAGAGACCAGAAGCAACTTGTGAACGCCCTCTCCCGTGGTAACGGGAGGCAAGAGACAGTGAGCCCAAAGCCTCTCAGCTCGGGCTCCTGGCAGGCTGATGGGGAAAGCCAGAGCTGCCCGTGGGGGCGAGGGGTTGGCCAGAGACATGGGCAGGTGGGGGAGGTCCTCAGGTGACAGTGGGGATTGAAACGGGGCTTTTCGGTCCAGCACAACCTCCCACGCTCCACAGGACCCAACTCTGCCTTACACGGATTCTGCTCTACCGCCACACACTCACCAGCCCACCCTTGCTGCGCACCAGCCCCTTGCCCCTCGCACAGGCCCAGCCCCACCAGCCCCACCTGCCTCAGCTGCAGCCACACGGGACCTCCACAGCCCCTCACCTGCCTCCACCCTTCTCTGCCTGCTCCTGCCCCTCTGGCAAACTTCTGCCCCTCTTACTGCTGCCAGGTACCTGCTCCAGGTCTCACAGTGTCATCAGCATTTCACACTCAGGCTCGTGCCTGGCCAGGAGAGAGGCTGAGATGTGAATGAGAGCGTGGCAAGAGTAAGTCTCTCCTCGTGGGCTTCGGGTGGCCCATTCCAGTTGGGGAACCCCAAATGCATTGCTACTCTTCCTTCCAATACCATTCGAGTGCTCAAGTAGAACAACATGTGTACTGCCCACACAGGCAGCTGTGTGCAAACACACACGCACAAAGAGACATACGCAGAGATGCACAGACACACACATACAGACACAGACCCACAGACACACACAGACACACATACACGCAGAAAAACACACACAGACATACACAGACACACATACACTGCTGCTCTGCAAAATACCTCCCACATCTGTGATGCTATTACTGTCCGTCAGATGCTGCCTTGAGTGAAACAACCCCAGCATCTGTCCAGCTACAGGTACTGCACTGTGTCTCAATGTAACAGCAGGGTTTGGCAGAGGTGTTTTAAGGGCTGGGGTGCCAGCCTTCTCTCATCGGTTCAGGGCTGTCCTTTATTTCTCCTGCTGGGGTCCGTCCTTGTTGCAACGAGCTGGTTCCTTCAGTCATGCTTACTTAACCGTGACTATACAGTAAACATTAGCTATCAACTAGGTACATATACACTTCTGTATGTATCTCCTAAGAAAGTTCATACCATTTAGAATCATAATCATTTAGGTTGGAAAGACCCTTAATATCATCAAACCCAACCACTGAGTCCAACTGCCAGATCCACCACTAATCCACATCCATCAGTGCCAGGTTCACACAGCTATGTCTATCTCTAGGGATAGTGACTCAACAGCTTCATTGGGCAGTCTGTTCCAGTGAAGAAATTTTCCCTAATATCCACTCTTAACCTCCCCTGGCACAACGTGAAATCATTTACTCTTGTCCTATTGCCTGTTACCTGGGAGAAGAGGCTCACCCCCACTGCACTACAACCTCCTCTCAGTTTTTAAAGAGTGGTAAGGTCTCCCCTGAGCCTCCTTTTCTCCAGACTGAATAATCCCAGTACCCGGTATTCATTATTGGCAAGAGAGTTCCTGGAAGTAATTTGTGTACCTGATACTTTGAAAATGCCAATTTATGAAAGCTTGGGAAAGTTTGAAGTCAGATGTGGAACAAAAGGAAGCACAGAGTTCTGCAAAGAAAGATCACAACTTTTGAGATGTTTATTAGATCAATAATGAAGATTCAGTAACAAGGCAGGTATTGCTGTAAGTTCATCTTTACTCAGTAGCAAAGAGAAGAGAAAGGAAATAGAATATACAGAAAAAAAAATCTAGTAATATATCATTGGAATTTAAAGGTGGGGAGCAAAAAAATTGTTAAAGGGAAGTTTAAATACCAACAGGTCTTAATGTAGCAAGAAAATGACAGATATTTTCAAGTACATTAGAGTAATATTAGCAATGTTATAGGTCCTACATGGTTTTACCCAAATGGTAAAACATAAGTATGAAAAAATTAGGAAGCGGGCATAGCAGATAGCATACCACATCTGGTATATATCTGAAGGGAATATAGCAAGGTGCTGTCAAAAGAGTGTGATTAAATACTTGCTAATCCCCTAGTCACTAGGGATAATGGTGAATAATATTCAGTAGAAATTAAAACAGACACAGATAACCTGCAGCCAAAAATTCCAAAGAGGTCTTGTTCTGTTTGATGTGAAATTCTAATAAACCATAAACTCCGAAAGAAACACCAGAAGACTAGAACAGTGCTGCATTGTGCTATTATCAGCTCTAGTTTAATTAATTAAACACTGCCACCAGTCAGTATGAATAAACACCCTGATAAATTTTTCAAAAACATTTACTTGAATGTTACTGAGTGCTTTATGATAAGCTGAAGAACAGTGATTATACTCAGGCTTCCTGTTCCAGTTCTTCCATAGCTGTGATGTGATCCTGTAGAATCACTCTCCTACCTCCTAAAGAATTAGTGGAGTGCAGGGAGTAAAACCAGCCCATCCAAACAGGCTTTTGTGGGAGGTAATGCATTAGTAGTAGTTTAGACTACCCAATAAAAGATCAGTAACTATGTGAAACTTCATTGTATTTGCCAGCAACAGAAATGTATATTTTTCCCCAAACAACGTTTTTAATCCAGTATGTTTCTAAGTCCCCCTTTGAATCTGCCATTATTTAGTGTGTTTTTACCAGCACCTCAAAAGACACAAAAAATATGACAGAAGACTGCTTAAACAGGAGATGGTGGTTTTAATTTATCTGTAGATACTGAAATACGTGTGTAACATTAGTCCTAATCAGGGAGACTAAAAGTTAAAATATGAGAATTCTTTCCTCATACATCAGGATTGTGGATTTGTAACTAAATGTGCATTGGCTCCTTTATTCAAGTACGCCTTTACGAAACAGGGCATTAGTACATCTTAACAGCAGCATGCACGTGGGGAGTTACTCGGAAGAATTTTCCCATGTGGTCAAACCTCTAGGATTTAAGAGAGAAGTCCCTGTCTTATCTTTCCACTTACACGAACAATAATGTGAAAATTCACTTGTTTCCTGATTTGGTCATCTGTGATGTATTTTTTATTTCTCTCATGCAACAAGGTACACCAGCCGTTTTATTTCACTCTCATCATTTTTTGTTTGTTTGCAGTGTTAGGATAGTGGGTAACTTCACATTGCCAGATGAGATTAGCCTGCCATGCAAGTAAATTTGCAAAATTTGGCTATGATAAGTCTCAGAGATCTGTTAGAAAGAAACCTGGGCTGCTGCTGATTGTTTTCAAAGCATTCTGACTGCAAGGACCAGTTCTGCCTTTTGGGAATTAGACTGGTTTGTGATTTTCATACAATAATTATTCACATTCTGAGCGTTACTTTTAATTCATATCCTTTACCCCAGGCATTTCTGTTGAAGGGTAAGAATATGTTAAATAAAATGTACTTGGAAGGTGGTTGAATATGAGATATTTTTCACAGCACCAGTATTTGGGGTCATTGAACCTGTCAGACTAGTTTGGGCCAGTAAGAAAGTTTCTCTAAGTCTATTCCTTTTAAGGACTGCAGCTACGGTGAGTTACTGAGCAGTGACGTGCACAAAGTACACAAAGTAGGAAAGAATATTAAAAAGTCAGCTAAAATAAAACTTTATCACAGCCTAAAATAGCAAAACAATAGAACAGCAAAATAAACAGAAACTAACCTAACCACTCTAAAGAGAAAGGCACACATGGCTGGTAGTGCAAAATTGAGTTTATTTTAATCTCCTAATTTTTAAATATGCATAACGTTTAGAGTCTGTTTCTTTTTGAATGTCTGTATCTTACATAGCTGTTTGCTCCTAAGAAAAGTGATATAAACTACTAAGAATAGGATGTAAACTACTGCCAAATAAAAATCCTATGTCCATTTTTCATGGGTTAAAATGACCACACTCTATTAGAGCCCAGAAAAAAATGAAATATTTTTCATTTTTTAGTACTGCTTGAGTGAATGACAGTAGGATTTCTTATGCTTTTCTACCACCACTCTCACTCATAGTAGGTAATAACATATTCTTAGCTAGAAATAGTCAAGAAACTGTTTGTGTAATTTAGGAGTGAAACTGCAATACTATTGTTATCAAGTGTTCTGTCTTGAAGTTATGTCTCCATATCAGCAATACCCCAAAAGCCATCAAAAAACCCCAAAACATTTAAAAACATAAAAACTGAAGTTACTTCCCTGTTGAACCTACGCTGATACAATTTTCCTCACGTTCTTTTCTAAAGCATCATCTACCCTATTCCTATACTCATTACAGTTTTTATTCAGCCAATTACTTCCATTTAAAGCACATCATAAAATAAAAGGCTATGAAACACCTAAAAGTTTGCTTCCACTTCCTACCTCTCCTCAAACCCGAAGTATTCACTCTCTTCCAGGTTTCTACAGGGCACTATTTCTTGGTCTTTTTAGTAGGTACCCTCCTGATTTGAAGATTGTGCTCATCTTTAAGGAATCACAACAACAATGAAAACCTGATTAGTGGAAGAGAACAGTATATGACTGTGTGCACCTCTGCTCTTGAACAATAACAAGGTGCAAGCAGAAGAAAGAGGGAACTACCTGTAGTTATTTTATCATTTTTTTACAAGGTATTCACTGAAAATTACTTCTGACTATCCTTTGCTAGGTCAAAGGTAACTACCACCCAGCTTAACAAAGAGGAGGGATTTAAAACATTTCCCAATTGCATGTAATATCTTTTTTAGTTAGTTTTCAGCTATATAGGCACATCAGACAATCAGAAGATTGAGAAGTTGAAGAATTTTGTGTTTCCAAGAGGTTGAGATACATTCTGGTAGATCAGCAGAAATAAATGAGAGGAGATTAATCTCACAATATCAGTGTTTACTCTTTCAGAAATTTGATCTATTAGTAGGTAAAAAGCTGTGTGGTTTTGCCAGAAAAGAGGAAATCTAGTGAACTTGTACCAAATGCTAGAGGTTAGACATCTACATTCTTGTCCTTTTTTCCTTTATTTATTTATTTATTTTGTTTGTTTGTTTGTTTGTTTGCTTATTAACTATTTATTTATTTTAATTTTCTTTCTCTCTTTTTTCCCCTTTTTTTTTTTTATTTTATTATAAGTGGTTGAATTAAACTATAAGTTTTGGCATTATAGACAATTACATAAATTTTCCTGAACAAAACCCCATCAAATAGCTGACATCTTCTTGACATAATCTCTACTTAAAATCCCCCCAAAAAGAGGTAATTGGAATCAGAGAATAGACTGTCTAGGGGTGTCAGAGAAATTTGTGAGGGTAAAGACTATGTAGAAAATTTCTCAAATATTCATGTCCAATATGAACCAACTGTATTAATGCATTACCCATATGTGAAAATATAATGGCATTGTACACTTTTTCTCTTTTTCACTCCTTGTAAAAGCCGAATCCTCTTGAAAAAGAGTATGGTATTATCAAATTAATGACATCTGTCAGGTTTTGCACCTGGGATGGGGCAACCCTGAATGTATGGACCAAGGGGAAAAAGGTGCTGTGGGGAAAGAGCCCCACAGAAAGGGACCTGGGGGTCGCAGCCGATGGCAAGTTGAATCTGAGTCAGCAGTGCCCTGGCAGCCAGGAGGGCCAACCGTGTCCTGGGGGACATCAGGCAAAAGCATCAGCAGTTGGTCAAGGGAGAGGTTTGTCCTGCTCTGCACTGGGGTGGCCTCACCTTGAATATTGTGGGCAGTTTTGGACACCACAATATAAAAAAGATATTAAGCTCTTAGAGAGTGTCCAAAGGAGGGAAATGAAGATGGTGAAGGGCCTTGAGGGGAAGCCATATGAGGAGCAGCTGAGGTCACTCTTGGTCTGTTCAGCCTGGAGAAAAGGAGACTGAGGAGAGACCTCATTGCAGTTACAACTTCCTTGAGAGGGGAAGAGGAGGGGCAGGCACTGATTGCTTTTCTGTGGTGACCATTGACAAGACCTGAGGGAATGGCCTGAAGTTGTGTCAGGGGAGGTTTAGGTTGGATATTGGGAAAAGGTTCTTTACCCAGAGGGTGGTTGGGTGCTGGAACAGGCTCCCCAGGGAAGTGGTCACAGCATCAAGCTTGACAGAGTTCAGGAAGCCTTTGGATGATACTCTTAGGCACATGGTGTGACTCTTAGGGATGGTCCTGTGTAGGGCCAGAAGTTGGACTTAATTATCTTCATGGGTCCTTTCCAATTTGTTACATTCTTTCATTCTATGAACCTATCTTTTGTCCATTTCTCTCTCAGATAATCTGGTGACTACTTCTTGCCAGTTCTGTTATCAAAGAGGGAATAATTTATAAAAAATGATAATTTAACAATGTTGAAATATAATTAACTGATGGTAGTCAGATTTACGCTTGATGTCTCCACATTTTCACTATTGCAGCAACACAGCTGCAGGGTAAAACTAAACTGACTCAAGTAGAATATCTCGTGAGAATGTCAGTGTTTGCCACTGGTGAATGACAGGAAACAATCTTTTTGTGTTGTTTCAGTACTGTTGGAAGTAATGCTGATTAGACCAGAAAATTATAGAAACCCAAGAGAACTGAGATTCATTAAATGCAGGCTGAGGAATTGCACAGAGTCAAGTGTTACTTCTGGAGAAATAAAACCCTCGATATTCTCTGTGAAGAAGCATAATGAGCAAACCCATGAGGCCACATAATGAGTTAGGGAGACTAGCTGACTAGAAAAGAAAAAATGGGCTAGTTTGGTATATGGGGTGTATCAAAGCCTGAATGAATTGTTCAGAAATCTATTTGATTGTGCTCAGATTTCTGGGGTTATAAATAATGAATGACATGAAATATTTTCTAAAATAGGCTCATTTAAACAATTTTGGTTTTACTACAATAATTATGATAGGTTTTATTTAGCAAAAAAAATGTTTATCTGACAATACTTTAAAAAAAGGATTAGCAATAAGAGTAGATAACTGGTTTAATATAATTAAACAGATAAATATTATTTTACTGTAATAGAGACACCTCATATTTGTATCTACAGTGAGGGGAAACACAAGCAACAGAGAGGATATTACCTTATTAAATGGTCATCTGAACTGTTATGCTGCTACAGAAAATTTTCTTGAGATTCTGCTACTAATACAGGAATTAAAAAAAGTTCTGAAGGTTTGATTTAATTATATAATGCATACCTTACATGTATGATGGTTGTTATATACTGATTGAAGAAATGTAATAATTTTGTCCTACTGGAAGAACGAAACTGAACTGCTTTGACCTCACTAATGTCTTCTCCACCACTTTAAGTATTCCCTAAAAGGATCAGTAACTCAAACACAGAGGTAATGTATCAAGCTGAAAATATGTGCATCAGCAGTAAAATGATGGCTGTTGTTACCTGTGACAAGAAGTCAGGCCTAGGTAAATATGTATGCTTTCAGAGGAAATAACTGACATGTAAGCAAAGAATTCTTTTAGGAAAAAAACATAACCAAGACAAATAAACAAACTCCTCCTCAGTATATTTTAATTTTTGTGATTTATTGCACTAATTTCCAGGTTATTTACAATGGGCTGATCTCTTTATTCAGAACATAAGCATCCCCCATTAGTCCTTAATTAATGTTTCTGAGAGATCTTCTCCTCCATGCACACCTACATCCCTGAAAACACAGGAATAGAATTCATCAAATGCATTTCTCCCACAATACAGAATCACTTAGGTTGGAAAAGACCTTTGAGATCCTCAAGTCCAAGCATTAACCCTGTACTGTCAAGTCCACCACTAAATGATGTAGAAACAAGCTGAGTTACTCTGCACCTGCATTTAACCAATCAGAATGAAAAAGGAGGATCGACCTTGGCCAAGTGCTTTGAGAGAGAGAATGTTATTTCTCGGAGTGGAAAACCACTTTAAACAGCCTGAGTGATAGCGTGTGTTTTTCTCTCGTGGCTGAACACAGCTACCACATAATGTGAGTATGAAAGTGTGGGGTCAGGGCACTGGTTTGGGAAGATCCTGGGAATTCTGTTGACTAAGAGAAAAACACCGAGTGCTGTTTATGAGAGAATACGAATAAAAGGAGAACACCGAAAAGTGTCTGTGGACAAGTCTCGAAATCAAACTCTTTGTTTATGGGCACTAAAGCAGAAAATGAGGCTGCACACAAAGTCCCTGAGTGCCATGTCTACAAACCTTATAAATACCTCCAGGGATGATGACTCAACCATTTTCCTGGGCAGCCTGTGCCCTGATGACCCTTTCTGTGAAGAAATTTTTCCTGATAGCCAATCTAAACCTCCCCTGGTGCAACTTAAGGCCTCTTTGTCTTATTCTGTCATTTTTTACTCAGGAGAAGAGAGCAACCCCTGTCTTGTCACAACCTCCTTTCAAGTCATTGCACAGAGTGATAAGGTCTCCTCTAACCCTCCTTTTCTCCAGGCTAAACAACCCAGTTCCCTCAGCCACTTCTCCCAGGACTTGTGCTCCAGATGCTTCTTCAGCATCATTGTCCTTCTCTGGACAAGCTCCAGAACCTCAGTGTCTGTCTTGTTGGGAGGGCTCCAAAAGTGATCCCAGGATTTGAGGTGTGGCCTCACCAATTAAATCAATTTTTTTTCTCCAAACATGGAGATTCAGACCCTCCAAAAGGGAAACTTTACCAAAATAATAGCATTACATGTAACAGCTGGAGATAAAACTTATTTGCATATTTAAAAAAAAAAAAAAAGGTGTTTTTTCACTTGTGTTATCCATTTGTTTACTGGTAAAGACTTGTTCTTACTACAGGATGAGTTTGATATTATAGTCATTCACCTGGAATTGCTGCATGTTCCTTGGCACTTTCAAAAAAGATGAGAAAGCTGCTTTTACTAGGAGTTTTATTGTGTGAAGTGGAAAAAAAAAAAGCTACATATGTTTTGTTCCTTTTTTGTATAATTTTTGATGAAAACAGATTAACAATTGAACCTTGAAGTGTTGCCCTCTAATTGGAGAATTAAATTTGAATTCCAGAGGAGAAAAATGTAACAGGTTTTTAAGAGACTAAAAAAAATTTTATTATTCTATAGAAGATAGGGGTTTTGAATTTATTTACCGAAAGATTTCTCCACTGTCTTTGTTATGCATGACCCGTTATCTTTCCTGACTGTAAATTTTATTTTTTTGGTTTTGTTTTTGATGGTTCTTTTATTTTTTAATGGAACAAGTACATTCTCCTACTTCTGTGGTATTCAAAACTACTCACCCTTATTTTATCATCTGTATTCTCTTCTCTACTTGCATCACATCATGGAGGACTAGAAGTCAACTTAAAAAAAAAAATCAGCCCAAAGTAAGGCAACTTTGGCATAAAGATATTGAATATAAAAATTTTATAGCACTTCAAATGTAACTTTTTCTGTTCCTGGTTGCATTGTGTTTAGAGAGATAATGATGTGCTATACTTACTTTAATTAAGAGTGAATTTTGAAAACTCATTTGTTACTTATATTTCATTAACAAAAGTTTCTGCCAATAAATGACATTAACGTGTGCTTATGCTATTTCACATTTTCCCTCTTTGTTCCTTGACTGGGTCTCTAATAATTACAGGTTTGTTTAGAACTCTTTCTGTTCTTTCTGTACAGCAGCTCCTGCTCATGTATTTACAATTCTGCATGTTTCCATAATGTCTCTTGGACCAACATCTTGGTGGTGAGACTTATATAAAATTCCAATCTTGCTATAAATTTTCATATTATTTAAACTCCTTTCATGATATGCCATTGGAAATGCCAAAAGGTGTTTGTTGAAATGCAAACTTATTACCAAGTGTTGACAAGATTTAATAATGCTTTTCGAGACTTCTTAGTACTGGGATTCTACCGCAAAATACAAGCCCTGTGAGCCTTGTAGGGCATTTTGTGTCATTCAGTTATCCTTCAAAGTGTTTAACCAGAGGGGGAAAAAAAAGACATTTAAGCATTTTATCAGATGTCACTCTAGCTTAAAGTGCTTGAGCTATAGATAGAGCAATAGTTAGTGCTATAGATTCAAAGTCCACTTATTTGCAGTAATCCTCAACAATCCTTCAATGTGTTAGATTCAACAATTAAAAAAAAAATGGTTCTTAAGTACTGGAGGAACTGTGATCAGAGCTTTGGCACTTACTTAATTTTCCCATAGCTTGCAGTTGCAATTAATATTTATGTTGACCATGAATGCAACACAGTTATAGCTTATATCAAAGCCTTACAATCAGTATTATTTTAAAACTAAACGTAAAACAAACAGTCCATTTCCAAATGTATTTTCTAGCATGCCAAAACAAACTTCAAGAAAAATTATTTACTCAATCATTACAATAGTCAAGCTGAAATAGCTGGCACTGTTCTAGTCTTAGTAACAAATTGTCACACTCGGTCACGGGAACATGCACACATGCACATGCACTCAAAAAACCCCACCATGACACTTTTGGTTAAAATGCTGATATTCCCCAGTATAAAAAAATACAGGACTCTCCTGCTGCCTGGGTTCAAGGACTTTCTGCTGCTTTTGAGGACATTTTAGAGTACATTTCAAGTTTAATCCCCTCTTCCATCAAATCCTGGATGAATTAATGCATTGTCTCCTTTACTCATTATCATTACTCATATAGCCTGAACACTGTATTATAAGGAAAGTGAAATTTCCTGTATCTTGTTTTGACAGAATCACAGAATCAAAGAATATGCTGAGTTGGAAAGAACCCACAAGGATCATCTTGTCCAGCTCTTAGCCCTGCAGAGGACCACCCCTAAGAGTCACACCATGTGCCTGAGAGTATTATCCAAACACTTCTTAAATGCTGTCAGGCTCGGTGCTGTGACCACTTCCCTGGGGAGCCTGTTCCAGCACCCAACCACCCTCTGGGTGAAGAACATTTTTCTAATATCCAACCTAAACCTTGACTGACACAACTTCAGGCCTTGGGTCCTGTCACTGGTCACCACAGAGAAGAGATCAGTGCCTGCCCCTCCTCTTCCCCTCACAAAAAACTTGTAGACTGCAGTGAGGTCTCCCCTCAGTCCTTTTCTCCAGGCTGAACAGACCAAGTGCCCTCAGCCGTTCCTCATACATCTTCCCCTCAAGGTCCTTAACTATCTTTGTTGTCCTCCTTTGCATGGTCTCTAAGAGCTTAATATCTTTCTCATATTGCAGTGCCCAAAACTGCACACAATATTCAAGGTGAGGCCACCCCAGTGCAGAGCAGAGTGGGACAACCCCCTCCCTCACCCACCTGGAGATGCTTTGCCTGATGTCCCCCAGGACATGGTTGGCCCTCCTGGCTGCCAGGGCACTGCTGACTCAGATTTAACTTGCCTTCAACCAGGACCCCCAGATCCCTTTCTATCAGCACTGCTTATGTCACATCATACACCTATAATCCACGCCAAAGCCATTTTTTATTAGTAACTCTGTTTTTACAGAGAATGAGAAAGATGTACCCATTGCATTTATACTATAATCACTTCATGCTTCAGGTAAATTTTCGCTTCATTGTAGGATTTTTCTTTGAATTATGAGTGTCAGCCTAGTTGCCAGTGTCAAACTCAATTTGTTATAGGCTATGAAATTGAAAAGTAATCCTGATGTCTCATGACACTTGACCACATAAGGGGACTAAGGTTTGCAGATGCAGGCACTTATGACATAATTCTTTTCAGAGACCCTGATTACAAAGATGGTTTTGCAGCTACAGTTACACAAAATACTCTTGGAAACACATAAAGTTTTAGAAGGGAATGAAGCCAGAGTTAAACTCAGTTATAATCCTGTGTCGTGCATTTGCATGCCAGTGCCCATTAGTTTCTCCAGAAGAGGATATCTGTCCTGTGACTTTAGTAAATTCAAAGAAAATGCCAGTACAGAGGGCCTCTAATCCTTGCCTCATATACAGTCAAATAATGTGTAAGTCATAGGTGAAGCGCTTCCTACAGTGTTTTAAATCAGCATGAACATTTGCAATAATAGTTGCAGAACAGAAATATTTATTCAACAGACAATATTGCCTGTCTTGTTAACTTAGTTTTGCTGTGTAAAATTGAGGTAAAAAAAAGCAATATGGATTATATTATATCTACAAGAAACACTAATAGGAATGCTTATATCATGATACATTTTAAACTATTTTAAATTGATTAGCAATTGCTAGTGTAGCACTATTTATAATAGTTACGTATAAAGTTTTCAGGTACTACTAAAAAAGCAAAGTTTTAATAAAATCATAATACTTATAATTTGGTTTTGTGCAGCAGAATACCTGTAAAATCAAAAATATTTCCAACAATGGTGAATTTTCCCAGGTATTATGTCTGTACTTTAGTCTTTAATATGACAACTCAGAATAGTAGTATATTCACAATATTTTAGAGACCTAAATATTTTAAATTAATAGGAACTGAGCAAGAAGAAATTACTTTTGAGGCATTAGTCCCTATGATGCATAGTTTTGCAGCTGCCCATAATAACTTGAAGATCCCCTAACTATAAAAAGTCTCTTTTCTGACTGATCTTTTTGAGTGTCTAAATTAACAGGTTCGTCAGTATTAACACTTTTCAGTTCAGAGCTTGCCATGACCCATCAGTACGGGGCATGATGTTGGCCATAAATTTTCATCAGTCTGAACCAAGACACCAGACCAAGTGTCAGGGAACTCTTGTGCTTCACTCCAGCAACCAGCCCAGTATTTAGACTCAAAAGTGTTGGCTAGCAGGTCCTTAAATTTTACAACAGACTTCCACAAGGGCTAACAAGCCTTTAACTTTTCACAGTGGCTGGTATGGGGCTGTGCTATGGATTCATGCTGAACACAGTGATGATAATAGAGATGGGGTTTTTTATCGTTGAGCAGATCTTGCACAAAGCCAAGGTCTTTTCTGTTTTTTGTACTCCCATATTGGTGAGGAAATTGAGGGTGCATGGGAAACAGTAGGAAACACAGCTGGGACAGGTGACCCAAACTGACCAAAGGGATACTCCATACCATATGACATTGTCCTCAGTATGCACAGTGGGGGGGAATTGCAAACGTTTGGAGCGATGACATTTGTCTTCCAAAGGAACTGATATGTGGGATGAAGCCCTGCTCTCCTGGAGATGGCTGAACAGAGTCCACAGAGTTCACGGAATATTCTGAGTTGGAAGGCACCCCCAAGGATTATCCAGTCCAACACCTGCCAGCCCACTGGAAGCGGTGAATGAATTCCTCATTTTGCTTTGCTTGTGTGCACAGCTTTTACTTTCCCTATTAAACTGGTTTTATCTCAACCCACAAGTTTTCTGGCTTTTTACCCTTCTGATTCTTTCCCTGGTCCTACTGGTGGGGGATTGAGCGACTGGCTCTGTGGTGCACACCTCTTACGTAAACCAGATTTTTTGCGCCATTTTATTCACACATGCACAGCCAGCCCTTTAGAGCCTTCCTCCAAGAGGTGAATCAGCGGCAGGGGAATGGACTGAGTAGGAGTATCAAGGCATAAAAGGAAGCTGGCTCAGAAGCGCTAACCCACCTCCACCTCTTTTAATCACAGCTTTCCTGTCACAAGAGTCAGACTATTCGATACAAAACATGCTTACATGTGGCACTTGACAGACCCAAGGATTCACTGCTCCAGATTCAAAACAGACTTGTATGCAGCATTACCATTTGTGACTCTCCCAGGCTTCAGTAAGAGGTTGGGAAGAAACCTCACATCATTTTTAAATAGGACCTAGATTAAAAAGCCTAGATGATATCTATCACTGTATTGGAAAAATTGTTGGCAAACTGAATTTACAGTAATCAATTTGCTATATTCCAAACACTAAATAATTTACTACAATATTAAATGAATTTTAGAACAATACTTTTGCAGAGCACTAAAGGTATAACAAACATTAATATATACCCAGTTCAACAGTTACAGAAGAGAACACTTCCAGTCATAGAATGGTTTGTGTTGGAAGTGACCTTTAAAGATCCTCTAGTCCAACATCCTACCATGGTAGGGTACTTAGGGCCCCATCCAGCCTGGGCTTGAACACTTCCAGTGACATGGTGCCCTATTCCAGTGTCTCACCACCTTCATAACAAAAAATTTCTCCCTTATGTCCAAACTAAATCTACCCACTTTCAGTGTAACACCATTGCCCTCTGTCCTTTCTCTACAGGCCCAGGTAAAGAGTCTTTCTCTGTCCTCTGGACTTACTCCAACAGACCCATGTCTTTCTTGCACTGGGGATTCCGGAGCTGTACAGAGTACTCCAGGTAGATCTCAAGAGAACAGAGTAAAGGGGGAGAATCACCTCCCTTGACCTGCTGGCCACACTGGTCAGTTGGATGTGGTTGGCTTTCTGGACTGCAAGCACACGTTGCCAACTCATGTCTAATTTTTCATCCATCAGTATCACCTTCTCCTCAGGGCTGCTCTCACTCCACTTGTCCCCCAGTCCTTATTGATGTTGGGGTTTGCCCGAGCCCAGGTGCAGGACCTTGCACGTGGCCTCGTTGAACTTCATGAGTTAAAACATTCAGTTGCAGTCATCTGACCTGAAAATTAAATGTGTTCAAGGATTGAAACTACTTAGCCAGGAATTCATAATTCATAATTTCTGGCTAAGAAAGGAATGGCTTCAAAGTGAAAGAGAGTAGGTTTAGATAAGATATTAGTAAGAAATTACTGTGTAGTTTGTACAACCCCCATCTTTGTGAGCGTTCAAGGCCAGGCTGGATGAAGCTCTGAGCAACCAGTTCTAGTGGAATGTTCTCTGCCCAAGGCAAGGAACCCTACCCAACCCAAACTTTTTTATGATTCTGTGAATTCAAGAATGCTATGACAGATGGAGGGAGTACCATCTCTCAGACTCCTCTAAGCAGCAATTACTATGCCTAACTATAACAACAAGCAAGACAATGAAGTCAATCACAGGTTTATTTCGGTTTGAAAAAACCCTTAAAATCACCAAGTCCAAAGTAACCAGCACTACTAACCCACCAGTAAACCATATCTCACAGTGCCACTTTTTTAAACACATGGCTTTTAAACACCTCCAGGGATGGTTACTCAACCACTTTCCTGGGCAGCCTCTGCTCTGAGCACCTCTTCCATGAAGAATTTTTTTTCTAATAGCCAATCTAAACCCCCCCTGGTGCAGCTTAAGGCCATTTTATCTCTACACTCATTATGCACAAAAAGAGACCAACCACCTACTCACTACACCCTTATTTCAGGTTGTTGAAGAGAGTGACAAAGTCTCCCCCGAGCCTCCTTTTCTCCAGGCTAAACAACCCCAGCTCCCTTAACCACTTCTGATAGGGCTTGTGCTCTTCACAGACCTTTCACCAGCCCTGTTGCCCTTCTCTGGACTCATTCCAGCCCCTCAATGTCTTTTTTGTCATGAGAGGCCCAAAAACTGAACACAGGATTTAAGGTGCGGCCTCACTAGTGCTGAGCAGAGGGGATGATCCCTTCCCTGGTCCTGCTGGCCACACCATTTCTGATACAAGCCAGGATGTCACTGGCCTTCTTGGCCACTTGTGCACATTGATGGCCCATAATGAAGAGATGGTTTTACTCTGATTTTATTATTTACACCTGTGTCTATGATGGCCTGTGGTACACAACAAATCTTAAGCTGGAGTGATGAAATAAACTAATTTTAGGCTTTCTGAACATATGGGAACCATAATTCCTCCCAGTACTGAGGTTAACACAGCTGGCCCATAACTGAGTTTTCCTTGGGGAAAATCATGAAAAACAGCTCTACAAAATATATTGACAACAAGCAGGCAGGTCAAACAGTTCAGTTACATGAAATGTTTCAAATATAAATAAGAATGCAGATAAGTCTCTCCCCGATTTTCAAATATTTTAAAAATAGCTTGTTACATGATAACAGAAAATTTACATTTCTATTTCTGCCAAAGCTCAGGGTTAAATTTCAGCACAAAATATTTAGATTAGGGATTTATGGTAAAATTTGATTTAGAATGGTTACACACAGGCAATCTGCTCCTGCGTGTCAAACATTATCATTCTTGTTATGTGTTTGTCTGCATGTTTATTAAATAATCATACACTGAAGAAGAAGGATATCACCTCATTTTTTAAGAGATCAGGCACAATAAAAAATTAGTTTCCTTTTTAATTTTGTTAAATCTTCCTTTTACTTATAATTGAGAGCTCAGCAATGGTTTGCTACACTACTGGAGAGGAGGAATTTTTTTATTTTTCAGAGAAAACTTTTTGGAGTAAGTGACAATATTTTAAGTATTTTCGATTCTGAAGTCCAAATGTGAGGGATACTCAGGCAACAAGGTAAGACTACATTGATACACTCCCACCAAAGGGAAAGGGAGCGGGAAAGTGCCATTTAAATAAAGGAAGGCTTGTGCTACAACCATGGTGTAGCATTTGTACATTCCAAATTTTTGTGCACTTTGTTAGGATTTTGGATGATCTAACGTTGCCGTCTGGTGGTGGGAAGACAGACTGCAGAGAGGAATCTTGTGTGTCCTGCTTCCATGGTTCCTTTTTAGAGGCACGGTAATGCCATCCTGGAATTTAAACCCAGTCATGAAAACCACAAGCGTCTCATGAAACTAAGGAGGGTAAGGAGTTAAGAATAACTGCATAACCAGATGAGAAGCTGAATGCATAATCTTTTATATTAAAAATATCTGAAAAAGTCTGAAGCATTCATGTCTGCAGCCTTTCATTTTAGTGTGCAGTATTAGCATCACAGATGAAGAGACAGTGGATAGAGCACTGTTGGTAAACATTAAAGCTAGGACTGATATTTATGTCTGTGTTCAGATCTTAATCCCTATGTTTATTTTGGGGTAATAGCAAAGATTATTCAAATAAAAGTTAAAGGGTTTTATTGTTTTATGCCAGCAACGATTGGGCTAAAGCCATGCACAACTGAATTTCTGTATAGGTGCTTTTGTGGGAACATGTCTGTGACTGCTGTTTAGTACTTTGTGTTTAAGTCTGAGTGATTAATTTCTGATAGCGCATTCATCTTGTTTCTGTTAACTTTTCAGTTATTTCATTGACTTTGATAAATTGCTATGTCCTCGTTTGTGCCAACTTGGCAAGATGTTCTTGGAGTATGAGTGCCAAATACAGAAATTACTGAGTACCCTTTTGATTTAAGAAAATATTCTATTTAGGTAAAATGGACTGCTAAATCCAGTCTTCAGTCTTAAGATTATTATGATTAAGAAAGTAACTGCTGCAGCTTTACCTTTATGGTTCTTTAAGCTTTTGCATTCAATGAGTGCTGTATGTATGTGTTTCCATTCCTTTAAGTCTCCTAAGTTAACACAGTAACTGAAGTGGTGTTTCGAATCACTTCTCTTGAAATTAACATTACATGAAAAGAGCTTTCCAGTTCAAGCAGCCCAGTTACTGTGTATGCTGAACTGTTAGTTTAATTAGAAGCCCTGTATGGGGGGTGATGGTGCATCATTTTTATTACTTGTAGCAACATGAGTGCTTGTACTGGAATGAAGTTTAATTCAGTTTAGAGCTAACTGTAACTGTTTGGAAGAAAGGGCCCTAGTAGATACACTCAAGTTGTGAAGTGTGTTTACAAGTTTCAGTTACCTAAAGCTAGGGAAGGGTGCTGGAGACACTGAGGCAAAGAGGACGTAAAAAAAATAAGTGGAGGGTCACAATAGTAGATACTTCCTTCTGCCATTGAATAGAAATAATTAAAAGAAAAATTATGTTCAGTGGAACTGAGAGAAACAAATGTAATTGAAAACATCTGAGAAGCACCTTAAAATCATCTGTTCTTAGACAAGCTATTGCAATAAGTGGTTTTACTGCTTTTTTAAGGGGAAGCAATTTTTTAAATTTTGAAATTACAGAATCCACACCAGCATGATTATAGGTGATTCCACACCAAATCAGCCCTTTTGTCATTAACAAACACCTGACTGCCTGCAGTTACAACATAGGATGAGAATTCACTCTGGTAGCACATGGTCCAATCAGTCTAACTGATTTTATTATTTGTTTGTTTGTTTCCCTGGAAAATGGAATTTTCTAGGCAGCACTTGATCCTGGTTGAAATTTGAAGAACTGTGTCCAAAATCATAAAAATTTAAAGTGGAACTAAGATATTTGTAAGAATTTTGATAGTTTTTCATAGCAAGATATAACTACAATGGGTTTTGGGCATCCAGATGTTGTAGAGAAGGCTGCAAAAAATAAAATAGAAGGCAATTAGGGAAGAATATCTCTTAGAAGAACTGCACTACTTTTGGTAGTGGTTTCTTAACATCCTGCAGTACAAGGATTCCCTCAAATGTCCTTAAAAAATGCTTATAGTCTCAACTCTAAAGTCCTAAAGCCCTTACAAATCCATTTCTCAAGACATGTTTAAACCATGAAAAGCATAATTTACTTGCTGAAATATCACAATAACCATGATAGCTGAAGTAGAGTTTTCAAAGTTTTCAATGCATGAACAACTTCAATAATTGTCCTTTCGCTATCTTGAACATTTTCTTTCTTTGGACATTAGGAAATAAATAATAAGCTGACTTCCATCACAATGCCCAGGAATTTCAAACAACAGTGTCTGAATGTGATGTACTTCAGATCCTTCTTGAAATGGACAGACTTTATTACAAGTATTGATAAGTATGCATGCTCTTGAGCTTTAGCTGTGTTATTGTAGACTAATATCAGATATTTCAACTGATACATTCTGCTTCAGCTCTCTCTGTGAGGTCAGAAGAGCCTTTCATAGAGCAGCAGTCCATGCGTACTGACTACCCCTAACAAGAATTCAATAAATTTTTATTATTAAGCCTTACATTGATTCCACATGCCATCATGCCACTCAGAATGGTGTTCCAAAACCCAGTGAATAAAAGGGTATAGAACATGAAGAGTAATGATCAGTCAGTGCATTGAAATGACAGTTAATAGAAGTATTATTATTCTAAAATATTTCAAAAAAACGTTTCTGATCTCTGGCTGATGTGATTTGTGTATGCTTCTGTCTAGAGAGTGTAGCTTCATATTAATTTGTGTTGTAGAACTGAAGGAAGAAAGAAAGGTCTTATTTGAAACTGTCATTAGATAACCCTGGTTTCTGAGTACTTCAGTCACATTGCTCTTAAATTAAAAAGATTTAGAAGAGAAAATCATGTATTTCCATCTAATTAGTTATTTTCTAGTTATACAGGTATGCATTTATCCCAGACTATCTTCACAAAGCCTAAAAGTTCTATTTAAACCAGTTAGGTTTTGCTCACTGAACACAGAAATCAGAATTATGCAGTATATTTGGTATGTAGGCTTTCTACAGTATCCTTTAAAATACAAACTTAAGTTACCCAGTTTTACTGAAACGTTGGGGTTTTACTGGAAAACTGTGGACACGGTCTTAAGTGATTTCTTGCAGCCACTGCATTACCATTAGAGTCTCACAATCACAATTTATTAATGAGAAGGAGCACCTTTTTCATCTTTCATCTTAAGAGAAAGATATAGGGGGAACTTGGGGAATATGGCTATTAATCCAACTCTTTATATAGTAAAAACCCATAGTATAGTTTTGCATTCATTTTTATAACTTGTTATCTATATCAAAGCTCAAAGTTATAAAAGCAGCCTGAATAACTTTCCCTAGCAAATGTTACTGATGCTTAATGTCATCAAAAAGACTATGAAAATTATCACAGATGTCTTCTATTACTTAATACAGTATTGTTCTGCAAGACATACATCAAGCCTCAAGCTGTGCCAGGGGAGGTTCAGGAAGAGGCTGCCCATGGAGTTGGGGGAGTCACCATCCCTGGAGGTGTTCCAAGAAGCGACTGGATGTGGCACTTATCTAGTTGACAAGGTGGTTATCAGTCAAAGATTGGATTCACTTACCTGAGAGGTTTTTTCTAACCTAAATGATTCTATGATTCTACATTAGCTCCTACAATCAATACTTAAAAGCATTACTACATGTGGCAAGTTATTAATATATGGTGGATAATTTCGATAGGTTTTTGTAAAAATTTACTTTGACCTGTAAGATTTACCATTGAAAAAAGCATATTCCACACATTTTAGAAAGCAGTGTAATAGCTTTTGTTCCACTAACATATGAATGCAAAAATGCCAACAAGAGACTATACCTTTATGGTGATTTGACATTTAAATATGAAACTAGCTCATTTAGATACTGCCCATATTTTTCTTCCTTAACCCACAGTTTTTAACAAATTACAAAAAGTTGAATATTGGTGACTCTTGCATATCACTGCCTTTTTGTTCAAATGCCTTACAATAATATTTCTCAAACACAAGGCATTTAACAAACATTCTCAGCATTCACTGAGAGATCAGGAACAGCTGTCTGCAATAAACTAGACCTTAAATTCCTCAATGTCACTAACATAACTTGCTTCTTGCACTTCGCATTTTGCTGTCATTAAGCTTCATAGGTAGTTTTCCATTAGAGAGCAGTGTTAGAGGATTAGAGAGCAGTAAAGGCTCTCCTTTAGATGATTTCCAGACATTTTCCCATCCCCATCCCTCCCTGCCCAACTACAAATCACTCCACTAAAATGCCAGTGCCACTAGTAGAACAGTCAGTTCTCCTTCCCTGGGTCAAACATTCTAGACAAAATTAATAAAGACATGAGGGCAATCTTACGCATGTAAAATTTGTGGTAGTCGTTGGCACTTAATCAGCTAACTAGACAGCACTGGTCAGGAGACCATTTTAGCAGAACAGCCTCTTAACACTAGCCATTAAACTAAAAAGATGTGCTGAGATTCTGTATTCAAATAAATGATAATACCATTTTTCCAAGAGGAAATATTAGATCAATAGTTTTTACTATCAGCATAAATAGTAATTTCTGTGCCACATAGAAAAAATTTAAGTTCTACTGATTTTTCAGCTTGAGCAGTGCTTTTGTGTAGTCAGCCAGGTGATAGTTTTCACAGCTCAGCCCTACGAAAAGCACACCCTGACCTTTCGCTGCCATAAAAAATGCTTGCCATTTCACACATCAAACAATACAGACCCCTTTTTTCCCAGCAGCACAGAAAAAGTAGTGTGTCCAGGAGAAAACAGTCTAACATTTGAGTTACCTGCCCTTTCTTTATTGTTGGAACAAGCAGTAGAAGCCTGTTCTTACAATGCTTTAATGTTTTCTGTGAGGGAAAGACATTGACCTTTAACACTGTGTCTATACTAGAGTGGATGGCAGTACTCCACACTGAGGGAACAGTGCAGTACGTCCTGGTACAGGGTACAGTGCCACTTGCTGAATGAGAAGCAGTCAAGGGAGGGTGACAGAAGGTAACAGAATAAAACAGCACATCTTGTAAGAATATTGTCCACGCTCTGAACATGTCACCTCCACCCTCCTCTAGCAGTCCCGATGTCACGATATTCCTTAAACCTCCTGTCCTAAATTAATCAGTGCTTCTCAAAAAATAATTCAAAGTCATTTCTTGACAAAAAATCTGTAGATATTGGAGGTTTACTTAAGAACTTCCAACCACATGAAAAAGACACCAACAGAAATACTCTTCCTAGGGCAGCAGATTATATAAGAATATAAGAAAGCACATGAAATGCCCAAATGCTCAAACTGCTTTATTCCGTTTGAGCTCCTTAGGAACTTCTGGAAAAATGCATTTAAACTCTTAGAGGTTTCGTATCTTGAGTCAAGATTTGCTGTCTATGTGAACAGCACATTGGCACCATAAATATTGAAGTCTGGCTTTGCTGGAGCACAAGCTTTGCAGATGGTGAGACAGGGTCTTGCAGTACAAGAATGTTTTTCTTTCACACTTCACAATCAATAATAAAAAACTTTCATGAGGGCAGGTACCAAAATGAACTTCTGCACATAGTTTTCAATCTGTTTGATGCAACAAAGAGTGAAAATGCACAAAGATAAAAAAACTTGGAGACATCCAGCAAAAAAAGAATTGAGGGTTTTTTCGCTTTTTTCTTATTAGTCTTATCTCATCACGCCTGCTTCAGCAAGCATATTTTTTTCAGCTTTTGATGTATTGATCAAGAGGTACTGAGTTAATAAATTCCAAGGACATTCTTCTACACCTTGTAGGAGGAGACTTAAAACAAATTTACTCCTCTCTTGAAGTATTAAAATAATATTTCGAATTCTTGTTCCAGATTTACCTTGAAGACAATCAACACCTCTTTACAAAAATCTTATGTTAGTGAGCTTTAGATTCTTGAAGTCACAAAAGCAAAAATTGTGATCCAGATCATACTTGCATAGATCAAATAAAATTTAGGCTCCTAGGTGATGGATAGACATACTGGATAGATTTTCTGGCATACTGGCCAGAAAATGCCTAAAATCCATTTGTAAGAATAATTAAAAAAACAAAACAAAACAAAACAAAAAAAAACAACAAAAACAAAAACAAAACAACAAAAAACCCAACCCAAAACAAAACAAAACAAAAACAAACAAACAAAAAAAAAACCAACCAAACAAAAAAAGATTACATAAGAATTTGGTTATCCCGAGCACAGATACAGGCTGGGAGGAGTATGCAGTGAGAGCATGTCTGATAAAGACTTGAAGATGTTGGTGTATGAGAGGCTGAACATGAGCCAGCAATGCAGCTTGCAGCCCAGAAAGCCAGGTGTATCCTGGACTGCACCAAAAGCAGTGTGGCCAGCAAGGTGAGGGAGGTGACTCTGCCCCCCTACTCCACCCTGGTGAGACCCCACCTGGAGCACTGCATCCAGCTCTCGGGTCCCAAATTGAAGAGTAGTCCTACCGGAAATTGGAGATTGTCCAGAGGAAGGCCAGGTCTGAGGGGTGGAGCTGCTCTCCTATGAAGACAGAGTTGGGGAGGTTCAGCCTGGAGAAAAGAAGGCTCAAGGGAGACCTTCCAGCACTTAAGGGGGTACTGGAAAGTAAGAGAGCTGGGAAGGGATTATTAAGGGTATGTAATGACAGGACAAGGGGGAATGGCTTCAAAGTGAAGGAGGGTAGGTTCAGATTAGATTTTAGAAAGAAGCTTTTTCCTGTGATGGTGGTGAGGCACCAGAGTAGGCCAGAGCAGGTATTGATGCCCCTTCCCTGGAGATATTTAAGACCAGGTTGGATGAGGCTTTAAGCAACCTGGTCTTGTGGATGGTGTCCCTGTACACAGCAGGGACAGCCTATGCTTCTATAATCTGACAACATCATCTTTGTTTTTTCAACGCAGCAACAGAAGAAAAAACCAGCAACAACAAAACAATGCTAAAAGAAGCTTATACATGTTAATCCAGTTATTAAAAATTTGTCTTCACGATAAGCCAAACATAAATGCTAAAGTCTATACTTCTACTTTCACTAAGATGACTACAACAGAAGTTTGATCATTAGTTCTCAGAGACAGGATTTGACTTGATTTACAAAATTCTGAGTAATGGTATTACTTGTTAATTAAAGCAGTATATATAGAAAACAAATAATAATCACATTTCAGTAAAATAAAATTCAGTTTCACTTTATTCAAGATAAAGAGGTCGAGGGGGGGAAGGCAAGAGAGCCATGCCATGAAAGTCATGCAGCTGAACAAAAAGAGATGCAACAACTAGACTTAAGAAAGTTTCAGCAGTTTCTTAAAGGTAATTCTAATCCTTAGCAAATTGAGAACCCAAGTGACATTTTTCAAATCTATTAAATTTACGTAACAGTCATCTAGAAGAGAAACCATTCTTCAGCATTTCAGTAAAGGCCGTGATAACACTTTAAACACCACAGTGGACAGAACTTTATGCCTACATTTTAGTATTTATTGAGATCCCCTTTTGTAATTGCATATACACTTTCAATAAAAATTAATATACCTAATCTGCCTTCTTGTTGAAAAAAATACACATACTGCAATAAGGAATGAGGCACAGCAGAGTGGACATCTCAAACAACCTGCAGCAATCCAGAAAATTACACAATGGCACAAATCTGAATACCTTTCTCTTTGCCCTGGGGTGATATATAGTTAAAAGAGACAACTGGTGGTTGCTAATAAATGGTGAAATCCATTCATGAGTGTATGGAGAAAGTTTAAGGAAAAAAAGCAATTTACTAACTAGAATCAGGAAATACAGAAAATATCCTGACTAGAACAGGGAACTATGGAAAATCATGCTGTTGTTACAAGTGGAGGCAACAAGGGAGGTGGTAAAAAAGTCCCACATTGACTTCTGAACATTTCAGCTCTTGTGTTAAGGCCTTCAGTAAGCAGAGAAGATCAAAATATTTTATACTCTATAACGAAAGTGCAATTCGAGGGGAATTCTTATTTTTTCCAAAACATGAGCTGCTTAACCACAAATATGCATTTTTAAAATAAATCTTTCAACATTAATGATTAAATTGCTCCAATATTATTGAAGAGCCAGATGAGATTTGAGAACCAGTGTTTGTTGACAAAAAAAATGTAAGAAATAATTGAAACAGAGACAGAAGAAAATACATAGAATCAGTTAAACTGAAAAGCTAAACAAATGGAAACAAGAGGTATTGTAAGTGAAAGTTGCAGCAGATACACTTTAAATGCTGTGGATAGAGACCACAAACTAATCAAGAAAATAATAAGGCTATTAATTGAACTATCATGCATAAGATGAAAATGACAGAATAAAACCAAATGACAGATAGAGAATGGTACTCAGGGCATTTAAAAACACTACTTATCTAAGACTAAGTATGCAAGTTTGGCATGATAACCTGAGTTCATACCCTTGGTATGTGCTTGGTGTACAAACAAGTGGAATAACACAATCATTGTAGTATTTTGGAATTCTCTCATTTTGTTTCAATTTACAATTTATAGGGAAAATTGCAAGATTACATGTATTTCGTACTCACTAAATGGTTACTCAACACCAATGGCAAGACTTACAGTAAAGATCTGCAGCTATAGGTTAGCATGTTAGTTGTTTAAAGTTTTACAAAAACGGAACCATTTGGATATCTCAAGCATCACCAGCAACGTCAGAATTCTATCCTGTAGCTATAAATATTCTAAACTATTGTTTAGAAATCATACTTTGGCAGCAGGTACTTTCTATACGTACCAGATGTTTTGCAGACTTTGATATCGGAATTTACAGAAGCCTTCATGTAACACCGTACTGCTTCATGTACTTTCTTTACCAATTGCAGGAAACAGCCATTCAACAATACTATGACTACTACATCTAAAAAGCAAATAGAATTGTAGACATTCAAACTATCAAAATTCTGCTGTCTGGGTATGAAACAAAACAGTTTCATTGTGTGAGAAAAGTTGATAAAAGCAACTGTGACATATTATATTTATTATTTAATATAAACCTGACTTCATTAGTCACTTGCTTAGCACACAATATTGCGTAATTCAAGGCATTTATTTTTGGTATGCAACAGTGCACTTATAACCCCATCAACTCCTCCTTGATTTGCAAGACTGTAAGTAACTTCTATTTAAAATAATAGGCTTTTATGAATATTTTTTAGTGCAGAGAAATATTAATTCTCCCCATTACACTTTTTTGTAAACTGTTATATTTTCTGTGAGTACAGACAGAGGTGCTGCAACATTTCCTTAAGTAGAATATAAAAAAGTTTACACTAAAAGCAGTACTGTATTGTAAATCAATCATGACCTGGTCCATTCATTTACAAAAAGAAAATAATATTGTCAAATAAGCAGCCCCTCCTGTGATCATCTAAATTCAACTCCTCTGATCGGTAGCCTCTTTCCTATATTTTGAGTTGTAACACTAATGATTAACATTTCCTTTGACAAAGGAATTTGTATTTCAACACAGCCTCAAGTCACATTAAAACCAAGACATAAACTAAGTAATGATTTTCAGAATCAAATCAAAACTGAAACATTTGCTCTGAATAGTATCATAAGAATTATTCCAATTTCAATATCAAAGGTTAAGACAAATTCACTTTATGCTGCTTATATAAAAAAATGAAATCTGGAATCTTATATAAAAAAAAACACAGAAAACCAAGCCCAAACTTGGCAGAATCTTTTTTCATCATTAGTATTTTTTTAACTTAACATCATCTAGTTCTGTGATTTAGCCATAGACTGTTGTGACCATAATAAACAATTTGATAAATCTTCCTTTCTTCTTGTTTTTGCTTTTGTTGCTGATATTCAAAAAGTTCTGCTTGTTAAAGAGGAATTAAAAGGTAGCTGTTCAGTGTTCTTCTTATCTTGGTGTTTTTCCATTCATTACAATTTTGGCTGATTCTCTCTCACTTCTTCCAGTTTAGAAAGTATCCACTGTGTGGAGAAAACAAAACAATAGAAGTCTTTCTCTGGTAAAAAACAATGAGATGGAAATCTAGAGTAGGGCATGTAGTTATTTAAAGGAGCTGCCACAAGAAGTGTACATACTGTTTTGCAGGAAGATGAGTGGATTATTACAAATCAGATTCTGTTACTGGATCAGACTCTACCTCCTCCTATCGACAGACCAGTTATAGTTGGTTTTGTTAGGTTCCTGAGCCTTTCCAGGAAAATAAACAAACTAGTATTTTTATGAAAAGTGTACTCAATTTTTTCAGCTTTCTTTTTCTTACTTAAGACTTACGGCATACACGATATGATGTGCTAATTTGACTTTTAGAATTGTTCTTGATTTAGCTGGGGCATAGATAGGATCCCCTTCCCAGAAAGACTACTGGACCTCAACACTGCCTGCCCCTGTTCCACCACAGCAAAAAAACCAAAAACAAAAACAAAAAAGGAAAAAAAAAAAAGAACCTCAGTACCTCCAAAGGTTACAGGCAACTTAAATTCAACATGAGGCTCCTATCTTTCTGAAATGAGAGTCAAATGTTATCACCTAGATGTGATTAGAAACTACCTCCATGAAGACAAAGGCAACTTACACTGATGAGAAGATGCAAAAGCAACTTAAACTAATGACAAGATGCAACTTCCACAACCTGTTTCAAATCATGATCCCAGGGAACCATATCCCACTGGAATATATACAAGACTAATTTATTGTCTGTGAAAATTGTTAGCTGCACTAATAAAAACAAGGCAGGTCCTTCACAACTCAGCTACCTCGTAATTCTGGTAGCAGACCTGAAACACTCATACTTCTCCACTGTAGTCAAAACTAATGTCAAAATGAAGAGAAAATGTGTACAATAATAGCAGCAATATCATATATCAAATAGAGAAGTTGTATTTTTATTAAGGATATTCCTCATTCTTCAACCAAAACCGCATTTTGGGGAACAGAGCAATAACATCCCACCCCTTCCCAATCCGTGTAATAAAACTAAGAGTATTTGGTTCTATTAAAATGTACTATTTTAATTCACATCCTAGATTGTTTAGTTTCTGTTAGCAGTACTGTTAAATCAGTCTTTAGACAGACAGTTATAATTTCAAAGATTTACATAGGGACAAGTTTGATGTTGAAATTGAGTATTTTTGAAATTCAGTACTGAATAGGTCATTGCTATTTCCATTTCTATAATGCATATGTGGAAATACTGAATTTTAGACACATATAGCAGTTTCAGGTTAAGAATATTTGTTTTACTTTTTAAGCCAAATTTAGCACAGTATAATTTTAATAATATTTAGACTTTACCTTAGCATCCTCTGGACTTCTAAAATTAATAATTTTTCCAAATTCTTTGGCATGGAACACTGACTTAACTCGTTCCTAAAAAAAAACAAACCCAAAACAGTAATTCAGAATTGAAATTACAAGTTTCTTCAAATTTTAAGACTAAGAAGTTATTTACTATTAAGACAGATATGATGGTTCAGGCAGCCACGAGTACCCATTGCACTAACCTGAGTATGTTCGCATCACATGCACATACCCTGAGAAACATCATTTTCTGCATGAAAGCACAGTGGAGTGGAGCACTCCAGCAGTAACAGACTTCCCTTTTTACCATGGAGTCCCTGGAGAGGGGACTATAAAAGTGCATAGGAATGGAAGGCAGATAATGGAGTATGCGCAGTAACAAAATCCATTACTCCCTAAGGTTTTAATTTTTCATTCTTTCTAAGTCATTACTTCAGTGGATATTCCACCAATATTGACTTGGAAGTAGAGGTCTTAGGTAGTGAAAATAGCAACTCTGGCTTCATAAAGAAAAACATAAGGAGTTATTTGCAAAATACAGTTTTCAACCACAGATTTCAGTAAAGAGCATACTGCAGACATATGAATGGATTCTGAAATGACTGCTGTGTAGGGGTAAAGATGGATATGTTATTCAGCATTGTCTGAAATGGCAGAAATGCTAAGAATTATTTCATCCTGTAAAAGTTCACTTGCAGTCAGAAATCCAGTTTGGAGGATTCCAAACCAATATGGCTCTGCCTTTCATGCTCTCTGCAATAGAAACAAATAATCTGAGTGAAAAACTGAATTACTTCATACACTGTCAAGACTGTCCTGACAACCAATACGTGTAATTACACACATGAAGCTTATTAAAAACTGAAACAAACCACTGTCAGGTAAATTTATTGATTGACAATAAATTCAGTTACCATTTCAACAAGAATTTAAGAAATATTGTTAAGGAGCTGCCTCTGTAAGTACACTCAGTCATTGGTGGTCATCTCCTTCTGTCTTTTGCAATTCTATCAGGGAAAGAAAATATAAGGATTTTTTTCAAAGCAAAAATTGAAACTAAGAGCAACATTCTTCAACTTGTATTGAAAGGGATAAACATATGTCATTATGGGTTTTTTTAAGATATAAAAACCTTACTGTATTTTTGAAGAATTTGATTACTAGCAAATGAAAAAAAAACAACTTTGAAGCTAGCACATGCTAGCTATTGCTGTGTTATATTTGAATAGGATTGCAACAAAGTAGAAGTCCACATATTGGCATATTTCCATAGTGTCAGAAAGCATAGTAAAAATATTCTGCAATCTTCTGAGCCTTTTGTCGTATAACCATTTTCCAAACTAGGAATACATGAACTAGTCCATACCAACAAAAAATTCCCAGGGCTCAAGGAATTTCATCTGCAAACACCAAGTCACCATCCTGCTTAGAAGAATCAGAAGCTAGTTATCTGAGTTTGCCCACGCCAAATTTCAGCTCCCTTTTTTGAGTGTATCTCAACTATAAAAGAGATCAAGAATTCAAAGGAGAGAGAGCAGAAATTCAAAGGAGAGAGAGCAGAAATTCAAAGGAGAGAGAGCAGAAATTCAAAGTTCAGTTTTATAAGCAGTTAACAAAAAAAGACAACAAAACATGGCAAGGTTAACGTACCTTGGCCTCAATGCGCAATCTCCGACCATCAACGATGAATGGCTCTTTGGTAAATTCATCGAAAGTGTATTGCCATTCACATATTAGCTGTCCAAATGTCCCTTTTGTCACAAATAAAACACCACTAGGCAACAGAAAATAAAAGTAATGATTTAAAAATTAGTATAAAAATACTGAAAAGTTATCATGTTTCCCTTGCTCTAGTGAATTCACTTGTTGTTGCAAAACAGTTCTCATGTAACGATCTATAACAACTATATAGCACACTTTCCAAAAGAGTCAATTTTTGAACCTTCCTCTAATTTATTTAAAATACTGTCTTTCGTAGCAAAACTGTAACACTGCTTCAAGCTATATTTTTACAAGAAGTTGTACTTTTTTTTTTGAGAAGAATGCCTGATACTCCACTATTAGACACTGACTCTGCTTTTGTATTATCCTTTTTTCCTTCATTATGCCAATTTTTATAAGTGAACCCCACAGTTCAGATGACTTCACCTTAACCAGGTTTGTAACAAATCCTTCTCAGCTAAAGAAATCTTAAAACCAAAATTCCCTTCTTAAATAGGAGAAAAATAACACTCAACACTTTTCTGCAGTACAATGCCACAGCTGAAGATAATTAATTAACTGCACGTTAGGCAATTATTTTATCTACATAAATGATGACAGTGCTGTTACTGATCAGCAATTATCGAGGTACATACATTTAAATGACTGTTTTAAGTACATATTATTCAGAGTTAAAACTGTTTACCTTTTGGTTACCATTAACAGGTCTGTACTGTTGACCATAGCATGTGCAATATATCTGAGTTTTGAAAATCTTCCATTTTCAATTTTCTAGAAGAGATAAAAGATTTATAACTTTGAATATGCTAGTAGATTAATGTACTGATTTTGTGCTTAAACCATATTTATGCTCCAAAAGTATAAATTATAACAAAATACAATGGACATACTTTTAAATAAAAGGCTACTTTCATATAGTCAGAATATAACTAACAGACTTGTGACAGCTTATATTCACAATTATGTAGAGTTACATGTTTCTTGTTAATAATACAGCTATGCAAATAAAAATCAATCCTAATCAAAACAGGCAAAGAACAATATAATTTCTCATAACATTTCAGGACTCATTTTTTAAAGTATTTTTAATATACTCTGAACTTCTGCTAACTAATACAGTTCTGAGACAACAAATGATAAAGATTCCTTTACTAATTTATGTCAAGTCACTTCCAAAACATTGAGTAATTAACTCTGAGAATAAATTATGCCTAACTGTATATAAACCCCACTATTATGTAGACAGCAGAACTAATACTAATGCACTTGAGGTAATGCTTATCATTCCTCCATGTTCATTTGTTTCTCTGTGAACTTAACATTTTCCTACAATTGCTGAATATACTGTTGCAGAATATTTTTTAATGGGTAATAAATTTTAAATATCGATGACAACGGATTATTTTATAAAAACAGATGCTCCCTCTAACTCTAATATGACTTCGCAAACATTGGATTTCTGATTTTTCTGAGCTATGAGTGATTAAATTAGTGGTTTAATTAATATTGCTGCATGTTAGTTGGGAACAGCAACATGACTGCTTACATACCTCCCATCTGTTACAACTTAAAAGAAAAACTAGATTAGTATAAACCAGTGTGGTTCATTAAATTCCTAACTACATGCATATTCCTTCAGATACATATGTCAATATTTACAAACATGTAGGTTAGTTTCCAAAGCAGTTAAAACAGCAAAACCATTTAATAAGTGTTCATCAACACAGTAAAATGATAAAGACATTTAATTAGGTGTACTGTTCAAATTTGGATGCATGGATAATTCCACTTGCTGAAACATGTATTTTGAAAATTATGTCTTCCCCAAACATGCTGATTCTTTAGTGACTAAAATACATGAATATTTGAGTAAGAGGTTCCCTAGAAGAGAGCTTTCCAGAAAGTTCTTAGAAAGCTCAAATAATTTCTCTTTCTCCAACTCTGCTGGGCCACAGAAATCACCACTATTGATCATGTGCCTACTTACATAAGTCACTACTCATCTTTATTTCTGCAAGAGTTAGTGTCAGGTGCAGGGTGAATTCAGCAAGAAGAATGGCAAAAGAAATGAGGAACTAAGGGCTTGGAAATTGTGGTTTTATGTGGGGGGTTTTTGTGCATTTTTTTTGTTTTGTTACGTTTTTGGAAACTCGTTACTTGAGTTTTTTCAAGCGGTTGCTATGCCTCTGAACTGAGTCTCTCTCTGCCTTTCATATTTAGGTCCAATCTTCTCTACCTAATAAGTAAATAACCAAAAAATCCTTTCTAAGGTAACCTCACACATTTCTGCACACAACACACTGGATGATTAGAAGACAGAGGAGGTTGCAAGGACAGACAGAATGGATAGGGTATCTGATCCAGATACCAGGCTACTGGTCTAGGTCTATGTCCTGATGGTTATCAACCATTTGTTACTGGTCCAGCAAGTTTCTAGGTCTAGCAATTTTCTAGTGGTCTAGCAACAGCGAACCAGAGGAGAAAGCTGACAGGAATGTAATGAAATAACATGTGTGGAAAGAGCCAGGGTGCTCCAGCAAAGACGAAAAATATACAATTGAGTTTAACTGCAAGACACTGTGACAATGACATCAATTTCTCTTACTGACCAAACACATAAATATTGCCCTGCATGACCAATATCTCTCTTCTCTTAGAAGCACGTATAGGGTAGAAGCATTTAGCAACTTAGCCTTATTAGGATGGAGGAGATATCAACTTTTTTGTGCTTTATATAGCATTGAGGTACGTCTCTCAATCTAAATACTAAGTAGGACTTAGGAGAGGGGTGTTACCTCTTTTTGTCCTTCCTTTAGCTTGTTAGGTAATTTTCAACAAATCATGTCAACCTGCTGTAACTTACCTTACTGATAATGAACTGAGAATTGTGAAAATCATTATGGAAGTACAGTATTTAACTATCACACAGGTGACAATCCTAAGCAAAAGCTATTTAAATGTCCACCAAAATCCACAAAAAGAATTTCATTCTACTAACATTCCCATACATGTGATTTGTGGAGCACAAAAAACATTGTTGGCATGAGCCAACTAGTCCTCGTTGTTATCTATGAGTCAAAGATCATAAGCTCAGTTTATTTGTGTTCTGTGGTTTGGTAGGCAAAAGAAGCTAATTGGGAAATATAGCACAAGAAAATATTGCACAGGTTATTTGCAAAGGGAACACTTATATCTATGGCTATGTGGAACAGTAACTACTTCTAAATTTTCTGCCTTTGGATTTTTCTACCCTTCTCTTACAATCTTCATCCCTTTAAGCATTAGACTTAAATCCATTCATTGGGAAATGCATCACAGAGGGATACATGAAGTTTCTGCTGATAAATCTTATAGCAACGTCACGACTGCACTCTGTTACCAAAGTGCCCTATACAGCTCAAACATAAAAGGATATATAATTGATCCTTTAATACAGGTGCATAAACAGTTTTTAAAAATGTTACGGTATTTAGCTAATGCTTGGAGAAAGACAGCAACTTGGACCACTGTTTGGTGATGCAAAAGTATAAAAGTAAACAGTGATCAGTCATTCTTTGCTCACTATTAGTTTCACCATTGGAAAAAACCCAAACATCTTTTTTTTTTAAAACAACATTTGTGTTTCAAATTAAGAGCATTTTAATAACTTGATTAAGAGCATATATGAAGCTATTGGAAAAAAAAAGCAAACAACAAACCAAAACAAAACACTCCAGCAGCTGTTACGTGTGAAGTAACACAAGAACAGATCCCCTCCTTTGCAAATTCTTACGTGTAGTATAACTATTTAGATGTCACTGCAATAATCTAACAACAAATGTGATCATTTACGGATGGATATCTAAATATGTTTAATGTCTTAAGTGGCACCCCTGCATTTGGAGAGATTCCTAATCACACCACATACTCCTAATTTCATGAGAAACAAGTACAGAGGGCTTTGGCAAAGTTAGAAATGAAACAGAGCAGAGTGTTAAGTAGTGGAGACAAAATTTAAAATCTATGATCCTTCTGTTAATAGGTCTAAAAAATACTAGTGTTACATGTGATACTAAAGTCTGAATGCCTGATATTCTTCTTGAACTCATCTCAACTGAAACAGGATATACAAAAATAGTGCCAAGGCTGTTACTACTTAAAAGTGGTTATAAATCTGCTGTTTTCTATGTTCAGGTGAACTTGAAGGTTTCAACTGAATTATATACTGCCAGTGTATTTCCTTATGAACTGGCTACAGTATACATGCGTGAGTTCTGAAGGCAATACACTGTTGTTGCTAGAAACTCAAACCTGAATGCATCTTTCAGCCTCAAATCCTAAGGTAACTTCTTCAAAAGCCGTAGAATTGCTGATTTCAGCAGGCTAACTTGCCATAATTACATATCCAGTCTTCCCCACAGAAATGTTTAATAGTTCTAGGCAGTTCCCAGATGACTTGTTAGATGTAGCTTGAATGTATGTGAATAAAGGGGAAAAACCATTATGGAAAGAAAAAGTAACATGTAAAACATTTTTTTTTTTCCATAAAATATTATCTCCTCATCCTTTATGAATAAGAACTGATATTTATCCTGTATTATCTATTTCCTCATTCCAGTTATCCCAGTGTGCAATGTTATTCTACAAAAAGCAAAGCTTTTGTGCATGATGTGTTAGTCTGAATGATGTTTGAATTCAGGATTCCATTCAGCCATACTGAACAGCAACTCTGAAACCAATATGGTTTTATTAAAATCCATAGAAATCTGCAGTCAAGATTAACATTTAAATCTAAGGCCACAGTATGAGGGAAAATTAAAAGTAGGACAGCAGCTTTCTTTCAGTACACAAAATTCCTACTTCACAGTAGAAATAAAAGTTGCCTAACCCGACTGGCAGAATTATCTTGGTCAATTTTTGATCCAAAAACACAAGAGAATTTGTTTGATAAGCTGATTAGAGAAACCATACTGATCCACACTTTCATTCTGATGACAACATCTAGAGGATCTGTTTCCTGACAATATAATCAAACCTCTTTGATTTGTAACATTTGAAGCATGATTACTGCATCAATAGGAAAATGGAAGAATATTGCACTTATGCTTCCATCATAATCAAGCTAAAATGAAACTGAGTCGTGCAAGCTTTCATATTCTTCTGAAACAATTGGTGTTAGCAGGTTTCAGGCAGCTTCCCGGAAATATATCTGTCTTCTATTTGGGGTTGTGCAATGGCTATGTAATAGTATCCAAATATTGTGCATTTAGGTGATGAGGATCCTGCTTCTTCCTTTGAACTAGGCAGAGCAGGTTTTCCAAAGCAGGATGGATGACAGCTGTGACTCAGTTAAGGGAGTAGCAACCTAGATGGCACGCACAAATTCCTGGCAAGAGTCAGGACAATGCCAAATAAAAATGAAATTACTTTGAACTTTGGAAACAATTTCTCCCAATAATTTTATGAAATGAAACCATAGTTTTGGGGATACTTCATAATATGGATGTTTATGTTTTGATTTGAACCCAAGCTCAAGATGAGTGAGGGAAGGAGTATGACACATTTTCCTACTCCTCAGATGTTCTTCCTGGCAGACTGAAGTCTGAATACTGGGGGACAAGAGCCTGTTCAAATCACTTCAACATTTTACCACCTCATCTGAAGCTCATGACCAAAAAAGGATCACTAAACCAAAAGCTGAAGATCTCCAATACAATAGGACATTGTACTGGAGCACAGCTTTGAAGGACTGTCTTCTCTACAAGCTTACACAGCAACCTCACACAACACAGTGAAAGTGTCCTCACAAACTCACACTCTATAAAAGCAAATTAGAAATATTTAAATTTATTTTGGTTTTGGGTAGACATTAAGCCATGACACAAAGAACCACTGATTTCAAGGTGCAGTGGTTAATGACTTATCTTCATAAGCACAAAACTAGTCTTTCAGCTTTATCCCCTGGCAGGGCAAAGATCTGGCAGGTCTATAGCTTTTGTAAATGACTAATAACAGCAAATGCATACTGAATGATCACAGAAACTGTCTAAAGTATCCCCTTGCACTGGCTTAAGTCTACAGATCCTCTTGAAAAAATAAGACCCCCATAGAACACTGAACAAAAGAGATGTACTGGATAACATCAAAGATAAAGAGCACAGATAATTATTCACCTCAGCAAGTAGGAAATATATTCATTTCGGCTACTATTATAGAAGTCACTGAAAGATAAAAACTGAACTCTTGAGAAAAGCTGAATTGTCAGCTTGTTCTGTTGGCAACTGCTGCAGCCAAGAGCAGCAAATTTAGCAATGTGAGACAAAACAATGGCACAGTAATAGACTTCAAACTCAATTCAGCAGTGAAAAAGGGGTGGGTAGGGAAAATCATTCAGCCAGAAGATAAATTGTTAAAACACATTAAACTGAAGTAAAGAACCAAAATTGAAAATATGGTCTCTATTTTTTGCTGTTACGTTAAATCTCTCATGAAAATAATCTCTACATGTTTTTTTGTTTGTTTGGCTGGTTTGGTTTTGAGTTGGTCTAGCTATTAATATTCACAGCTTTTCGTTCCATGACCCAGAGAGAAATTAAATACTAATATCCCACGTTATGTTAGTTTTTGTTATCCCAAATCCAAATTATTTATTTTTTCAGTGTATATTCAGAGAAGTCTAGACTCAAGAGAGAAACAAATAAAATACTTGTACAATTTTTTTTTTTTTTTTTTTTTTTTTTTTTTTTTTTTTTTTTTTTTTTTTTTTTTTTTTTTTTTTTTTTTTTTTTTTTTTTTTTTTTTTTTTTTTTTTTTTTTTTTTTTTTTTTTTTTTTTTTTTTTAGTTAGCATTCTACAACCTTTTGATCTACTGAGTAAAGAAAGGACTCTTCAGTTATATTGCAGACCCGGGAGTACAACTATTCATGCTAAATTTTACTTCCACATTCTGCAAAAATTAGTAGAACTTTAAGACAAAAAAATTTTAAAAGTTAGGTCAACTTTTAGCCAAAAAAATTATTAAAATTATTACATTTCTAAAACTGTTTTAGAACGAGGAAGAAACATGGTTTTTTATAACATTGACATGCATTGTCTAGTAAGACTCTCTGTTATAGAAGAAAACCAATTTTATAGGATAAAAAAACTAAAATAGCACAAAAGAGAAGGAAAATGTTAGGTAACATTATTCCAAATTCTCAAAAGCCAGTAAAGTTAATAAAATGTCATGGTTACCTTTCCATAAAGTTGTACCTAACAATTGCCTCAATTTTTATACATGATGTCTCTTTTTTCAGGATTGAAGATCAAAATGATTTCCTACGTTCTTCAAAGAAATGCAAGAGATCCACTTGTACCCCAAACATTCAAAATCCTTCCCACTATGTTTTAGGCAGCAACACATTGCAATACAGTCTTTCATTTATTTCTGCAAGGCATCTTTTTGAGGTGACAGTATTACAGAACAAACAGAAACACATGGTCTGTAGCAATCATAAACATCAGTAATTTCAGCTAAAACTAGCTGTCAAATTTAGTTGTCCCCTCTTTCATCTATGAGATTAAAGGCAAAGGGTAATTGCCCAAGAGATGAGCCTTTACAACACTTTGAATGCATAGAGCCAGAATAGGCAGTCTTAATGCTTTTTAATGGTTCTTTCCTCAGAATTTTGACAACTGGAAGCCAGCAGAAAACGAAGGAAATGACACTACTTTGGCAAATACACAAACATTTCAGAAGCTCTTATTGCTTTAGAGCAATTCTAACTCTTCAGATGTTGGCAGAAGAATTAATTATCACTACAATACTTAATGATACAGAAACCTCTATTGCCAGTTGCCCTTAAAGTGCAACACAAGTCTAAATTTAGTAACAAACCACAAAAAAAAGAACGAGAAGACTGTGTAAGCATTCCAGTGAATACAGAATAAATAATTTTTTAAAGAAACAAGTAACTTGTAAAGGTATTTTGTAGAATTTATAATACAGAATTGTAGTGGATCAGTGTTCCCTGCCACCTCCCATATCTAGGTAAATAAAAACCAAAATACTTTAGCATGTTATACATGTTTTACTACACAAAGTCTTGTAAAAATACTGGTTTTTTTTTTTCATATCTCTGATTTTTACATGGTGTTTAGTTCTGGAGTGGATTTTTTACCTTTTTATTGCTACAAAACCAAAAATACTGTTTTGAGAACCAAATAATTTATAGTCAGAATAAAAAAATAACTAAATAACATCATTTCACACATTTAGGATACCACAACATAAAAAAGATATTTAAAGATCATGATAAAACAAATGATAAATGAAAAATTAAAGTTTAATGTTAAATGTTCCTTGTAAAATGTATGTATTCTATCTTTTAAACACCTTCATAAGCCATTTAGTGTTTTCACATTATCTAATTCCAGGAAACATGAAAAACAATGTTGGAACAGAACAGATGAATCCACTTTAGATATACTTCAGACATGTTTATTTTTAAGAAGAAAAGCAGACAAAATACTTTTGAAATATTTGAATAAAACAGTCAAACAGCATTTAAACACCAGTAATGACTGCACAAGTCAGTAAAGTTTTACTAAACACATTTAAAAACAATCCAACTACTAAATTATAAATAAACCCTGTCAAACACTTATTTAAATGCAAAAACATTAAACACAGTTGATAGAAATACATCTGGAAATAAACTCTTAAGTCACAATATCACTTATTTCTTCATACTATTCAATACTGTTTTACCTAATGTCCAGTTTCACCTGTAAGACTGTTTTTATTACATTCTTTGCTCCTTTGCCTAGCACTCATCACCATACAGTTTATTATCCCCACATTTTTATTCACAGTTTTAAAAATAAGAATTTAATAGCACATATATAATTCCCAACATCTCTGTGGGAATTATAGCAGCAACATTTAAATGTTAAAGGTCAAAAGAATGTGACAAAGGCCATGTATATCTGTTACAATCCACATCCACTTTATCCTAACTGTCATCATCATCACTACTACTGTGAGTCATAGTCCACTCTTTGTAGGCCTGCCTTTTCTGAAAGCATGGTAAGGGAAGAAGAAAGCAGAAGTATTAGTTTAGAAGTACTGATTTATCTGGAAAGTTTGTTAATTAAAGCAAAATAAAACCCCAGAAAACAAAGAAACTCTGAAGTGACATTCTAGTTTAGGACGCAGTATGAGTGCATGAAATAACCTATATCCTATTTCCTTTAATCAGAATATTCAATCTCTAAATTGCTAAAAGAAGTCTAATTCCAACCTAACCCTGTAATCTGTTGGAAGGTTATTATACAGTGACTGAAGTGGGACCAGTCACCAGACCTGTATGCAAAGAAACAATGCAAAAGGGGAGAATAATCTTTTTCCCCACGGGAAAATACTACTCTATTCAAATTGTTTCAAATAGGGAACATGTAATCCACTGAGTTCCATGCAAAACAAAGTAACAGCTCTAGAACCACAAACATTAGGAACCAAAAACATTGAGAGTTCAATTAAGATTAAGACACCAAACATCCTATAGCAGAATTTAATGTGGAGGAGAAAAGAATACTACTTTCTGATTTGACTGTCAACAGGGAGAATTATAACCCTGCTTGGAGTTTTGAAAACACTGCTTCAAGAGCAGTTCTGTCTTAGAACCACTACTAGTGAAAACTGATATGAAACAACAATTTTTCAAGTTTAGTTATTTTCAAATGGTGGCTGCCATCACAAAATATGAAAGACAACAAACAAGGCCAAGCTTTAATGTTTTTGTAAGTTGGATAATGGAAGGTGGTGGTACTGTACTTGACCGTACTACACTGAAAAATTAGAATCAGGTATTATATTGAAAAATTTTGTAAAGGCTTCTCAGGAAAAAAAAAAACAAACATGTAAAAATTTAAGAAGTAAAAGCAGTTTACAGTAATTAGACAAGTCTGCATATTACAGTTGACTCTGTTGTTTGCAGGCCTTTGTTTTAGTGGTACGCTTTAAAACAGAAAAGGGGATGCTTTGAAATTTATCTTCTTACCAAAACCAGAAAGATTAGTAACAACTTTATGCCGTTCATCAGTTCTAACTATCCTCTAGTTAAGGCAAAACTGCTTTATGGCACTAGCTTTAAACTGGAGAGCACAAGTTAAAGCTATCTTCTTAGAAGAAAGGCAGAGACATAATATTATCAAAGACCTTTCATAGTCTGCTGAACCAGATAACCAGTGAATGGTACAGTGAACACAGCTAAGGTGCTCCAAATAGGGCAATCCTCTTCTACCAGAAATGAACGACAAACTGATGAAACGCAGAAGAAACAAAAACAAGAGTGGAACTCGACATGAAACAAAGAGTTATGGCAATACTCAAAATGAGTCAAAATGCTCTCCCAAAGGCTACTTCATTCTTACCTACTTCTCCTAAAATGTTGTATCTGTATGACAATTTTGTGGCACATTGTGAATCCTTTTAAGTGTATTTTTAAAATTCTGTTTAGATTCAGGCAATCAATAATTACTGCTTTGTTTCTTATGCCTGAACACTTCTGAAAAGCAGGTGTATTTCTAACAGAGCAAAAAACAAACTCCGTAAGCTGTGCACATCACAATTGAAATTATTTCTCAAATTCCTTAAGAGGCAGATAAATCATTAAAGAATAATTGCTGCTTAGCATGCTCTTCATGCAAACAGTATTCCACTTCAGAACTGCTTAAATTCTTTCGTGGCTTTAGTGTGACATAAGTATAGCTATTCCTAGGTTCTTTAAAATGCTGTTTTACATATAATTGAGATTTAAAAGTCACTGTTTAAAATATGTATTGTAAAATTACTGAAAAAGTATCTATATTTATCATCACTGTTTATAAAAAAATGAAATTTAAAGGCATAAAAATTTTTAATTGCACCTTTAAACTTTGTTCTTCTTTCAAAATGCTCTGTATCTTGCACAAACTGCTATAGATATACTGATAGGCATCATGGTGTCTTCCTCAAGAGTTATATCACAGCAGCCAAATCCCTAAAGTATCACAGCAGCCAAATCCCTATAGTGGTCATACGCCTAAGAAATTAAGTGAAACTTCTTGACTGAGTTACTAGGTATAGGCAGATAGGGCATTTAAGAAATGGGAAATACTGAAATACTTATTTTAATGTGAGTTTAAATGTATGTCAATCTATCTTTCATTTTTTCTTCACCTGTAACATTTGACTTCCAGTTCCATCTCTTAATCTGTAAGGTCTAATAACTCCGTCTTCACCAAAGAAGCGAGGTGGGCGCAGGCTTATCACATCTTCTGATGAATCTGCAACTCTGACAATAAAACAGATCATTTCAGATATGCATCAATATCTCTTCTCAACTATAATATTTAGCTAAGGCTCCAGGTTATTTTGTATATAAATTAAAATCAAGTCCTACTACAGCAACTCTTATCTATATATGTACTTTTGCATAGAAGTAGACATTTCATGAAACAGTAACAGACTCAGAAATCTGTTTCAGAGAATCATTATTAGCAAATTATATGGCACAGGGCAGCACATGCCTGCAATACTTAATTAGTGTCTAAGCAGTGTACTTCAAAACTTCAAAATTAAACTGCATTTTACAACTGTAAAATGCAGAACTTCCACTTTGATATGTTTCTTGCATTTCCCTGCTAAAGAGATTAAACTGGAAAACAAAAGAGATTGGCAATCTTATCGTAGCAAAAGTGATCTAATTCACTGAGAACCAAACTGCTGTATTCAGACAAAGTTACTAAATGCCTCCTAAAACTGTTTCCTGCTTCTTCACACATTACAGTGTAAGATAATCTTCAACAATGAATTCATTAAAGTGGAAACATTACAGTATTCAAACACAGCCTTAAGACAGTTCTCAGTCTGGACGACCAGGGCAGATCCTAGCATAATCTGGTGGTCTTGGAACTAATCTCATACAAAAGTAATAATATATAAAGTAACTTTTGATTCATCTGAGAAGTCTTTCTTTCCAGCTTATTTGGGGTAGAAGTTAAAAATCAGCAATTGAAGGAAATTCAATCATGAAGGCTTCTAAAACTACTTTTTTCAGTAATGCCTGAAATACCTGAGATTTGTGGCTGTTTTTAAAATGCAATCAACTGTGTATTATATTAAAGAGCCACCTATTTATTTTGTGAATAACACAGAAGTGACAGGAAGACACAATATACTACTAGTACTACTACTGTCTGTTTCATGCAATATGTTATTCTGTACACTTTTTTTACTTACTTTTTAATACCCTGAAATGTGCTGCTTGCCATGTCTATGATTCCACCAGTAGGCCTAGCTACTGCTCCCACTAAGCCTTTTCCGACACCTTTGAAAAAACCAGCTGCTCCTTCTTCCTGAGCTCCTAAAAGCATTAAGAGCAATAAATCATTATAAGACACTGAGTTTTTCTTAAAATTGTAGCAAACTTTATTACTGTTTAATTACAACTCTTATTTGATATACAACTACATAGTCTCCACCCAAAGTTCATACAAACAACATCTTAAAATATAAGTCAGCAGGAATGTAAAATCTTGATAAAGAGTTTTATATCACAGATTTACAATATCTCATCAAATACCAAGAATTTACCACGATGTGAACAGTTAGTGCATCAAGACTGAAACTTACCTCTTATTGGTTTTGTCACTATTCCTGTTATGCCACTGACAAAACCCTACCAAGATAAACAAAACAGACATTACAAAAAGGCTTCCAGGTAATAGTTTTCACTTTTAGCATTTTTCTTTCTACTTCACTGGTAAATAGCCTCAAAGTACGTGTGTTGGGAGTATTCTAAAATTCCCTCCAAGCTAACAGAATTAGAGGCACATGCTTCACAATTTCTACCTTCTCTCTTAGTCTCTTACATTTTCTTTAAAACTATCACTCAATTGAGGCTATGTATTTGCAACACTACAATTAAAATATTAAAAAACGTAACAAAATCCTAACTTACTACAAAAATTTCAAAACTAACCACTCTGGTGACTACAACAAGCCCCCTATTACTTTTGCCTGCATAAAATTATTTTACTTTTTTTTCATCCTTACAGAAACTAATCCTTTTCCACCACGAGTGATACCCTCTCTCAGACCAGCAGGCTGTTTATTCATAGCTTCTCTCCTTTTTTGCTGGTAATCCTCATCCATAGTTATTGCAGCAACTCCTTTCGCCACAGCACCTGTGATTCTCGAGGCAGCACCTGCTAATCCACCTATTGGAATACAAATCAAATTAAAATTCCAATGCAATTTACAAATAACTCTATTGCTGACTATTAAGCAAACTATCATCACAATGCTGAAACTTACCAACAGCTCCCCCTACTAGTGCTTTAAGTCCTAATGCCATTCCTTCTATAAATTCCTCAGGGCCCTGGATGGCTCCCTATGAGGAAAAAAAGGGACATATTTATGATAAGCTTCAAATAGTATGCATTATATATTTTTAAACCTTACTTTTTAATTGGGATTTATATGTAGCGAAAAGAACAAGATAAGACCCAGCAATAAAATGTGGAAGTGCCCACAAAAGCCCCTGTGAGAGAAAGAGACTATTTTAGAATACTAATTCCCAGAATTCTGCTTATTTTAAGGTGAATGGAAAAAAGATCAGATTTATTTTGAAGTAAGAACCATAAGGAATGGTCTTTTGTGAGTCAAGTTAAATGGACTTTTCTCTCTTCATCTCACTTGAGTGTTCCAGGCACTTTCACTTGAAATTTTCAATTCTAAATCTAAATTTAAAACCTGAACAGGTATTAATATAGATTTTCAATACAACTCCTATCTATTTACTTGTACACTAGATTTCATAAAAGAGTAGCAGAGATTTGTACCTGGTACGGTTCATAGAAGAATGCTTCTACTCCTTCAGACAAGCCTCTTATGAATCCAAAAGGATTACCCAAGACATCAAGGCCAAGAATAAGAACGTACATCTGTTTAATAGCCTAAAATAAAGATGTTTTTAGTTAAGTATTTCCTAAATTACACTACAACAAAGGCAAACAGTGTACTACCTCAGATTAGAAACAGTGAAAGAAACATCAGTTTTATATAAAACTATCAAAATTAGTTGGAAAAGTAGTAGCTGTACTAAAAAGGTGAGAAAATCAGTGAGTAAACCACACTAAATCAAAGTGTCAAAGAAACAATAGTAGTTAAAAGAATTTCAGTAGTAACTGTCTTTAAAGTTACTGAGATTTTACAAAGCCAACATATTACCTAGATTTCTCTCATACTACAGGATAAACTGTGGGCTGTTTGCTTATGCTAAGAAAATTTTGTTCACAGTCCCCGCAAAATGGTGTAATTGCATCTATATGAAGTGTAATTTGATTTAAAAAAAAAAGGTTGTGCATCTCCTAAATGCCAAATTTTCCCTCTGGGAAAAGGAAGGGAAAGAGAACAAGAGAGAATTCATTCCCCCAGTTTAAAATCCTGCTTGGTTTTTTCTCCTTTAAAGATGGACAGAGCACTAAATAAAAATGTCCCAAGAATCCCTTATTATCTGTGGTGGATGGATAGAAGAGAATAAATTCTTTTATGCAAAAGTGTGTGTGTGGGATTCTCTTTACTGGATGACAGGACTTCAACAATATACAAAAGCCAAGAAGGAAGCAAAATTCATATGCTGTTAATGTCCAACCAGAAGCATTAATATTTTCATGCTAATTATGGTCTATCAGAGCTGCATTGTGTTTGCTTCCCCTATCCATTCCAGCAAGCTGGACTGTTTTCTGTGCCACTTCTCCCTAGCATGAAGTAAAATTTCAATAAGCAATTGTTTCATATGTCTTTATTTTACCTTTGTACATACATATAAGTAATTATACTTAGTTTCACAGAATGAAAACCCACAGTAGCACTTGCAAAATATAAATTTACTGGACTATTCTAACCTGTTTCGAATAATGCCTTACAACTGCTGATTGGAGCTGTTGTGTAGTACAGAAGTGATACCTGAGTTCAAAGAATGCCAACCTAAAAAAAAAAAAAAAGGCAAATCCTTATTATGCAGAGCAACATATAATCTAACATATAATACTGGTATAATCTTTGGGAGTGACTCTTTACGATCACATTTTTGACCTACTTAAAAACAATATCTTGTACATCTGTGAGGGTGGCCCCTATACTCTTCAGCAGGAGATTCAAGGACTGAAGTGGTATCAATTCATTCTTTCTTTCTTCTTTGTTACTGTCTTCTCCACCCGTACTGAGTGAAAAGCTTAAGTGTAACTAAAGGATAAAAATGAGATGGGGAAATAAGAAGGTTGGTTATCAGAAATATTATATTTCTATCTTTATAACATTTTAGATTATTTAAAAATTGTGTTAAGACATTCCTGGTCTTGACTAAAAGCAGTCTGACTTTTGTAACAGATTACATAAATACATCATGTAGGCCAAAAAACCTCCACTGACGAAGGGTCAAACTGAGTAATTTAAACTACCTTTAAGCAAAAACAAACTTGAAACTGCTTATTGATGTTTTCAGAGAAGGTCTCCAGATTCTTTTAGCTATAATTTAGGTTTTGAGCTTGTTTTCAAAATATTAGGCTTCTGTAAGTTATATCAAAAATCAAAGCAGGCAGTAAACGATAACACAGCATGATGTGCAAGCAAGAACGTAACACAAAAGCCTGGAAACAAATAATTACTAACACAAGTTTTACAGGTGCTAGATAAACAGTGGAATATGCATACAAGAAAAATCCCACCTAGGCACACCTGAAATAATCAAATTATTTGTTTCACAGAAATTAAGGTGACAGTCTCAAAACAAAAACATTTAGGAAAATTGCTAAAATGGCTCTATAGTGCACAAATGTATTCAGCAGTGTTCAAAGTCAGATTAAAAGAAGTTATGTCTGTTTCTGATTCTCTGAAGGCAGTATCATGTGTCATTCATTATTTATGTTATAACAGAGCTTAACTATAGCTCTTTCAATGATACACAGCTCACCTTGGAGAATCATTGTCATTTAATTCATAAGCATTAAAGACTAATGTTTTATTAGAACCCAAAGCCCATTTATTCCATCCTATTTCCTCTAAGTAATTTTTCTTGTCAAATACAGTTTCTAACATCTCACCAGATACTGCAAAGAGGTGAAACTGAAATCATTCTTTGATCTATTTCCTATGGGATGGAGATGAGATTCTCTTAAGTACCGTTATAGAGCCTCTGAAATACTATCACAGCTTTAACAATGTGAACTACACCCTAATTTGCTACCCTGGCTGTACATGTTATGTAGAGATTACTTAAATCTCCAATCCACAACACACTGTCTGCACACAAACTAGAGCATTTTGCAGGGAAATTTTACATAATAAAAAGAAAAATAATTACTCATTGTAAAGGAAGTCATGGATAGGAATGAAATAGTAAGATAGTGGTAACAATGAAAGCACTTTCCTGGGACTTTTTGTTTTGATCACCTCTATCTGTCTTAATTTCCAATGTCTATTATCCTGCAGGAGACAAAAAAGTCTTCAAAGAGCAAACTCAGACTGTAATGTGAAAAAGGGATACCTTAATTGGAGAAATATGAAAGTATTCATACAAGCTGATTTGTGATGTATCCATTGACGACACACTCATCAGTTCTTCTTGAAGAGATTCAACATCCTTTTTGAACTGTTCTAGCTGTAACTGCATTTCAAAAGAATATTACCTCAAAGATTGGAATTTATAAAACTACCATGCATTTGTCACTGAGATACAATACATTGATTAATACTGCTTATACTCTCCTATGTACAAATTCCTCTCATTTACCCAGTACTGTAAGGTTTTGAAGCCTTCTTTCCATAGCATTCAAGATTAAAATAAAGGAAAGAGCTTACTATCTGTCTCAGGCACCAGTAATTAAAAAACTCACAGTGTCATATTAGTGCCAGACACACAGCAATTAACAACTGTTATGGATACAGAAAACCTTTTTTTTTTTTTTTAAATACAATGTGACTGATTACAACTTCAAAATATATTTCTCTTCAAACAACAAAAAGGTCTCTACCTCTTGCTCACTTGACAAATCAGTCCGTGTAAATAATGCAACAAGTGCATACAGGAAGCCAAGATCTAATCTGAGACCCATCTCTTGAATCAGGACTTTAAAATACCTATAAATTAAAAAAAAATAAATATTAAAGATGCTACAAAAACACGTAACACTTAAAACTTAACATAGGGTATTTAGGTCACTTATGTATTAATTTCAGGTACAGGTTTTGTGTGGGGTTTTTTTGGTGTGGGGCTTTTTTGTAGTATTTTGTTGTTGTTGTTTTCTTTTTCGTTTTGGTTTGGGTTTTTTTGAGGGATTCATCATTACTGGTTGTGATGGTTCGGACTTGGCTCCCTGCCAAATGCCCAACCCCCCAGTAGTAGCCCCTCTCTTCTGCCCTTTCTACTTCCCCCAGGGCAAAGGAAAAAAAGCTATGCAAATTGAAGAACCCAAAAACCAAGCTAGTTATATTAAAAAAATATATTTTATGTATATTACAGTTAAGATGCTATGTACACAGCAAATGCGAATCCAAACACCCCCCGAAGGGATAGGGAAAGGGGAAAAAGGGGTAAAGGGCAACAAAAAGGGACACCGAATAGATATGCACAACTCGAGAACTAGTAAAATAACTAGTAAAACAAATCTCACCATGTCCCTTAGAAAGCAGGATTGGCAGACACTGCCAGCGCTCCCCAAGCCTCCACGTGGCAGGTCAGTGGATGCTGCAGGCCTCAGCCTTAGATAAGCGAGACCAATGCAGGGACCCACTGTTTCCGAATTTCACCGGAAGAGAAGAGGAACGAAGGCTGCTCCTCCCCTCTTATTTATACCACGATTTACGTAAAAATTGTATGGAATACTGGGAACACTGCCCCTTCCTTGGTTACAAACTGGTAACCAGGGAAGGCCTAGATTAAAACCACCACACTGGTGAAAAGAAGTCTTCCCATAGAGATGTAAGATAAACACATTTCTGGTAAACAGAACCATTTTAATCATGTAGTGAACACTATATATACCAATGCTAACCAGATCTTTTTTCTAAAGTAAAGACTACTAAAATCTGTTTTAGAAGAATACCTAAAAACCCTTGCTTTGCTCTGCAATTATGTGGATAGCAAAGGTCACTGAGCTTTCATCTCTCTTAAAGTGATCTTTCCAAGAATGAGTTGGTGTTAAAATTACCTTTCATTATGCTTGCCTCTATAATAATTTTAATTTTAAAGCTTGAGTAAACATAATCAATAGGAGAAGAGATGGAACATGTCAAAATACTTACTTAATATGAGATATTTGTGAATGTCCTGCAGTTCTCATGACAATACTGACATCAGTAAATGGTTTTGGTGCTACGAAGTTGTAAAATAAAAAGAGATCAGCACAAACTGCCATACAATATACATAACTTCATAGTTTTAACATGAAAATGTCACATACATTCAGGCTTTTCTCAGTGCTGTAAAACAGGATTACGCAATGAATATGACTGGCAAACAACTAAGTCAGGGAAAAGAGCAGGAACAGAAAGGAATGGGAAGGCAAAGATGAAATGGAACATCAAACTGCTATTTGACTGACCCCTTAAAATGCACCATTTTCATTTAAAAGCAAATTAATATTGATATAATCCTAGATTTAAATGATTTTCTTAGTGATGGAATAAGATTTTCCAATGGCTGATTGGAATAATAAAAATACACACTAAACAACACCATCCAAAAAAATCCCAAGGAAAAACCAAAAATTCTGCAGATTTATGCACTGTAGCTTGAAACTGATCATACTGAGAAAGAACACCCTACATCCTATTAGCTTCTGTAAAAAATTAAAGCAATACTTTTTGTCTTAATCCACAATCCCTTTGATATTCCTCAGATCTTTCGAGTGAATTTGGTATGAAAAATTTAATGAAAGACTTCAGTTCATCAGATAGTACAGAGACACTGCAAGCAATGGAGGAGTCTGAAGGCTAAATACAAAACAGACAAAATACAATTTTCTATCTGCAGAGCTTATAAACGGCATCTCACATTTTGAGTTTAGCCATTTCTTTTTATATTAGTTAAGGTTATTTCAGATAGGTCACTAGGTCATGTACTGCATGACTAAGATATAGGAGCAGTAGGGAAATAATGGAAGATCAAAGTTTCACTAAAGTCAATCCTCACTGCCCCAGAACTCCAAACACAAGCAATACAGAAAGAGTGCACCAGATTCATTATCATCAAGATTAACAAAAATTCTATCTTATTTTCAGCAGACAACTCTTCTCATATATTAGTCAGCATTAAGTTTTAGCTGTGGTCTGAATGCAACTATCAAAACCTCATTTTAAGCCTGATTCGAGCATAACATTCATGCTTACGCTCTCCAAAAGCAATGAATTAATGTGCCAAAAAGATGTGCTTAAAAGGTATGATACTGATGGACAAAGAAAATTTTCTTTTCTTTTGACTGTTAACCATTGAAATGGTTTTTCGTGCATCTTCTTTGTAGACACAACCGCTTCCTTATCTCCAACATTAGAATTTGTATTGTTATCTGTAGTCAGAAAGCTCATACAGACTTCATCTGATAAAAGCGACATGGTTAACTTCAGTACAAACAAGTTACCTTGTCTTTTTTGATGGAAGGATTATGTTAAACTAGAACAACAAACCTGAATCCAAGGTGATGGACTTTGGAGGTTTAATAGGATAGAACACAAAGGGAAATATGGCTCCAGGAATCTGGTTTTGTATCTAGTAGAGGGGTAAGGACAGGACAAGGTGCAGCACGTTAGCTTTTCAATAGTGAAATACTTCAAAATCAGGACAAAACACAAGAATTACGAACATTACCTGCAGCTTTCCACCAAACCGAAATCAGAAAGAAAGCCACTATTGTGCTTGCAAATATATCCATTTTAAAAATTCAATAATCCAATTCAAATAGTTTAGAAAAGCCTCTTTAAGTTGGTGGTAATACATAGTCCATAAAATTTTTACAAAGGATTTGTTTCCAAAAATTTGAGTGTAACAGGAAAAGAAACTGCACATATCTTTTTGCTGGTTACAAAGAAAAGCTCCAAGAAAAAGCATGGAAGATGACTGGCAAATGTTTTTTTCTGAATAGTCATCTTTCTTCTTTTTCCTAGAGGCATTTAAGTAGTATTCCAAAGATTGAGAATCACTGACATAAAAGCCAATGATTACAAATAAACTGAAAACATGAAAAATCCAAACAATTCTAAAAATGAATCCAAGTTTTTATAGAAGTTGGGTTTTTTTGAATAAATAACTCATTACTTTCTGACAACCCACCTGTATCCTGTAAATTTGAATTCTGAAAGATTTCTGATGTGCAGATGAACTGTATTCCACTTTTAAAGCTGGTAGATAATTCCTTCTGATAGGAATCTCATTTGGTTGTTGAATTTTCATGTCCATTCCATTAGGAGTTAAACATACCTATTGCAATATTATAGAAAATTTGGTATGCTGAGTGTTTTAAAATAGTGCTTTTTACAACATACTTAAAAATTTTGTCAAAAATTTCAATAGAAATAAAATTACAAAATACTGCATTATTTGGGAGTTACTAGCATTTAATACACAGCTTTCTGGAGGAAGAGCTGAGTAGTATAAAGGTCTATGACTGAGATAAAAATTGGCTTTACTTATACATGTCTACTTTCCTATAACACATTTCTGAGGAGTATCTAGAATTTTTCTATAGAGGAGGACTGAGCATTTGGAGTATAATGTGCTTCAACATTCCAGAATAATTTCTGAAATTATTTTTCAATTATATGTGGTTGAATGACAGTTGAATTATCCCATAATAAGCCATCATAAAAATAGAAGATTTTATGCTAAAACAAAAAAAACTATCCCCAAACTAATACATTTACTGGTATAACACATGAACTAAAGGCAAAGCTTCCTTACTGTAGTTTTATGCATATTTAGTATCAAGACCTGCAAAAATGTTATATCTCCATTTCAAAGTTAGAGGTTAACAACAGAAAGTATATAGCAAGCTTTCAAATATTTGTGGATTTCCTGCCAAATTTTTTTAAAGACAGAGATGAAGAAGGGTTTTCAAATGGATTTGGTAAACTGATCATCTCAAATTTCACTGGAAGTCAGCCAAATTGATATATTATCTTTTTCTAGTGTATACATATAAACAATACAATTAGAGAACTATCAGTATTACCGAAACATTCGATTCCAGCTCAATAATCTTATTTTCTGAAGGACTTAGTTCACTGTAGTCTTTGAATTCTTGTTCTAATTTATCAATTTGCTTTACACTCATTGGTCTCCATCTTGACTTCTTCTTGGGTTTTGTCTCCCATACCACATCAGAACTTTGAAAACAAAACAAAAGACCAAAAGAGATGCATAAGCTATTTTAAAACAAGTTTTAGCTACCGCAGCATGACTTTTAACAGGTTGTAACTAGGGAATGAAAAACGATATCATAAAGAACTACTGTAGTAAATAAAAGGGACCCAAATCACCCACACCCTTCTTGGTGTGAAGCCAGTCTCTCCAATATGAAGCAAAAAAGAGAAGTTAATGGGTCTGTATAATTTCCATACTTCAATGAAGACAGGTGTGTAATGATACTTAAGAAAGTTCAATTTCAACAGCACTCCCATCCATTATTTTACAATCTCAATGTATTTTTCTGCTTATACTTCTGCATGTATTTTGGCATTTTGAATTTACTACAAATCGAGAAATTCAAGTCAAGATGAAACACTGCCTCTTATTTTTGAAAGCTTGTTTCTTCACTTGTTCCATCTAAATCAATTGTTGGTGATTTTGGTTTACATGTTTTCTCCACTGATTTTACGATTCCTCTACTTGAGATTCTAGGGGAGGGTGGTTTTGTTGCTTATTTACTTTTTTTAAAAAAAGTAATCTCTAAATCAATTATTTTCTTTTGTCTCTCAGTTTTATTAATACAAATAATTAGTCAACTAAAGGGCATTGGACTCTTTTCCATGGCTTCTATGAGAAGCTCTTGTGTCTAATTTCATCTTACTTAAGTCAAACTTAAGGCACAAAACAGGGCAGAAATCAACATTACCAGGCAGGTGGAGGGTATTTCCACCTTCCACAAATAGGTAGCTTTCCAGACAGTCCCCTAACCCCTTTTAGCTACATCTCTGTCTGTGTTCAGACACATCAACGGCAGAACCACCAAAATCAAAAAGTGACCTAAAATCCAAAACAACAGCTACAAAACAGATTACTGCCTTGAAGTCGCTGGGAGTTCCCCCCCATTGCTTTTTTTTTTCCCCTGTGTCTTTTTTTTCTTTTTGTTCCCCTAAAAAAGGAAGCTCAATTTCAGTACCACCATCCATTTTCCTGGAGTTTGATATCCACTCAGGGTTTGACAAGAAAACAATACCATTGCTAGACCACTAACTATGTATGACTGCTTCCAAAAACACCAACATCAACAAAATCTCAACACTACTATAAATCTAGGCAATCAGATGACGGTTTTAATGGAGTGTTTCCACTGTTTAGATATCAGATTATAGCAATGATATGTAAGTGTCCCTTAACATTCTAGAGAGTCTCTGTTTGAATACATGATAGCACCCATTTCTTAAATATTATATAATTTCTTTTCTGCTTCCCTCTGAAATGTTTTATTAGGGAATCTAAGTTTAGTGCTCTGGATCACCATAATTTATCAACCAAAACTAAAGAGACATATAAGCTGCATCAAGACTTCCAACACAGAATTCAGCAACTGTTCCTGTAGTGAAGACAGAAAAATCCATTGATACAAACTACCCACGGACCTTACAGCTTAAAACTCTATTATCACTTGCCAAACTACATGGACAGGAAATAATTCTGTTCAATGTATCAAGAAGTTTGCCACACAGAGTTACAAATACATTTTCCAAAAATACAGATACAGAAAGCATATGCATTAATTTAAAACAGTGAAAACATTTATCTTGACCAGGAAAATATAGCAATTTAGTCCTAAATACTCTTAACCTAAATCTTTTGTTCCTCTTCCACCACAACCCAAAATAAAACTCACAGAGTGAAAATACCTGAAGTTAAATATTTTAAACCAAAGCACATAAAGTAAGTTACCTTGTAATTCCAATGTAGGACACCTCTTGTTTTGAGTAATTATCAATCAATGAAATTCCAACATCTTGCAAAGACAGAACGATTTCTTGTTCTGCTAGTTCTGCTTTTACACTTTCATATGTCAATTTAAATACATTCTCATCTTCAGTGATCAGGACAATACGCTGCAACCCTTCATAAAATGACATTAAATAGACAGCTTTTCTGCTATCCACTCTGAGTATTTCCATTTTGTCCTACAAAAGAGGGAGGAAACGTTTTTAGAACTCTATTTATCATTCTACTCCACAAACGAATGTGTAAGTCTTAGCAATATAAGCAATAATAGAAGTTATTTTTAAGGTGCAGGAAAATATTACCTGTGACATTATACAAGAGACTCACACAAACACATGCTTTTCGACTGAGGACAATGCTTACTGGCACAAGCTCTGGCAAATACAGTGTTACTGTGTCTGAAACTCATACACAAGACTCCTGATCATACTCATTAAATATGAAGTTTAATACATACACTGATGAATGGGATAATAAATTAGACACCACTAAAAGGAGATTTTGTTAACAAACATACCTCTTTTGGGGAAATTTCCTCAGTTCTATTTCCACATTTCCATTTCAATTTTCTAGATCCTGCTGGGTCTGCCCAGGTATACAGTACTGCCTTATTTGGCTGAAGGCAGTCTTCCAATTCACTGAGGGAGCTAGACCAAAGTAATTTTAAATTCAAATGTCAATGTATATTTTGTGTTAATGACCTTTGTATCTAGCATTTCAACAAGAACATTTTACTTATATTTTCAAATAATGAAAATGAAAACAAAAAAGAGCATTATGCTTGAAAAAACATGCACAAAATCATGCTTGATACAACTATAAAAACATGTATTTATACTTCAAAATACCTACGTATACTTCAAAAATTTAAAGAGTAGTCTTTAAATACTAATTCTCTTTCTGACTTGTGATTAACAGGGAAAAATAAAGTAGAAAAAAATTCCAGACAGTAGAGCTTAAATGCTGAAAGGAAAACTCAGGATTTGTGTTGTCTAGCATTAATATTTCAAGAGAAGAAATGTGGGTTCAAAATTCATTGTTTAGGAAAGGTTTCCCCCTATGATTTACTGAAGAGAAAGAAGTGGAGTGTTTAGTATCTGGGTATTTTCAGACAGATGTATTTTAAACTCCATTTCCCCTCACATACAGGTAAAAACTGGCAGACTTGTCTTCTACTCATCTCTAAAAGGGGGCTACCCCAGGAGAGGTAGTGGAAAGGTGCTGATCTCTTCTTGCTGGGATCCAGTGATTGGACATGTGGGAATGGTTCAAATATGTTCCACATGAGGTTTAGACTGGACATTAGGAAGCTTTTCTTTACTGTGAGAATGGTCAAACACACAAGAACAGGCTTCCTTGAGAGTCAGTCGATGGCCCAAGCCCATAACATGCTTTTACTTTTGGTCAGCCCTTAAACGATCAGGCAGCTGGACCATGACCATGGCAGGCCCCTTCCAACTACATGATGTTAAGATATGCTACTCTATTCTCATGAAATTTATGATAAGGATGTCCAAAATTCAGCTAAGAAGATAAAAATTACTAGTCTTTACAGATAAAAGCCAAAGTAAACATTCCTATTTTTCAGACAAACAGGAAATAAACAGGATTTGACCAGCAGCTCTTCCACTTTTCAAGTAAAAATCTTTAAACAACACTGCCCTGACTGACTGAAAGGGAAAAAAGCTAGGGACTGTTTGGCTTTTAAAAAGAAACAGTTCAAGAATGCTGTAGGTATGCTTATACTTGTCAGGACCGCCTTCATAACTCATTTGTTACTTAATCTGCACAGTCAGCACCCACACAGGTCCAGTAAAGCCAAGCATATCCTTTGCTCTCACCAGGAATGTAGAAAGCAAGGCCACAGAATTCAGAAAAGGCATCAGAGAGCTTCTTTAGCTCACAAAAGTTTATTTACTTATAGAACTACCTAGCATAACATAACACTGCTAACAATACATTATCTTCAAGTTATCAAGAAAGAGATTTTTGAGTGCTCTGACAAAATTAGACAGCCATTTTTTTTAAAATAGGTTTCTTAAGAGATGGGTATGCTTACAGTACATGAAATTACAATTCACATGTCTCCATGCAGATATCCACACTAAAACTCTTCATACATACATACCTTTGTCCATACTCAATAATTTCCTCGTTAGTATGGTTTATCAACAGAAACGGAGCTGCACCATCATGGTAATCAGAAAAGGTAATCACTGTAGAGTGTTCCGTCAGGTTAACATCCACTGTAATTCCTCCAAGCTATCAGTTGTAAAAATTACTAGGTAAGTAACAGTGGAATGGATTTATAGCAAAGCAAATGTAATTTAAATGTTTTGAAAAACTTTTACTCTCATGAGATAAAACCATCAAATAGTAAAACAAACAAGCCATTTTACCTTATCTTCAAAATATTCCCCCGATCTAATTACTAGTTAACAAGTTAACACTTAGTAATCAAAATGGCACAAGTTCTGTACTGTAAAAATTTAGGTTAGCAGTGGAGAAAACTTCTTTATAGAATCATATGCATTAATGCCCTCAAAAACATTGTTACTAAAATCATTCACATATTTAAAAGCTACTGCTAAATGAGACTACCTGCAACATAAAAGTAAATTTAGTGGAGTCAAAGTTACTTTTCAAAGTAACTTAGTATTACTTTAGAACTAATACAATATTTCTAGACAGGCAATACTTGCAGAACAATCTTTGTTTCAGCTTCTGTAGAACTGCTTCCCAGAGAAGCACTTAGACAGAATACGTATTTATATATCTGTGTGTACACACACAGGAAAGAGAGCATGAGAACACATTTACATAAACATAATCCTTTTCTCAGATAAGGTTTTGCAATACTTGATTGTATAAGAAAAAGTTTAGAGAATGGAAATGAAACCGTGATTTATACTGTTTTACCTAAGTCGCAAAGGCAACTATTTTTACCTTGTTGTCTAAATGCAGTAGGAGACAGTTTTCTTGCTGATCAAAATTTATCTTCTTTGGTGGGAGATCAGAATTTTCCACTCGAACAAGTAGTTTGTTGGCATCATTTTCAGGCCAGAAAGGAATGCACTAGAAAAAAAATCCAGAAATTTTAAAGTGGGAAAACAAACTACATGTTAAATGGCATTCACTTTAGCCCAAAGTTCATCTACTAAAATTCTACCCAAAAGTGTATTGATTTGGATCAGAAACTACACTAAAACCCCTAAAAGTAATTACTTATCTGAACACAATAAATTAAAAGGAAGTCAAGAAATAATTCAAACTACAGTGAAGAAAGTGAGGTGTTAAGGAGCTAAAAGTGGAAACAGTAAGTCTTCATAACCATACGAAGTACATTTAAAATGGACAGAGTATGTATATAAAATCCAGAGTATAAAATAGTTACAACAGTGAAAATGCCAAGCTCATTCAAAAAAACCCCCAAAACCCACAAAAAACTTGTAAAACTGTTTTTCCATTAACAGACCTGCTTCCAGATAAGTACAAATTACAAATCAATCTTCCAGTGACAACGAACGCCAAAAATGGGTATCAGCGTAAATACCACCCCACAGTAACCTGAGTACACAGGACATCAGCTACTAGCTGTTCTTTTAAAAATGCTTCACATACAGCTAAAAGTACATATACATACATATATACATGGGAATAAGATATGTATAAATAAAATATGAAGCATTAAGTAGCTAAACAGAGAGTATGTTTTGCTATTCACATTCACAACTGAAACCACTGCAATTATGGGTTTAACAATCTCACAATCTCTCTTCAGTAGTTTACTTACTAAATGGAGAAGACTACAAGACAGAGAAGACAAAAGTTTTAGTTGTAGCTAATGCAAAATTTCCAACTCATTAACAGAGTCCTGCCACAGGAAGAAGACATGACTAACAGTAACCCATAACCAGCAAGGTCCAAAGTCTGCTTAGATAGACCAATTTTCCTGTATTTCAAACTGCTGACCTGCAGTATCCAAAATTTCAGAAGCATCTTTCTCCAATGTAGCTTAAGAAATGAGATATTCATATTCAATAGCATGTGAATCCTAGAACTTAATCTTCAGTGGTGAAAGACTAGTTCACCAACTTACCATGCCACTAAGTTCCCTTTCCCATTGTTTCTCACACCACAGGAAGCAGAAAGACAAAGGAAAAAAATATAGTTAAACGGTAAGATTGATGGTGTTTTATTTACATCAACGTGTATCCCACAGACAAAGGAAATTACAATTGTTCTGTTAACTAGCATAAAACCCAGTAAGTCTCACCAAGGAACTAAGAGAGCCTAGAGGAAATTCAAGGAGAATTGGCCAAAGGCAAATAAAAGTTTAAAATTAAAATCAAAATACATATAAAGGATTGGCTAAACAAGCTATTATAGAATCCACCACAAAGAATTGAAAAATTAATTAGCTACATGACACCATGATATTGTTTTTCAGCCTTTTACCACACACTTGTTAAGTGCTTCACTAGACATTATATTTACTCAACAATCTCAGTTTTACAATAGGATCTTTATATTTAGCAGTGCTGTTATGACAGTCTTCAGCAAGGTCTTCATTCTGTCTTTAGGATATATGCTTATCAATTGCCTTGCACTATACCTAAATCAAAGGACCATCCTTGGCAAGCCACTGCACACTAATCACTGTCCAACAAATTCTACTGCAATTTTTGAAGAACAATGGATTTTTCAGAAAACAATGACTGAAGTTTCAGATAGATTTACTGTTTTCCAGACAGGGAACATGTCCCACAGGAGATTGGTTTTTCAAAAGAATTTCTTTTTCCCCTGAGAAGACAGGTAATCTGTCACTAAGAAAGAGGAGAGTACAAAAAAAGAAAAGCAGCATGAAGGACTCTGCTTAACTTAAAATGACAGCAATAGAATACGGGGAGCAAGAACAAGAGCAAGCAAAAATATAAATTAACATTCCAACAAGCTGCTTGTTTTTTTGAAGATCAACCTAGCATAAAAGAGTAATGTGAGAAATACTCAAACAAACCACAGTCATTAATTAAAAAAATAATCCAGGTTAGCAAAATTGCAGAGTTCCCTATGTCAGGATCATATGGAAACCTGTTCCTGAAAATCTGTTCTAGATGCTCAAAGATAGACTAATAGTGGCTTGACACTACCTAGATTTAGAAGGCATAAGAGACACTGAATGGAGCAACTAAGTTACAAATGAAAAACCCTTCAGACCTGTTTGTCACAACATGGACTTTTAGAGACTGCCTATCAAAGGGCAAAATATCGAAACAATATGAGAAGAGAATTTAGGAAGGAATATAGATTCTTCTACTGACCTCTAGTGCTCCATTAGGTAAACTGCCACATCTAATCTTTTAAAAGTTATTAGGAGTGATCCTAAAATTGACAGTCTACCCTTGATACTTTATATCAGAAAGGAGATTATGATTAATTACTACAACTAGGAAATACCTCAAACAGTGAGATTTGTGAGACAAATTAGAAAATCCTGTAGGCATATGAATAAAAGGGTGAACATGGGAAACCCACAGATTATGTAAGCAGCAATGTATTTCAACTTTCAAAACTATTACTTTTGAATAATTTTTGCAGAAATATAAAAAGTTCCCCAAAAGTCCCTATAAATAATTCAGCTTAATCAAATAGCAAATCTGTATCAACTATAAACCACAAAGCACCAATACCATCTGAACATATTTTCTAAGAGTAAGAAGTAGATACAATGTTGCCCATGCCACTATATATGAACCTATTATAACTTCAGAGCTCTATCAATGATGAGGAATCATGAATGTAAAGAACACAAAGACTATGTAAGGTCAAACAAACATCAGGCTCAGAGGAACAAAAGAATATTAGGAAATAGAGAAAATATGTAGGTTTATGGCAAACAGTCTTATTCTTGAGTAAAAGCATTATTTTTGAAAATAATGGTAAACATTATGGGAAGCTGAATGGTCTTTAAAGATCTAAACATCTTAATGTACGTTCTACAAAAATCACAATAGAACAACGTAACAATTTCATTAACTGAAATAATGATATTTAAATGGTACACCTCTAGGGACTATGTCATTAAAGATAAGAGGCATACTTAAGGAGCATGTGTTGAAGGTACCAAAAATGTAACAAAAATACCTGCTTAAGATTTTGACTGAAAATGCTCTTTTAACTTTTGCATTTTGGTTTGCAAGCATTTTTGGTAACCACCTGGAATATCTGCAATGGTGACACTGAGGTGCTTGAGCATGTTCAAAGAATGGCAATGGATCTGGTGAAGGGTCTGGAACACCAGCCCTGTGAGAAACAGCTGAGGGAGCTGGGATTGTTTAGTTTGGAGAAAAGGAGGCTCAGAGGGGACCTTGCCACTCTCTTCAACTACCTGAAAGGAGGGTGTAGCCAGATGCGGTTTGGTCTCCAAGCAACAACACCAGAGGAAAGAGCCTCAAAATTGCACCAGGGGAGGTCTACACTGGATATCAGGAAAAATTTCTTCACTGAAAGGGTGGCCTGGCATTGGAACAGACTGCTCAGGAAGTGGTGGAATCACCACTACAGGAAGTGTTGTGGGTGTGGCACTTGGGGACATAGTTTAGTGGCGAACATGGTGGTGCTTGGAAGAAGGGAGATGTCACTCTTTTCCAGAAAGCAGTAGAGATCACTTTCAGCTTTCAGAGACCTCCAACACTACCCCAAACAGGTGGTGCCTTTCCTACATGTTCTGGAGGAAGGCATGATGACTCAACACACATACAAAACATAGTTGTGTGATACTGTAGTGCAAACCATCGAGCAGCACACCCAGTCTGCAACAGTTTATACCTCATTTTCATGACACTTGGCCTAGATGCCAGGGATTCCTCTCTAGAACTATGTACTGAGCACTAAAAACCATCAGTGAGACTAGTTCCAGAAGAAGAATTTTGAGCTATCTGAACTGATCCACATGAGGGAATTTCTTCCCATATCAAAGTGGCTTGATGTGTACCAGATCAGACAAAATACCACATACCATTGCTAAACTGAATAGAAATTTCAGTGCCACTGCAGAGATATAATACAGTAACAGTACAGATCTTTTTCTCACACTACTTATGATGCAAGGTGACAGAGAAAAAATTCCAATTACAATGCAAATCAGCTTTGCAACACATCCTAATGCAACAGTAAGAAACGGTAACAGAACATGGATAACTTATTGAAAAAGCATGATATATTCAGATATTGCCACTGAACAAATAGTAGCTCATGTTTTTCATCAGTGAGTGTTCAAGTCAAATTTTTTTTCCTTAGAGACACAATTTGGAATAGCTTCCATTATAAGTTTACCTGTTGCAAAACAATGGGAATCCACTTTTCCTTGCCTTCTTCAGCTACTTCCAAAGTATATTTACTTCTATTTGAGATCATAAAAAATGGAGTGAAAGTTACAATTCTAGTAATATTAAAACTGCTGTTGTTTATGGTGACACCAACCTGTGAAGAGAAAGACGCTGTTAGAAATATACTGATCTTTTTTTAGTTCATTTATATCTTCTAGAAATAATGAATTTGAAAGATAAATCTAACGTACTTGATATTCCTTTTTATGACTCTTGCATTTCACAGAACCATGACTTCCAACAGTGTCCAGTGAAAAATGATCAGACAGTTCACTGTCAGTTACCCTAAGCTGCACCTGTGAAGAAGCACCCCAAATTTATTTTCAATTTACAGTCACTGAAATATTTAAAATTATATATAAAGTATGGATAAACATAAATATAAGTGCATACTGGAAATATTGGTGTTTCTATTGAAAAGTCAAGACATAAGTGCCAGTATCATCTCACAAATGTATTTTCAACCATGCTTAGTTACAAGCCACGTGGAATAAGCATTATAAGTGTACAGCATTCCAACCACATAAGGATCCTTTCCAAAACTTATCTCAATTAAAACTTAAAAGGCAAATCAATACATTCTTGTAATCTCTTTCATATCATTCATCCACCCATGATCTTCAGCATTAGAAAACTCACAGCAAACTCAAATAGTGAATGAATCTTAACCTCAGCATTCTACAAACCACCACTGCAAGCATTCATTTTTCAAGTACCACAGCTTTAAACTTCCTATGCAAGGCCTATGTCTTATTTGGAATAAGGACCTTTAATGATACAGTTTAAATGGAATGAGAGAAATTCTTTTAGGAATTCAGGAAACACTTCTCAGTGAATTTTATTTCTCTCAAAGATGAAAATCTCTTTCTTAACAGCACCTTTGATGATGTAAACTTCTTATCTCGACCATATCTGACAAGACACTCATTTAAAATACTCTCTTTAGACAGAGGTGTCATGTAGGTTTCATGCCCTCTACAGAGCACAGCATAGTGTAGACAAATTTCAATGTATAAAAATACTTTCATACAACAACATGAAGGAATACAGAACTGTCAGGTTTTGCAAAATCAATACCTTGTTATTTTGTAGGAAGTTCTTAGGCTGGAAAGAAAAAAGGAGTGGCTTTTTGTAATCTGGAGGATGCTTGCGGTGAATACCATCAGCTTTGTATTGCAGCATTCGACCAGTTTTATTAACCATCCAGTACGGACTGTGAATGGCTATAACCATCTGCCCAGTTGTGTAGGTCACATGAACAGCAATATCCAGTTCAGTCTTATCCAGCTCCGTGATGCAATAAAATGTTGTGAAGCTGATATCAGGTAGATCGCTCTTTATATGGTACTCACTTTTCCAATTTTGATCAAGATAGTTAAGCAACTGCAAATCTAGTTTTGTTTCATCCAAGACTGCATTATGAATCTGTGCTGAACCTCCTTCTTGTAGAGTGTCATATTTGTTCAAATTACCCTTTAAAAATAAAGAAATTAAGCAACATACACTTAAAGGAGTCATGCAAAATTCATATCAACTTCTATTTTCTAGCTAACTTTAAAATTTCAGATACAAGTTATCTAGGCACAATTTTAAAATACTTTTTATGCTAATTAACTATGTTCCTTTCTTAAACAACTACCTTAATACAACATTTTGCTAAGGGAACTCCAGTACATCATGGTCATCACATTTAACACCATCTGTCACCAAATCCAAATACACAAATACGCCTAAATGACAGTTTCCTCAACACATCCTTTGCTAAATTTAAAGTTTTAAGAGACATACAGATAAGAACCTGTTACTTCCATACATCTGGAATAAGGTAAAGTCTCTAGTTCTAGTAACTGTGTATTTGTGACAAAGTTTTATTATTAGTTTCTACTATTTGAGTCCAAAACCTAAATGTTAATAATAACATCTGAAAAACATCTGTGTCTCCCAACAATACTTCTATTACCCTGAGTCTGCATCAGTAAGGAGTGGGACACGGGCAGCGCAGTTCCACAGAATGAAATGTTTAGTGCTGAGGAATCAATGTCTACGCTGCATGTTTTAAGCATTTTACTCAAGACTGGCTCTCATTTGGCACTGGAATGAATGCCTACTAAGAGTCAGAGTGCATCTAATTGTTTAATTTCATCTGGAAAGAATTTAAGGTATGGCATTAGCCAAAGCCTGGCAAAAAGGCAGGCTTGTGAGAATTTGTTAAAAGCATGCTACTGCTGAAAGTCAGTGACAGCACATAAAATGCTACCAATAGGCTGTTCCATTTATGTTACTTGAGGCAGTCATAATTCACAGGAAAAACTACACTGTTTAATTAGGCTCAAGTTCCACTTGCACAACATTGTGACTCTCTCGCAGACCCAAATCTATACAATGTGAAGTTTTACTTTGCATATATAACTAAAGCATGAGTTAATACCACCATATTTCACACTCTTGTAATATTTCCTTTCTGCAGAAAGACTTCCCTTTATAAGATTTCTGAACTTGCTTCACAAATACTCTAAAAGAAGCCCTTTCTTTTAATCTCCATTTCACCCAGCTGGTCAGCTTTCATCCCATAGGTGGGAAACATCATAAAAATTTAAGCATTAAGTAATTACCTCTACAGAAAAAGTTATTACATAAGGAAGCAGATTGTGGAGAAGAACAGAAGGCCATAAATGAACAACGTATGGAAAATCCCACTCATCTTCTGCACATAATGAAGATGTCAGTGAATCTTTTACAGGAACAATATTGATGATAAGAGAGTGGTTAGTTGACCCCACAGACTGGCACTTCCTCTGTAACAAACTGTCAACGTTTTTTATAATGTCATCAAATGTAATTCCTTCACACATATGATATTCTCCATCCACTTCATTTTCATTGGCTAGTGGTTGCAAACTCAGTATGGATCTGTAAATGAAAACATTTTTAGACACTCAATATGAGATTGAATTTTTCAATTATAAAAAAGTACTATGAAACAGGAACATTTTAGTATTATTTGGAAGATTTCTAGCAGTAATTCATTCCCTGTCTTTATCTTGATTAAAGGAGGAATCAAAAGGTGGGCTGGATCGCAGAAGTTCATGTTATTGTAACACTTAGGGTTTTTTGTTCCATACAACCAAATGCTTCCTTTACAAAGAAAAGCATGTTGGAGATTCTTATGAAGAAGCTACTAAATATCCTTACAAATGCTTCTCTATTCCTCTTCCAAGCAAAAGGTCTGGATAAACAACTTACTCTTATAACAGATGTGCAGAAAGTGCAGTCACATAAAGCATCAAGTTTATGGATTATTTACACATATGGCTTTTTTAAGGCAAGAGCTTTAACCTAATACAGCTGCTCCTTGACTGAAGATTTTTTGTTAGGACACACTTCCTGATTGCCTAGTGGAACTCATCCGTGCAATGAATCAGAATGTCACTAAATCTTATCAAATAAAATACAGATAGTTAGAAATATTAACAAATAATGAATTTGTAAAGTGTAACTTAAGTACTGTAAAAGATACCTGGTTTTTGCTGTGAAAAAAAAAAAAAAAAGGAGGGCATTTGCAAGAAAACAGAAGGGTAAAGTCTCTGTGATCATAAAAAAAAATCTACATCAAAGTAAACCTACCTACCTAAAACTTGGTGACAATTCCATTAAAATGTAATGAAAACTCACTGCTGTTTTAAGTTATTAATGGATGTGCTAATAGCACAGCTATGCTGTAACCTAATTTTTCTAAGGTTGACAAATATTTTTCTACATCTTTGATAGAGTTTCAGTGTATTAGTTTCAATATTTTTCTTCAGAATCACAAAATCAAAAGAAGATTTTTCAGAAAAAAAAAAAAGCTGTACTACTTCACTAGACATAACCTGAATAAGAAGAAAATTTGCACTGTGTAGATAACAGTCATAAAGTGATTCAATCCAGAAGTACCTGAGCTCAGATTCTTAAAGTAACTTAGCTAATTTAACTTGTTCAGAGAAATGGATTTCAAATACTTCCAATTCAACAATGAAATAATATTCTTCTTAACTCAGATGAGATGTCCTGAGAAGATCCTACCCAATAATGATAGAACAGTTTTATTCCAATATTAGGTAGCAAATGGAAACAATTTTTTAAGTGTAATTCTATGGACTCAATCAACAATGTATAAACATATTCGCTGATAAAGGAACAATGAAATAAAGTACCTGTAAGAGGAAAAAGGTATGTTGAATTCGTTTCCTGGTAAAGCAGTCCCTAAGCATCTTCCTTCCTCAAAAACATTTAAGGGGATTGAAAAATGATTCCTTATCTGTGTGAAATAGAAATCCAGCAACACATATTAGGAAAGATAAAGTATGTCGAGCTTAAAAAAGCATAGAATGAGAGCTCTCTAATTTCTCCTTCTCACCCATTTAGCATTCAAGATCACATATTTCAGGAGAACTCTCTGAAAACAGCAAATCTTTTTAAATTATCTGGTTGTGCATTTTAATGCTATATTTCATTTATTAAATAAATATATTAACTTTAAAATGCTTTTCAAGGAGAAACATAAGAACCTGAAAGACAAGTAAATCTAAACTATGTGATACCTTTCCAAAGAACAGTGTCCTAAAAATGTAATAGATACAAAGGCATGTGGGCTAAAAAAATCCATATGGCAGAAACCACATCAATGTCAATTATCATTTGGGGGCATGTAATTCTCTTCTTTGCATACACTATTATTTTTTCATTCCAGGGTTAATTTAATTGCATTTTTAGCTCTAGAAAAAAAATTAGGGAAGAATCCAACAGTAAATCCGGTCACGAATTAAGTTATAAACCACTTCAAGTAAAAAACGCAACTGAAATGTAACAGGAACACCTTCCCTAGAGAACACTTACATCTGAATCATCCCTGCACCTGTAAGCCTGATTGAAGGATAACCTTGTGGAACCACGATAAGGTTAAAAGAAGTTGATCATTTCATATAAGACTGAAATTAGAGCCAGTATTAGAAAACATTACTGATGAACTACCCTGATTCAAAATCTGCTTGATTTCCCTCCCCTGTCACTTTGACAAAGCTTTTTTTCTTGAAAATCTCTTCTAAACTACCTTATAATACACAAACCGGAGTTAAATGGACCATCCAGGTACATTTTTTAAAATAATTTTAAAATCTGTTAATTTTCATTTAAAGACTACAGGATCATTTTCATTCATTAAAACATCAAAGTAATAGTGAATTTAAAATGTATGGACATATAATAACCTGAATAGGAGAACGTATAGTTATCATCTTGCTTCCTTCAACAGTGTCAATCTGGCAGACAATGGACCTTTCAACACCAGATTCCTCATGTCTCACTCTGTAAATACATCGACCCACTTTTGTCAGTGGAATCTTTTCCACAGTAGAATGATTACGTGGACCTAGAATTTACAAAATGAGATGTGAAGCACTCAAAAGGAGCATAAGAATACACTTGAAGGACAAAAATGTGCATTCATCAGAATTCTCTATGTCACTTGATCTAACAAGAAGAAAAAATAGATGAAAAATACAATCACCACTCTTAATATGCTGATCTTGCAGTGTTACTAAGGAAGCAGCAAAGATTCTTTCTTTTACCACAGTAAAAAAAAAGAGTAAATGAGTCCATCACTCAAATATTTAAGTGGGTTTTGCTACTGCAAACAGAGCTAGTGCTTCACAGGAAATGATTGCAAGATGTAGTGGTTTATTGACAAGGTACACCTCTTACACTGCAAAAACAATTCACCTAACACATCGTATGATCAAGTTTGAAAAACTGTTAGTTGTTACATTATATCAATTTAAATTGTTAACACATACACCATTAAAATAGTTAAATTTTAATTTTAGCTATAACTCTGGTTTGCTTAAAACTATGTAAAACAATCTTAAGAACATCCCCCTTAAGAGTAACTTCAACAAGCATGTAAATATACTGGGCTCATAATTCTAAAAAAAAAAAAATTATGTTGAGCAGCTTAATTCTGCAATAATAAATAAATGCAAACAAAAACATTTGACAGCAATAAAGGTTAGTTACCTAAATTATTTATCACGGTAGAAAACTTACACTGCAAAAATTAACAAGCATGACACATATAACTTCTAGCTGCAAAGACTAAATTAAGATTTCAAATACTGCCACACATCTAGAATCCAAAGAAACACTCCTTTCACATTATGGAGTCCTCCAATATTTATTGACCTGTATGATGAAGTGTTTACAAAACAGAAGATGTATGAACTTACAGACTGGAACTTACAGATTTGAATGTAAAATCTCTTGCTACTCAGTGTTGTCATCGCTGTGAACTGGTCACTCTCATTTTTAGTTCTGACAAATTCCATATTTAAGTTCTCTCCATCATTTAAATGAAATATTTTTGCTCCAAATTCAACATTTAGGACACTAAAGGCATCACTAGGCAAGACCATGATGGGAAGTCCTAAAGAATTTATTATTACAAATGGTGCTCGGTCTTTTTTGAAGATGTCTGAAGTTTGACTAGCTGCTTCAGCAAATGCCTAGAAAGCAAAAAATAGATATAAAATAAACACACTGAATAAGACTTCACCAAGATGATCTCTGAAAACATTCATTTAGCAATTCCAACGTGGCACAGTTAAGAAATCTTTCTTACCGTGCCCAAGTTACTCAACATTTGTAGTCCACACTTGGATAGTGTAATGTTGAGCTGGTCTTTTGAGGAAACATTTATTACTGTTTTATATTCTGGAACTTTGTAGTTTTCTTCATCTTCATCATCTGATTCAAGTAGCACTTTTTTTGCCTTCTTCATCTGAAAGCATATTTTTAAAGAATTCTTATTTAACCGCTCATTCTATAGAAGTAAGTTGCATCTCAAGTGTCTCTATCTCTCCCTTTCCCATTCTATGTCCTGGTATGGTTCTCTTTTTTTTTTTTTTTTCCTGTTCATGTTTTTGTTTAACATAAGAACAAAAGAGGGGGAGAATAAATAAGACAAGAGAAAAAAGATACATTCTGGATGTCAATGAAATTTCATTAATAGTAGCTACATTTATGATTATTAAAAATTAAAGACAATAGACTTAAATACTAACTACTAATGTATCCAGTAAATACTGTGTGATAACATTCAACTAAACATATTGAATAACACAGTGTAAAACCTTACACAATTTATTTCCTTGTCTTAAAACAATAACCCCAAATTTAGTCTTTATATGTTTCTAAATCAAATACCTTTTGTATGTTTTCATTTAGTTGAAGGAAAAAATAAAAATCTAATTTTTCTAGCCTTCAACGTTTCTGGAAATTATGTGTTTCCAAATGTTATATTTCGTATCTGGGCAAGAAGACATGAGGTTTGAGTCGCTATCTTCTACCTTTCTCCTGCACTAGGTCTCATGTCTTCCTGGAAAATTCTTGGAAATATTTTTAATAGCAATTTCTTAAATGCAACATCTCATTCCATAACCTTTATCCTTCTGATGTCATTACTGTAGAAATTTGTTTGACGACGACAGTCCTAGGAAAAGGGTGGACTTCCCATTCTAAGCAATCTCAGAGGTTAAAAATACTTGAAAGGTTTTGAAAAAATCAGAAAACAATGAAATAAAACAGTTAAGACAGAAGAAAGAAAAACAAGAGTACCTTCTGTGCTTAGATAAAGGCCTATCTATTTTGAATCCAGAAACTATTTTCATGAGAGACGAAAATGAAGTGGTAAGTGCACTACTCCCGTAATACACTTTATACTAGTCAACAGGCATCAGTTCTTCAAATACATTTCTGCTACACATACTACTGTGGAACAAGAGGAATGGTTTGTCTTCCCAAGGTCCCTGAATGCATCATTTGCATATGGCCTAACAGACAAGCCAGCCATTATGATTATCTAGTGCAACTGGAATCAAATCTCACCATCTGAAAGACAGTATTTAACAGATCTGTGAGTCTGGATCTTCCTTTGTTGGTTTCATTCGCTAATCAGGAAAAAAAGTCCAAGTAACCAACAAGAAGGAACAAAATTGTTAGATTAGTCTCAGCAATGAAAGGCACAGAGCATTTGTTTTTTCTAAGGTACTGAAATGGAAGATTTGAATTCAGCTTTGGAAACTATACCTTGATTTCAAGAATCCATGGCTTGAATAAATCAGTCTTCTCAACTTCTAACGGTTCAAGCAAAGGTTCCCACACCCCAAACATCTCGTTAAAATAGTGTACCTATCAAAATGCAGAAGTCAATTAGGAATTTACATACAACTGTTTTATCAAAAATTCTCATTTACAAGTATACTAATTAATTTGGTAACATACAAGATTCATAATCAGAGTGCACTTTCAGCTCTCACCATAATCTGAAACAAATGCATTAGAGAAATAAATGAGGCAGCTAAGTCTCCACTGCAAAAACCCAGTTCCAAATAAAAGCTGTGTCACTTTGAGTATAATAACTGCAGGCACTGTAAGTCAAAAGCACTGTAAATAACAAAGAACCTACATACAACAATCACTGAACTTTACGTCACTAATTTCCAAATATGAGACAGTTTGGATGTTTTATGAAGAATACTGGTACGACTATAGAAATTACACAAAAATATATTCTACTGTAATTTTAATCAATTATTATCAGGGAATTTTAGCCAGCTGTTACGTCAACATGTAGTAGTGATGCAACAGATCTTTGAGAACTTGTAAATACTGTAAATGTGAGATGGTATAACACCACTTACTGTGCCATTAATGCATTACAGATAATGCATTAGATTTTCGTTTTAATTTAACTACTTTAACACCTCATTCCCATCATGCTCCCACAACACTTATCTGCAGGCATTTAGTCATCCAGTATATGGGTTATTTTTCTTTTCTTGTCTAAATAACATGTATATAACATTTAGATAATAGGATTTAGCATTTTAGGGAAACTTTTTTTTATGATTCCTCACCTCTAGCTCAAGACGAGAACGTAGGTTGATTAGAGTACTCCAGTTCTTGACTTCTCCAACAAATGAGGACTTGGCTAGAAGCATTGGTACAGTTCTATGCCCAACTCCAGCTTCAAGTGTTAGAAAAACAGATTCTATATTAATTTTCAACGACTCTCCTGTGGGAACCAGCTCAGTGGTTGGATTTTTATCTTCACTTTCATTTGTCTCTTCAAGAAACCACATGTTTAGATTTTTTATATCTTTCTTATTCCACAAGTCTGGAGGAATTTGACTAATCTCTTCTTCTGTTGTTTCTGCAGTTTGAGAAAGGGCTGATGTAATAGTAATTACTGTGTTTATGATTATTGGTGAAACCTACAAAAAAATTGAAGTAATTGGAAATGAGAAGCTAGTAAAGAAACAGCTACTTCTAGACACAAAAGTATAATGAATATGTTACACTAATAAAATGCTTCCATTTTCTACATGAATCTTTTGTTTGAAAATGCATTCCATTCCACAAGCTATAGTTCAGTCTGTTCAAATTGTCAACCCCTGCCTTATTTCAAGATGGAAGCTTTCTAAACTACATAATCCTTCAAAATGTGCATCTCCACACCAGACCATCTTATAAAACACAGATTCCAACTGCAAAGCACAGTGACACAATTATTCAATCTCAATTTTGCTTGTTTTGGCATGCCAAACAGGTAGGTGACCTGATGGAGAACAAAAATTTCCCACGTCAGTCATTGCTGATTTTATTTTTTTTAAGAAACATATGCCAAAAGCAACTTTACAGACTGCTGAGCAGGAAATAGCAGAAAACTAAAATCACAATAAAGGTCTACCTACTTTTAATGTTAGAGATTTAATCATTAGATCAGCTGTCTGTGGATTAGTACCTGACTGTTTCATTTCAAAGAAGAAGTCACAAGGCTGTAGTACCTACACAAAAGAGTAAAAACACGTGTTAAATAGAGAAAAAAATTTGAAAAAACATATACTTTAAAATAATACACATAAGTATCAAAAGGAAAAGTTACCATTATTAGGTTCTTCAAAATTAAAAGCAATCCAAACATTAACAACACGAAAAAAAAAAAAAAAAAGGAATTATCCAGAAGCATCACCTCAGCCATTCTCAATCATTAAAGGTTCAAATGTCAGCTACAGGAAAATGCATTATACTTCAGTAATTCCACTCTTTAGGTACTGTCTGCAGATGTCTTCAAATACACTGCACCATCATGCCTCTGATTTTTGAGGAGAACCAGATTTTCAGTTAAGGGCAACACATCAACAACACAGATACAGTATTCCTGAATAACAGTATAACTGTTTGAATCCCAATCATTCAATTCCAGCTTTATTTTGCAATCAGTCCCTTCATGCTTTCACTTGCCAAAGTTTGCCAAATCTAAGGCAACTCTATAAACAAAATCACAGTGCTATGTGATTAACAGGGCACTCAGATACAGTTAGACTCTACTGACACTGTTTTGACATGAAAGTTCACTCTCCAATCCCTACCTGAGAAGGTAAGTCTTTCAAAATCTGTGATTTCAAACCATACTGATTTTTGCAGTCTTTCTTGACATGTCAATCTGTATCTGAATCAGGTACTGGTGGCATAGAAACTCCCTGAATCAGTTTTTCCACAATTTTCCCAAGTGATTTTGATCTAACAGAATTTGTTGTTCATAATATTATTTTATACTCCCTTGCTCAAATGACATTTTTTAATTACATTTTTTCTTAATCTGTGTTACAGACAGGAATGAAAAATAACACATCTCTTTAGAGCAACGCACGTGTAAGAAATGTATAGAAACAGTCTCATCACTTGTGCTATTCTATATCCAAAGGCTAGTTTCCCATCTATCTGGGGAAACCAATTTGGCATCTGGATGTGGCACTAGGGGATATGGTTTAAGGGTGACTATGGTAGTGTTGGGTTGATGTTTGGACTAGATGATCTTGAAGGTCTCTTCCAACCTTGATGATTCCGTTATCAGAAGGATGAATTCATCCAACCTGATGTTTTCACTAAGTATAGGCAATATAAAATCTATCACTACCACTATCACTTACTAACACCACCCTTCAGCAATCTCGTAATCTTTGCATAACTTAATATCACTTTGTTGTTTTCCTTTCTTGACCAAAGGCAGCCATGGACTCTCTAATACTCTGATTACTTTCCCAAACTGAAACTGGATTGTTTACAGAAAACCTGAGCTCAGAGGTTTGCTTACATGCATGTTTTCAAAAGGGTGGTTATGTGGTTACCCACACCGAAAGTTTTGTGGGTTTTTTTTTTTTTTACTACTCCGCTCAAGAACGTTTTGAATCTTTGAAGGAAGGTACTGTTTATGTATTTAAACTAGTGTTCTCTGAAGTTTTTTCCCTATCTATACCAAAAGTATCCTGTCAGATACAGGTCTTTGTTTCTACGATCTGAGATAAGAGATTCTGACAGAAGATATTCTCTAAGAGGGAAAGCTTGGTGTGAAGCCTTCCAATTGCTTTCTACAAAGAAAGCCACATTTATGCCACATTTGCCAGCTATGGAAATGGAAGTCAAATGACTTGGTGTTGTGTTGTTGCTATCAATGGAAGTGCATCTTTCTCAATGATTAGATTAATATATCAGTGTAATTAAAGATTTCTTACCTAGGTAGTTAACTGAGCTGCTATGATTCTACCTGAAAATGTGTCTCAGTCCTCTGTACTTAGAGCTTTAGTCTTTCTGATGTTAACTCCATAAGTAAGAAAGCGTTAACAGAGAGCTCAAAAGACTTACAAATTCATCAGCGGTCTGATTCATGGGTAACAGTTGGATATACTGTCAATTTTAATTTTTTCTCTGTTGCAACAATATCATTACAGAGTTAACTGAGGTACATTCAGCTGTACAGGCAGAAAAGCTGTAAGAAGCTCGAGGAGTCAATGCAATTTCACCTGGTCAGTAACTAACAAGTCTGATTCTGTTGCCAAAATGTAAACATGTATATCAATATAACAGATCTTAATAAAAGGAATTTATGAACAGCATATCGTCATTAAACTATTTCATAATATGTACTTCCCATTCTGTCTGTGACCCTGTCATTCTCTTTCATAACTACTTGATGCAAACTTCCAGACTGAAAGACTGAAAGTATTCCAGATTTACTATACTGCACTTGAAATAGTGCAAACTTATAAAATCCTATTTATTTGGCTTACACAGGATATGAGATATAATTAACATTTTAATTCTTGAGGTTCTTCATTTTAACTTGTCATACAAAGCAAACACCAATACCACAAGATGAAGATGATGTTTTAGGCATATCAGAAAAAACCAGAATAAAATCAACAAAACATCAGCCACAAAATTTTAGTCACCTATCTGTGATATACATTTTAACAATGAAAGTTTCAGAAATAACTTGTATTTTAGCTTGTATAAGTTACACAGCACCTTTTAGATACACACTGTATGTTTGTAAACTCACCGTAGTAATGTTCCCATTCCTTTTTTCTGGAAGAAATGGGCATGCTTTCATTTGTATGTCTTTAACAGCAGCTGTCATGTTGTACCTTTCAGGGCTATTTTTAATGAAGACCTCACACTGTGCTGTAGCTACCAATGCAGGAGCATCACTTCTTGTTAAATCAGCCACAAACACAATCTCTGGATTTTTAACAACAATGTTCATTTCCGTTGTAGATACAGGCTGCACAGATGCTTCAAAAACATAAATTACATTAGTGTAATTGTTCAAAGATTAAAATTTAATTATTTGTATATCTTTTTAACTTACATAGAAGTTTTAAAGATTTAGTGATAAGATTTAGCATATCCAGTGTCAGCAAATCTATAGATCCCTGCAACTCACTGGGATTTCTAAGCTCCCTGCTGGAGGCACAAAACCATTCAAGACCTTGTTACTTTTGGATACAGAAAAAGATTTCACAAAACTCCTTTGTCAAAATCAAAAGGACTAACAGTATCAGCAGTCTCTCTGACATTAGCAAATGTTGTCAGCTTTACTCAATGCCTACATCAACCAACTATGACAGGTTATGAAAGTGCTGGGCACATTATTTTACTCTCTGGAGCAGAAAAACCACATTTTCCAGGGGACAATAATGCAGCATTTACTGATGCTTGCTGTAGCCATTTGCAATAACAATATACTTTCATATTAAACTTCTTTACCTGTTTAGATTTTCATCATCATCAAATAATCACAACAGGCCTGGTTGAGTTGGACAGAACTAAGATATTTAGGGCACAGTAAAAGAAAACAAAAAAAACCCCAGGGACTTGCTTGGCCCACCTGATGCAAACTACTGAGGCCTGGAAGCATAAAAAGCCTACTTACTCCTCTGATGCTCTAATGAACCAATTTCTGATGTCAGGTACTCAACCTAAAAGCCTCTTTTCTGATGTAGGGAGAAATGCACATTGGAGTGGACAAGTGAAATGACCTCTCTAGGCAGCGATATCAGGCAGGCTAATTTCATGTGTAAGCATAATATAATATGCTCCATCACTCTTCAGAAAGATGAAAAGGATGACAGCGATAATCATCCTTATAAACAAAACAAGCCTAGAGAATGCCAGCTGTAACTGTCCTTTCACATTTTATTTTATTTCTTTTTAAACATACATCTTTAAGTATTTCCCTTGTCTGGTAAGACAAGGCCTCATTTGGAAATAAAGACTAAAGCTCATGAACCTATTTCCATGATGCAAAGAAAGCAACATGGTTACAAGAAGCTGTTCCATATACATAAACATGGGAAATAGCATAAAAGGGGTATTGTATTTTTTTAAATAGTATGACAAGGCTGAAATTAAATGGATATTTAAATTCAGATTTTAAACTATTCCCAGTATATACCTTGGTCCTTTAAAGGTAACGACTGTTTGAGATTTCTCTGTGCAGCAGCACTTTCTGCATTAGCGCTTAGAAATATATCTGCTACAGTAAGTAGAAACTCCATGCTTGCGCAAAGGTATATCTCTTGAACAATCACATCAAGAACAGTGCCATCTCTCCCCTGTTTGTAGCTTATATCCACCATAACTTTCTTTTCAAATCCATGTTTCATTTCCACCATTCTGAAAGACAATTAAGTGGCATTAACAAAACTTTTATATAACTTTAAAACTGGACTCCCATGCACTGAAAACTAAAGGTGCTGCTATCTTTAATAAGCCAAACCATCATAATTCCTCATTTACAAATCAAAACTACTACACTGACATTTGTTAATGCTCATGAAAAATAATCCTAGTCTTACTTAACATTAACGGTTCATTAAAGTAGAAAGCAAATTTTTTTCTATGTATATTTATTCATTTCATATTTATAGTTCAGTTTATTTCATTTATTAATTTATTAGCATTTATATTGGTCTCTCACAAAGATATGTGGAACAAAAAGCAAGTAAGACATGTAAGTCTACAGTAATGTACTTTAAGAGCTCCCTACACTAAAACAATAGCAGTTTTAACAGAATACTAATAAAATGGAACATTTTGAACTATTTGTCAAACTTCAGTAAACAGTAATTTATGTCAAATTACAGACCTTGGTGTAGCCTTCTGGATTGACTGTCTTTTATCATCTAATGTACAGTTTGTCAGTTTGACTGAAGCATTCATTGAGCCGTCTGATAACATTTTCAGAGCAGCTGACATCAAAACTAATTTAAACTCTGCAAGTTTCAAACTGTCATCTCTCTGATCCACAGTGGTAACCTGTTTAAATCAAATGTTTATAAATTTGGTTACAGGTAGTGAAAATAATGTAGAGGCGTGATATTCAGTTTTATTCTAATAAAATGTCCAAAAATTATATATTAAATAAATCCACTACTAATTCAAAAGACAACCACAATGAATAACATACAGAGAAAACTTAAAGAAAGCTTTATCCTTCCATCATCTTTCTAAAGCAAGCTTATATTAGTGAGAGAGAGAAAATGTTTACAAGAAAGTAATGCAATTTGGGATTCTTTGTATGTGTATATGCAAAGATGCCAAATAAGAAATTAAATTTTGTCTCTTATGACTATGCAGTGTTTAACCAGACACTGGAAAATTGTTTGTAATCTAAAATAACATCCAGTAAGTCTACAATAAAATATTATTTTTTTGTCAAAAATCTGCTGACAACTTTTGTAAATTTAAATCAAGATGAATATAAATGCATTTCCACTGTAAATACAAACTGAAAATCTGTGTCTACGATTTTATTTGTTTGTGTGTCTGTGTTCACGTGTATGTGTAACTAACAAATAGGCTGTGTTCCTCTTCATTTTTTTCCTACCAAACTGTATTTTAAACTAAGATAAATTTCCCTCAAATTTTTAGTCAGATCACAGAAGATGCCTGTAGTATCTTCTCTTTCCTGTAGTATCTGCCAAGTGATTTAGCTAAAATACTTGTTTATCATTTCATCACATTTGTTAGTATTGCTACAAAACACTTTCTCTGCTCATAAATTAAACTATTCTTGTTCAGAATTTCCAGGACTCCAGGCAAACTTAAAGCTGTTGCTTTCTCTTAGTAATCAAAATTATATTTACCTGTTTTGAATTTGGACTATACAACACTAAAGTCAGAGAGTCAAATTTGAAGTCCAGTTTTAGTGTTGTCTTTATTTGCACAGGTGAATGCAATTCCACAACAGCTGATGTCACAACAGTTACACCTTTCAAAAATCAGAAAAACAGTTAATACTAAAGAAAATTACCTGACTGCAAATAAGGAAAAGTCAAACCAAAACAAAACATCCCCACTAATGACTATAAAGATAACAATTTCCCTTATCTTCCACGTGTAAATCCATCCTCACTTAGAATGTGTTTATCATGCTTTCTGTAATTACTTTTGCCAAAATCACACAACATTTGAGAATATAAAACACTGCCCTTACATATTCTACATGTGATTTTTACCATCTTTAAGACGTAAATGTACAATTTCCCTTAGTGTAGTATGGTACTCTGTGCCAGAATATTACAAAGAACACAAACTTACTTTCATCTTCATTTGTTCATCTGCCATGTTTTTGCTGTTTTTCACATTTAATACAGGAATTCAGCAAAAGCTGCTTTTCTTAACTTTATTTGCCTTTTATTTAGTATGTGCTGAACAGTATATGGGCAATGACATGTACTGAAGAACTTTCAGAGGTGTCATCACTATGACAAGACAAACAGATCGAAATCTGAACATCAGTAGAACCAGCACACATAAGAAAAAGAGTAACATGGCAACTTTCTAAAGTTGGGATGTTACCACATTCAACTGACAGACTCTAAAGAGCTGCCTTGCATTATGGCCAGGTGATGGAGAGCTGCATTCTGGAGGCCATCTCTGTCTGCATGAATGCCAGTATAGCTATCAGGAGTAGTCAGCATGGATTCACTAAAGGGAAATGATGCTTGACCAATCTGTTTGTCTTCTACCTTGATGGATGAGGGGAGAGCAGTGGATACTGCTCAGCTTCAGCAAGGCCTTTGACACTGTCTCTCGCAACATCCTCATAGGGAAACTCAGGAACTGAGGCCTGGATGAGTGGACAGTGAGGAGGATTGATAACTGGCTGAGCAGCAGATCCCAGAGGGTCGTAATCAGTGGACAGGGTCAAGTTGGAGGCCTGTCACTAGTAGTGTTCTCCAACGTTCAATACTGGGCCCAGTATTGTTTAACTTCTCCATCAGTGTCTTGGAGGGGCAGATGCCTCTTCAGTGAGTTCACTGGTGGCACAAAGCTGGAAGGAGAGATCGATACTGCAGAGTGCTGTGCATTCCTTCAGGAGGACCTTGACAGGTTGGAGAGGTGGGAGAGAACTGTCTGAAGTTCAAAGACAAGTGCAGGGTCCTGACCCTGGGAATAACCCCAGACACCAGTACAGATTGAAGGCCAACATGCTGGAAAGCAGCTCTGTGGAGAAGGACATGGGGATCTTGGTGGACTATGAGCTGTCTATGAGCCAACAGTGTGCCTTGGTAGCCATTCCACATCCTCAGATATGGAATTATACCCAATTAGTGGCTGATCATAAGTGGAGTTCCCCAGGGCTCAGCACCGGGACCAGTTCTCTTCAGCATCTTTACTGATGATTTAGACAAGGTGATCAAGTGACCCCTCAGTCAGTTCACAGATGACACTAAGCTGGGTGGGAGCTGATGATCTGCTGGAAGATAGGAAGGCTCTGCAGAAAGATCTGGAGAGCTGAATCGATGGGTGAAGGCCAACAGAATTAGGTTTAACAAACTCACATGATGGGTCCCGACCCTGGGTCACAGCAACAACATGCCATCCTACAGGCTAGGGGGAAGAGTGACTGGAAAGAGTGATTTTTTTCAGTGGAAAAAGATGTGGAGGTGCTGGTGGACAGTGGCTGAACATAAGCCAGAAGTGTGTCCATGAAAGCCAGTGGCATCCTGGCTTTGATCAAAAATACTACGGTCAGCAGGACCAGGGAAATGATCATTCCTCTGTACTCAGCAAACACTCAAGGAGAGGCTGTACCTTGAATCTTGTGTCAAGTTCTGGCTCCTAGCAACAACAAAGACATTGAGGAGCATGTCCAGAGAAGGGCAAGATACTTGGTGAAGGAAAGGTCTGGAGGGCAAGTCTTATGAGGAGCAGCTGAGGGAGCTGGGGTGGTTTAATTTGGAGAACAGGAAACTCGAGGGTACCTTTTGTCACTCCCAGCAACCACCTGAAAGGAAGTTGTAGCAAGATGGGGGTTGGTCTCTTTTGACAGGCAACTAGTGATAGGACAAGATGACACAGGCCTCAAGCTGAGCCAGGGCAGGTTCAGGTTGGACATCAGGAAGAATTTCTGCTCACTGGATGTAGTGGAATCACTGTCCCTGGAAGTGTTCAAGAAATGACATGGATGTGGCACTTAGTGCTGTGGTTTAGTTGATACAGTGGTGCTCACTCAAAGGTTGGATTTGATGATCTTCGAGGTCTTTTTCAACTTTAATGATTCTGTGATTTTTACAATATTGTTTAACAACTGAATTTGCCATCCTTTTATAAATGCAATTCCAACAAAACTAATAAATTGATAATAATACCTAAAAATGCCAGACTATGTAATTTTAGAAAATATTACCTGCAGAGTGCTGTGAAGTACTATGCATCTCACTACAGTGTCTAATTGATTCTTTCGGTTCTGGAAAAGATGTTGATGCACCAGAGCTTTCCCCTGCATTTTCATTTAGTGTCCTCAGTATTGTGGTAATATCTTCCTGACTGAGAATTAGCTTTAAAAAAGATTGGAATTAGATCAGAATTACAACTCAGTTCACTCAGTAACTTTCTATTACTAAAATGTGAGTTTACAAGTAAAGAGATAAATTAAATTAATCTCATCTGAGTCTCTGTTTAGGCAACTAAAGACCAAGTAAAATGTTTTTCTCAAATTCATAAAACCCCTTATGGTAATTCTAGAAATGAGAAGTCAGTCACACATTATTTTGTTTTCATCCACAAAATTTCCATACCAACTTGCAATTTAGAAACTAGAATGTTAGATGTACACATGACAACCTCTTTATTTTTTAATGTTAAATTTAAATGAGCACTTGCACTAACTTATATTCAGGCTTGTCTCCTGGGTATGAATTCAGCAGGTGATCATGCTGCTATTAAACAAACCAATAAGACCCAACTTTTTCCAAGCCTTCTTTGAAAGATACTGACAGGCAAAGGAAGGCTGTAACAACATAAACATTTTTAACTAATAACAGTAATTTATAGTACAAAGTCTGCCTGCAGTATCACAGATGAAACATAGAATTTAGATTAGAAAAGAAAGCTATTCACTTCCTTTTCCACTATCAAACAACAAAATCCATTCTACATCTATGTCTTGAAATCAAGCAATACCCTAAAGAACGAGCTTGGACTTTTATGAAGAGAAAAATAAATCCATTTTCCTCAAACAGTTGCCTTCAGAAATGAGTGCTTACATTCATAGGCTTGAGTCGGCCAGATATTTCAATATCAGGAACTTCATTATACCACGCAGCAGCTAAATTTCGTTCAACAGCTACTTCCAGATTGACCGGCTGCAGCAACTGTACTTCCGTTTGCAAAGAACCTTGCTCATAGCAGGATCTGTGAACAGAAACAAAATACTCCCTGCTCTACATATTACGCTTACACATTCTAACAACTACATTTCTGTCTTTCATGAAAAGCCCCTTCCCCCTTCCATCTCCACTCACCAACCCCTGCACCAATGATCATTTTCAAACATTTTTTATGGCTATCTGACTTAATACCTTTTCTGCTGTGCAGAGCTTGAAAATCCCATCAAAACAGCAAGTTACAAATAGGCATAATCTGTCCCAAAGTAATGAATTATATATAAGTCTATGCTACTAAACAATTTTACCTACAAAAATATTTGCTTCCATTTAAAGAAATGTCGATTGCTATTCCTCCTAAGCCATACTATTTTATTGCTTTAAAAATATATTGATTTGCCATTATATTTCTAGATAACAGTGCATCTGTCAACCATTAACTTTTAACTAACTATTTAGCAACCCCTCAAAGCTCTCTATCTGAAGAAGAATCCCAGAAAGATTTAACAAATTTTAAAAATACTGATATTACATTACCTGTATATCTTTAGTTCGCTCAATTTCACCGTTATGGAGTCAATAACAGGTGGAAGATTATAACACACTCTTGTTTTAGCAATAAAGAATTGGTTCTTCACAGTGATTAGACCAAGATCAGCCACCAGAACATTCTCAGACATTGCTGATTGTGGAATTATTACAAGAGGTGCTTTAATGTTAATATCTAGTGCCAAACGGGAACTACGCTCTTTTACACCTGTAGCTGCTTTCTCTGCTGCTTGAACAGTTGCCTCAGTAAGAGCTTCCTTGGCAGCTTGAAAGTTATTTATAAATGCCTAGGGAAAGAAAACAGATCTTGGAAATTAATTACTACGAACCGCACTACTTCAAAAACACTAAGAATCACAGTTACTCTTATGAGACTGTTTTCGCTACACACTTCTTCCAAATTCTTTAATAGGACAATCTTTCGTGAAATATGATAAACTATGCACATATATATGTGTACAAATATATATATATATATTTATTTTGTGTGTGTGTGTATATATATATATATATATATATATATATATATATATATACACACACACACACTAAATATCTGGAAAATTATAATTTTGTAAAAGGAATGATCACTCCATACGGAATCCTTGTCTTATTCTGAATGACAATGTTACTTGAATGCTAAGAAACAGTATCTGGGAAATTTAACTTACCAAAATAGATGAAACAAACTTGTTGACAAAAAGTACTTGAATACACCCAACAGTTAGGTAAATACGATTGTCAACAACATCCATATTTGAATATGCAACTCCATCTGTAGCATTCACATATGATATCATTCTGAAGTTGAAGACTTCTTTTTCTGTGATGTAAAGAGCCTTAGGAAGACAAAAATAAAGTATCTCTAAAAACTTACATGCTGAAGAAACTTAACTCCAAAACAAATGTAATACCTCACACTTCCATGACATTTTTACTTCAAATATCTCAACAATAAATGAAAAAAAAAAATCAAATTTAAAAAGTTTGTTGAAATGGCTGAAAATATTCAGTTGGAATCTCAGTTTGAAAAATTCTGTTCATTAAAGTCAACAGAACAAGAGACATAATGAGCAGCTGGGTATTACTGGGTATTACAGTTGCACAATATCAGCCTAATAATTACTGGTTGTGGGAGCAAAATTAATCTGTCTATAGAGAATGCTGCTCCCACCAAATACATAAAACAAGACTGAAAAAAGCCACAGCAGAGAGTTGAGTCCACAAGTAAGTTCAATTCAGTATCAATATTCCACTCAAAAAAGTCAATGATGCATGCAAATGCATACCTTTTTATACAATGCTGTCTCATCAGAATCCAAAATAACGATGTTCTTCAATTTTGCAGTCACTTCAGTTGCTGTTTTCTTCATGATCACTTGGCTATCCAGACCTCAAAAAACAAGATATACAAAATCTGTAGACTGTTCTGGTTACAAAGTTTTGTATCTTTGTGACTTAAGTTTTCTTCCTACCTTCAATGTGGATTTCAGCTATTCTATGTTTTTTCTCTCTAATAAAGATACTCAAGCATGATAAATCTGCACAGATATTGAGGTCAATAACATCTTCATACTTCATTTTTTTTGATGCTGTGGGAAACACAAAATAATAAAAGTTACAGGTTTTCAAAGTGGAGATTTAATATTTTAGTGTCCCTTTGAACTGCACAGCAAGTAAAAGAGGAGACTGGTGCTCCTCAAGCATAAGGTAATAAAATAACTGTAATGCCATCAAAAGTCTTAACGCATACCTGGAAAAAAAATTTAAAAATTACAATTTATGGATTTTCTATTTACATCTACTCAGTGTCTCAAACACACAGCAAAGGTATGTATGTCTCAATCTCTACGTCAGAAAACTACATGTGGATAAGCATATAAACCCCAAGCAAAATTTCTCATATCAAGTCATTGACAGGTTTACAAAAATAGAAAATATGTTTGTTTTCTTCTTACTTAAGTGAAGAGAAAGGAATGAAAAGGGGAAAACTATAATAAAGAAACTTACTTAATTTCTTAAGAACATCCTTCTTCTCCTCTATTTTTCCAGGGACTTCTGTAACTTTAGTTTCTTGTTTGGGCAGAAGATTATTCAGATAGTTCATAGCATTCAGCAGAGCTTCAGTATGCAAATGAACATCTAAAGATGAAAAGTTCACCTAGAAGAACAACTTTTGTTTATCCAATATGCCTCCCTTCCCACTCTGAGAAAACTACGTTAAAAAAAGATATCATACCTTTATTTTCTGTAGAACATTCTGATAGGTAGTTTTGAGTTCTGGTCCATTAATATCAGTCTATTCCATCAAAAGGGCACAAAAAACAAACAAACAAAACGGGAGAAGTTTCAATATTTCATTAGAGAGAACTTATTTTCAAAACCACTACAATTTAAGATGTACAGGTTACTCTGTTTAGGAAGCAGACAGACTTTGCCTTTGAATTGTAAGCCTATCACAAATAGTACAATATTACACAGTGATTGTTTAAGGTTCTTCTTATTTATGCCTTTAGTATCTTGAGTGTCACATGCAAAGTCTGCTCTTTTCTCACCTTTATGTACTCTAGAGTGAGAAGATCCTCTTCTACATTATCCAATGTGGTAATTATGTAAACTGGCTTGTCATTATCATCTTAAAAAAAAAATAGAATAACAAAAGATTACTTTTTTTAAATTAAAAAAAAAAATACAACTTTCCTAATTTATATACTACAAAATAGGCTACTAGCTGTCATTACTGTTTAATCACAAAACCTCTTTAGCATATCTAAACTATTTAGATGTCTCTCTAAAATCATCAGCACCAGAACATATTTACCAAAGCACTAATAAGAGAATGAGTTCCTACTTCCCCTTCCTTCTCAGTATTTAATTTGTAAAGCAAATCTTCCTTAGTTGACAGAAGTCCTACAAGCCTTTTTGAAGACAAAGTCAAAGTCTTATTTGTGAATAATTTTTTGATCAGATTGTAAACACTTACCCATATACTCTGGGCACAGCAGACAAACTTCACAAAGGAAAGCATTTGCAGTCATGTCGAATGTTCTTAATTTAAGTTCTGTGCCTAAGCCCAAAATATCAAGTTGCAGCACAGGCATCTCAGTATTATTGGTAAGACGGCATAATTTAATTAAGACCTAAAAAAAAGACACAGCCCCAAAACCAGAAGGGTATTATCCTCTTAGTTTTTATATAGGATAAAATATTTACATACATTCTACCATTGAGGTGTATTTGTGTATTGGCCACTTGATACATTAATACATACAGCAAACACCTTGGAAAAAATAAACAATTCATCAAGTAAAATTGCTCCATTTGCTTGCTGTTATTTTAACAAAAACTTCAAACATGCACACATGTAATACCAAAGTAACAGTTATACAAACTAAATAATATTTAAAAACAATTCTGTAACACCATTTAGTAATGTTCAACACAGTCAAAACTAGATTTTCAGTCAGCATACAGTGTTTACCGCTTTCATTGGAATTTCTCCGAACCCTCCTGCTAAGAGTTAGATTCCCAAGATGATGGTTAGGCAGGAGAATTTACTACTTTTGCACCCATGCATGACAACAATATTATTAAATAAATACCTAGCTGAACTGTTGTATCTGAACTTCACAACCAAAGCAAAACAAAGATATGTTTCCATGTAATGCTGTCTACAAATAAGGAAAATCAAAACCTAACCCAGTAAGTAATTTCAAACTATGAAGCCAACAAACAGAGAGGTGATTTCTAATAGATTTCCAACTGTACTTTTTTCTTACAGATTGTAAGATAGTTTTCATTAAAGAATAGTGTAAAATACAACATCTATCTTTAGACTAGTAGTTCTTAAACAAGGCCTTGATGTAATGTAATGTAATAATGTAATGGCCACTCTCTTCACGAACGAAGAACCGGGGAAGGTCTTTCCACCTTCCAGCCTGCGCACTGGATTTTTTTTAGGTGAGACACAGTGTGCGCGGAACTGAGCCCACCCTTTAATCCTGAGGTTCATCTGCCGGGGCCAAGCACGCTTGGACGGTGGCAGCGAGGTCCTCAGGACGTAGATGGATTGCCTTACAGGGCTAACGAGCTCCATCTGCCCGGGGAGGGGCCCTGACCAGGAATCGAACCCGGGTCTCAGCGTTCACAGCGCTGCGGTTTAGCCACTGCACCACCAGGGGCTCCCGGTTCTTAAACAAGGCCTTGATACCACACAAAGAACAGCTCATTTCAGCTTTATTTGTAGTAACGGTTTAGTATATAGCATGATGCAAGCTAGCTATGATGTATTGAAGACATTCTGTAAGCCCTTGTAAAGTTAACTGAATTTGTATGATTTATTTGTAAAATAAAGGTAAAGTAAAATATGGTGATTAGCAGCAATAACACTGATACTCTAATGATAAAGGTAATGATAGTGTTAAGAGGCCACCTTTTTCACTAGATCAGCTGATATAGTCAGAAACGGTGTCTTGCATTTGGGTAAAATACTCTTTTTCCCCCTATGTCTGAAACAGCAACAACACTACAGAAAATTCAGCATCTAACGAAGATGTTAGATTTAGGTGTGCAGACAACAAGATCTGGGAAAAACTGGAGCAGAAAAATATGATTCTTGTTACGAGAGGACACATTTATGAAGTTTTCTCAGTGAATACAGCAGTATCTAGAAAAAACATGTCAAAACCTATATATTTAGCTAAAACAAATATATAATTTGATTTTTGAGTGAGAGGTAAAAAAAATTCAGTGACAAAACTGGATAAATCAAAGTATTTCAATAATGAAAATTACGTAGAAGCACAACTGTGACTTGGGAAAAAAATGCAGAATAGTTTCAGCAAATGTCAGTAATGAATACTTCTTCAGGCATGGACTTATGAACACAACAAATATGGAAAAATTACAATACTGACGTGCTTCAGAGAAATTTTAAAAAAAACAAATAGTTTTACCTCAGCGACTTCAAACCTTAGCTGGAATTCTGTCATATTTTTCAAAGATTCCTGTTTACGTAGTCTTTTCTGCCTTGTACTGCTGGCAGCTTGCTTGAGGGAACCAGATGGGCCTTCAAAAAATGTCACTTCTTCCATAGGACTGCTTAGTGCATCATAAAATTCTTCTTCTGATTCTATGGATTAATTCACAACAACATTACATATACAGTTCAGAGAGCAAATATTTTACAGTACTATGACTCAGAATTTTCACGCCTAAATCTATAAAAGGTTAAATATCCAAGTATCTAGCTCATAATTGGCAACCAACAAAGTCTGTTTCTATAATTACCTCTACTCCTGCCTCCACAACTTTACACCACACCTACAGCTAACATGTCATCTTAAATTTCAGTTCTCATCAGCTAAGTCCCTTGTCAGCATTCTCTCAATACTGGCTGTGCAAAAGGCAGCACTGTGGTTCATCTTGCCTTCAGTGCATATTAATAGATTATCTATCCTGCTGGTCTGACTGCTGCTGATGGCTGCAGCCTCTGCTTCAATATCAGTGGCACTACTTTGAATCTCTCCCTGCTATAGATCTCCCAGTTCAGAAGAGATTCCTAAGGACTATCAAGCTTTTAATTCATCTGACATTACTATGGAAATATAAGCAAGGCAAATAGATTGCATTGTCTTATAAAGCTCAGTCACCTAAAAATCATAAAGACTGAAGTATAAGGTCGCTGTGGAAGAAATATCCTTCTTCTGACAAAACTCAAGAAATTATATGAAGAGCTATTTTCTAAGGCTTGAAAGCATCCCTGAGTTTGGAGAGTGAAGATCCGGAAATAACATGAATCACTTAAAAAGACTGCACAGCTGTATGTATAGATTAAAAACCAGACTTTATTCAATCTAAATCTAGTTATTACTTTCTCAAATTTTTGCCAGCATTCATCCTCATTTTTAAGAGTTGAAAGACACTTCCTTCGGACACTTAAAGGAGCTCATTCAAAAAATAGATGAAGATGCACAGATACATATTTCTATATATACTGTACATGCACACTGAGTTTAAATAACAGCTAGCTGATAATCACTAGCTGATAATTCACTAGTGTTTGCAAAACACATATATCATTACCTTGAGAAAGGAGAAGTAGTATTGTTCTCTTTTCTCCTGATGTTTATAAAAACACAGTAGTTTCTAACAATCATCGTTTCAGGATTTTATAATTTAAATAAATCCAGCTAAATAGGATATAAATTCTTCACAAGAAGAAAATAATCCAAACTGTCATCACAGAACTAAGTACATACTAAATGTCATAAATATTATTTCAGATGCTCTGAATAGAGACTTGCAACAGCATAGGCTAACACAAAAATAAACCCACCACACCAAACAAGCATGTTACTGTTTTACCTTCAGAAAGGAAATGACAAAAACAAGCACACCAAATTTTACTGTTATGAGAAAATACACAAATAGTTTGTACAGTATGAATTATAATAAGCTACACACAATATAACATTGTTCAACTTTCAAGAATTCGAAACAAGGTCACAAGGTGTTGCTTACTGTAAGAGCAATAAATTCACTCAACGAACTCAAAAACTTCTTGACTTGATCTATTTATTATGCTAAATTTTAAATTAGATTACATTACCTGACTCAGGAAATGAGTGAAGATCCAGAACAGGAAGCATGCCTTGTGATAAATGTGGTGCTGAAAGCACAGGGGATATTCCAGGCTGAAACAGGAGGTACCATAAAATTTTTAGCTTGCTATTGGTCATGCTACTGCATGCACATATGCTGTGTGAAAGTTTTACAACTTAGGGAAATTTGTCTAAGTTTAAATGCAAATCATTACAGTTAAACTCTTACATTACTGAAATTATCTACATGGGGAGAAATGAGATCTAAATTAGATAGAAACAGTAGGTATTGCACTTTCATCTAGTTACAGAGAGAACACATGAGGAAAGACACTGAAGAGGTTCAAACATATAACTCCACAATCAAAAGAGGGACAGAAATGGCACATCATATGAAAAATCAGGAGAAGTGGAAACATATTTCCTGAAAGGACTACAGTATGGCAACTTCACAGAATAATAAAGATCAACAGGTTATTTTATAAAAATCACATGATACAAGTGCCACATTGGAAAAAAGTGCTAGACAAAACATTAGAGCAGACAAAATTGTTTCTTGGCTTTATAGAATCATAGAAACATTTAGGTTGGAAAAGACCCTTCAAGATCACCAAGTCCAGCTATCACTAAACCTAGCACTGCCAGGGACATGGTTTAGTGGCAGAATTAAGTGCCGCATCTACGAGTCTTTTAAATAGCTCAGGGGTGGTGATTCATCCACATCCCAGGGCAGGTTGTTCCAATGTTTGACAACACTTTTGGTAAAGGAACTTCTCCTAATATCCAACCTAAACCTCCCCTGGAACAACCTGAGTCCATTTACTATTGCCCCATTGCTTTTTCCTTGGGAAGAAAGACCAACATCAGTCTTTCTTAAGAGTGAGGGACCCAAAACTGAACACAGGATTCAACGTATGGCCTCACCAGTGCCAAGGACAGGGTGACGATCACTGCCCTAATCCTGCTGGCCACACTATTTCTGATACAGACAAGCATGCCATTGACCTTCTTGGTCACCTGGGCACACTGCTGGCTCACGTTCAGCTGCTGTCTATCAGCACTCCCAGGTCCTTTCCTGATGGGCAACTTTTCAGCCAGTCTGCCCAAAGTCTGATGCACTGCATGGCGTTGTTACGGCTAAACTTAGGACCCAGCACTTAGCTGTCTTTAATCTCACTTCTTCACATATATGAAAAATCAAACACTAATAGAGAACTGAGAGGAGACCTCACAGCAGTCTACAGCTTCCTGACAAAGGGAAGCAGAGGGGCAAACACTGATGTCTTCTCTCTGGTGACCAGTGACAGGACCCAAGGAAACAGCCTTAAGCTGTGTCAGAGAAAGTTTAGGTTGGGTATTATCACCCAGAGGGTGGTTGGGGGGGGGTGCTTCCCAGGGAAGTAGTCACAGCACGAAGCCTGAGAGAGTTCAAGAAGTTCAAGAGTTCAAGTATTTGGACAATGCTCTCAGACACATGAGTGACTCTTGGAGTGTTCCTATGCAGGGCAGAGAGTCAGACTTTGATGATCCTTGTGGATCCCTTCCAACCTAGCATATTCTATGATTCTAAGAGTCTTGAATTGTGAGATGTAGTTATGCACAACCCAGAGAAGTAACTGAAAATATGTGAAATATCACTAGAATGCACAAAAGTACAGGAATCCTCCACTCCACCTGGTTTCATATATGATAGAATTAAGTTCTCTTAGTAAGGGTTACCAAATGCTTTATTCCCCATCGAGTTTCAGGAAGTAGACTTGGTGATCTGAATTGGTAAAGAATTTTTATCTGCAAGTTCCACATGCATATGTACTATACATGTGCCTTGCGCACAGTACTAAAGTAAGAAGAGAGCTGTGCGCTGTCTGCGTGCCCTTCTTCTGGAGTGCCTTTGGCTCTGGACTGCACAGTCAACAGCTCTTTCCCTGCACTACAGCACCCTCCCTCCACCCTTGTTACTGCACATTTCAAAGCTTAGTGTCAGACAACCAGACATAGAATTAAAGTATCTTATAGAAATGTAAACATTATGGCAACAAGCAACATTAATCTTTGAACACTTTCCAAGGCTATGTTTTTCATCTCCCTCTTAAAATTTCAACAGTCTCTCAGCCTCTAACCTACATAATTTGACCTTTCTGAATATATGTATGTCTATGAGTAATAAGGATATCAACTATATAAGAGTCTTGTAACTTGTCAAAGCATCTCATCTGTAACACATATTCTAAGAAGAAAAGAAGAAACTGTGACATTTGACTTCATAGTACCAAATAATAGCCTTCCATGCTGGTATTGTGATAAAGCACAAGTGCAGAATGTAAAAATGTAGAAGGAGCTGTTTCAAAACGTCTTCTGTTTTCACAGTCCAATAAAAAAAAGCTGCCACTTTTGATAGGCAGGCACTGTTTATAAAACATTAGCCACAGGCAGTGAATATTTTGTTTATTTGCCTAAACACTCGCTCTTCACTTTCCTCTACTTCTTTCAAAATGCTAATGCTAATGCAATGCTAATTACTAATGCAATGCTAATATCAAGAAGGTATTTTGCTAATCACTATTTTTGCAATATCTTTTAAAAACCTTACCTCAGCTGGTTTTGGAGAAGAATTGGTAGTAGGCACACTTTTTGGCTTAGGAATACTATCAATTAGCTCCAAGATACTTGTCAACTTCTGATCTGATACCTGAATAGAAAGTAAAGGCATCTGTCCAGAGAGTTTGAACCTGTTTTGTAAAGAATCAAAGTCAAAACTTTCAAAGTTAAAACAAACAATCTTAAAACTATTTCGTTCAAACTTCAGGTAAATTTTCCTTTGAGAAACACAAAAGTCTTCCTGGTCAGAAAATCAGTCATCTAACCATTGCACGTAATACAAACGTATATATATAAATACATGTATATATATATATATATATATATATATGTATTTATATATACACACATACACACAAACAGTGCCAATAACCACTTGTGATTTGGCTACACAAAGCATAATTCCCTGTACAAACATTAAAGAAAAAAAAAATACAGCCACCCAATCACCTCTTCTTTAGATAACTAACCGTAAAACAGGTGCCCTCCATACTAAGGGACTCATTCATAAAAATCTATGACATTAAACAAAATAATTCTGGTACTAGTTTTTGATGTGGAACTAACGTCTTTCCACTCACTCCTCTCAACAGAACTATGCTGTTATATGCAGATAGTTCCAAATATCAATAAGAAAAGCCCTGGAAAAATATAATGCTGCCTTTATATGACACTATACTTGTAAAAATTGAAATATAAAGGAATAGTTACATGTATACTAAAAATACATTTATATATATGTAAATGATGTGAACAATACTGATGCATAATACTCTATTTAATTATAAATACTGAACTATACAACTTAGGTGATTCTTGCTGAAACAAAAGCTATCAGTTAACTTTTATTATTTGTGCACAATGTCATTTAGAGATCACATGGGCTAAACCATAGAATCATAAATACCATAGATATCTGTACATAAATAGTCCTCAACAGAACTTTCTTAAAAACAGATTATGCAGTGATAAAAAGAGATCTGACATTTGAAGTTACGCTGATACTGATAAGTCTGGGGGGTTAAATAGTCAAAGCCAGACCAAAAAATAGAGCATTTTTAGTTTTAACTGACTCTGGAGATATAAAAAAAGGTCTGATTCCCTCCATCAGGTAAAAAGTTGCTGTATCATTTCAAGGCATATATATATAAATAAAATACACATATATAATACATATATGTGTGTATATATACACACATATACACATATATATACATATAAATATATTCTAGATAGATAGATAGATACATAGAATGCTCTGGAGTATTAATACCATCTGTAGAATACATTCTGAAAGCATTTGGAGACTGAACCAGGTACAAAATGTTCTGCTATTGTGGAGTCATGGTATCAACATGCTAGATTTGAAATGGCTGCTTGCTCTTGGTGTAAGTTAAAGTATTAGTTTTTATTACTAACTCACTATGGTACACATTTATATAGTACCAAACTGCTATTTGTGGCATTCTTAGCAGTTGTGGAGAATACAGGAAGAATATAGGAAGAAGAACAGCTTATCTCCAAGAAACAGAACTATCCCAGGGGAAGAAAAATTAGTAATTTCTAGACACAGATAGAAACTATTTACTGTTAATTGAGTGGTTGTACGAGAGTTTGTAATACAGAAATAATAATTGGGGAAAATTTATCCAGAATTCATTGGGGAAAATTTATCCAGAATCAGTATAGAGAAACGAACTGCCAAAAGGAGAAGCACACCTGGTAGCCAAGACAGACAGGTAGTATTACAGTACGGTAACAGATATTCTCATTAAGAGCAGACACTCTTTAATCCAGGTTACACTAGCATAACTTTGATAGATGTCAATTAAAACCCCACATTAAAATTAAAATTAAGTCATTCTGTTATATGACCATACAAATGAAATCTAATTTTCTAACATAAAAAGATTCCTGTGAGCTGCATTTCCCTTATTTGACCTTCTTCACCAAACAGGCAAAAAGTAAGGAGGGAAAGCATAAGATATTTTTTGTGAAGTCAAGCATCAAAACTCAGGCCTCCCAGGTTTCCAGAAGATGACAGCATTACATCATGCAATCACTGATCATTATTAACAATACTATTCATTTTCTTCCAATTGAGTACATTTCCATAACAGAATTTTGCTAGGTAAATCTAAGTGCAAACTCAATGCATTAGGAGCTTTTTCCCTGAGAAGCGATCCTTTGTATGTAAACAAACAAGAGGAATAATCTACATCAAAGAGAGGGAGGTATGACAGAATTATTATTCAAAATATTTTTTGATGTTTATAAAAGAGACTCTAAATTCGGATTTTTAGCTCCTCAGTATTTCTCTCATGAGAACTGAAATGTAGCTATTAGAAAGACCCAGTTAGAATAGGTAATGATATCTTTAATAAAAATCTTTAAATATATTATACATACTACTTTTATAATCATATAACATTCTATCACCTTTTCAATATCTGAAAATTTCTTGAATTTATTATAATTTGTCTACGTAAATGTATTTTTACTTCCAAGAGTCACACCTGGCCAATGTAAAATAGCACAGGAATTTGGTACTATATTTAAGTAACTAGATTGTTACTCTTCCCTCCCCCACCCCCCCAAAAGAAGTAATTTACTATAAAATTTCAAAATTGGGAAAAACACGTACTTGGGCATTCTTGCATCTGTAACAACCATAGCCCTGCTAAATTCCATATTTACATCCAAGGGCTGCAAGATACATTGAGATGAATTTTTTAGCTTCCGAGCTTCTTGCCAGTTCTCATCTATAAGAACAAAGAAAACCTACGCTTTAAACACTGGAAGAGATTTTCTCATTACAGATATCACAGAATTAAAGTAACTGATATTAGTACATATTGCTAAAAATTCAGGTGACCTGATCTCTTTTACAGCTCTATATATCAACAGATATATGCTATAGAAGATCTCTGAATTCAGACACAGAAGACTACTGAATAATTTCTCCTGTTCACATCTAAACAATTACCCCCCATCTGTGCTAGAGCCTTCTAAGAGTTTGATTCTTAACATGCATGGTACTGAGAGTTGAGGTTCTGGAACCAAAGGATTAAGAATTAAATGCTTACGGTTTCTCTGATTATGACTGACACTATATTGTCAGCTCCCAAACTTTTAGTCAAAGTTTCCTTTGACGCCTTATCAAAGTAAATTGATTCTGATTCTTTCTTTACCTTCACAAAAATGATCAAACCTACAAATGCGTGTGAATTCTGCTCTAAATTTAGAGAAGAAAAGGCACTGAAGGAAAATATCATAGAGAAATTAATTAGTCCTATGTTTATTATGCAACAAATAAATGTCTTCAAATATAAGGGATTTTATTATAAATTTGTTATTTAGCAAAAGCTAAGATTGTAATCAAAGCCCGAAAGGTATGTTTCAGAAGTTCATAACATGTTCATAGTATTGAGTTTAGAACACCTTTGAAGACATATGTTTCAAAGATTCTTCACTGCTTCAGTTAAAAACAGAAGAAAATTCATGTAAAGAAAGATTACTTTCATGAATACTTACCATGTTTGCTGTACAGTAAGTGTATACTGCTGAGCTGGATGTCAAAACTGTCATAAGCTCTTGACATTATATCTTCAATAGAGCTTTGTCCTACTTTGAGTTCTGACAAATCAGAACGATTTTTGCTTGTCATCTTAAGACAGTCACAAAAAAAAAGAATAAATCGATTTCAAAAAATATTCAAAGCAATAATTCTAAAAACACTTGCTCCTACCACAATAAAAGACTAAATTTAATTCCCCACTATAGGGATACAGACTCTTACAACTATCACAGCACAGGAGAACGAAACTCTATTTCTTCCTCAAGGAAAGAAACAAAAGTGAATTAAAATATACGAAGCTTTAGACAACATATTTTGTATAAAACCATTTTCTTTAACAAGTGACTCATACTCCAAAGTATAAAGCCTCAAACTCTTTGTAATCAGTAGAATAACCATTCAGTATTTTTATATATAAAAATATTACTGCATTAATCAACTCAGAAATATGAAATCTATTTCTGAGTCCTGTTGAATTCAGTTGTGGCATACTAGCTAAACAGAGAAAAAGGGGGTTTGGACTGTTCATCTCAGTCTTGCCTTTACTATCAACCAATATTCCTTTGATTCATGCCCATACTTCCTGGGTATTTCATACTCGTATGTGCCCTCTCTGCTGTTCATCTCTGATGGTTGTCCTCAACCTTAAATGTCTAATGATTCTGGATTCATATTTGGTTCTGTCAGACCCAAGTAATATTCAAGAGAACTGAAACAGGTTTAAATACTAGCATCTAAGACATAGCATTTCTTTTTCCAGTTCTGCTGAACTACAACTGTTTTTACATTAAAAATAATTGAGGATTGAAAATTTAGAATTATTAGATTAATAATCTTACGTATCTGCATTGAAACACAGGTTTAATTTTATATGCCATTTCTCCCCAGGCTTGATCTCATCCAGTATGCAACTGAGGGAAAAAGGCTGTTTGCTTTGTATTAGACATAATCATTAAACAAATGACCTACATCTTACCTAAACATATGTCACTCATAGTGAATATGCAATTACTAATCGTACCCTGAGAGGTAATTAAATTTTTTCTTAACGGTATTGCCAGATTCCCTCATCTTGCTTTCTAATTTCTACTAAAGGACAGGAGCCAATTCAGGAGTCACATTCACTACAAAAATTAGTTTTCTACTTCAGAAAAAAGTCTCAGACACACTTACTGAAGTCTGATTTGAAACATGCTCTTCTACATGTTATTCAAAGAGTAGTTTCTATAGTGCAATAGGAGGTGGACTATTGGATCTAAGGGGCTGTCTCAAATACCCAGGCAGCTACAAAGTGCCACCTCTACAAAGTGCCTACAAATGACCAGCATTCAGAAGAGCTGGTAGAATTATTAGTCACTGAAATAACTTGGATTTACAACCAGATCACTTATTTTTAGTGTGTACACAGCAATGTTTTTTGCTAATTCCACTTTCTGAAGCAGGTAGAGGAACTGCACTGCTTAGTGACATAGCTCCAGGAGGAGGTGAGTAGGTGGAGTTGGTCGTAAGTCATCTGAATACGAGCCAGCAATGTGCCCAGGTAGCTAAGAAAGTCAGTGGCATGTATGTAGCTATGTCAGTGGCTTGCATTAGAAATAGCATGGCCAGCAGGACTAGAAAAGGGATCATCACCCTATAGTCAGGACTGGTGAGGTTGCACCTTGAATACCATGTTCAATTTCGGGCTCCTGTCGTGGTTTTGCCCAGCTGGTCAGCCCCTGGGGTTGAGAATGGTTTTGTCCAGGTGAATTTCCGGACACGAAGCCAGTAAAAACTCTCAGTAATGCCTTTGCTAATTACATATTTAAGAAAACGGAAAAGAAGGTGGATTGCGCAGTTGAAATTAGAGGCAGCAGCCATGTAGAAGAGGCAGCGGGCCCGAGGTGGGCCAGGACCCCTCCTCCCCCAGTTTGGGCCGGAGGGCAGGTGTAGCACTGAAGCCGCCCCCTTCTCTCTTGTAAAAGAGTGAAGAAAAAAAAGTTTAAAAGACTAACTGCTTGGACAGAAACCACAGCAGAAGAAATTCCAGCAAAGAGAGAACAGAGTGTCCAAGGTCGAAGCTGGTAGCTGAAGCTGCAACAGGAGAGAGAAGTGCGAAGGTGGGGGCCTTGCTTCTTCCCCGTTTCGCTCTCTCCCTTCAGCAGGGTAAAGACTGAAAAATAAATCCCTGCCACCTATGGAAGTTTGTGGGGTGAGGAGACCCCCGTACTGCTTGTGGAAGAGCCTACACTGGAAAAAACAGATGCATGAAGAAGCCGAGACTTCATGAGAGACCTGAGGTGAGGCAGGGTCCTGTTGAAGACTTTGTGACCCTTGAAGGGGACGATGCTTATGCCGGAGAGAGGATGGTTCGGATAAGCTTGGGATCTCAGTGAGAGGTCCATGCTGCTGGTGCTGGAGATTTGTAACCTTGAGAAAGAACCTTACACCAGAGCAAAGAACGGCTCATGTGAGATGTGGGGATCCAAGTAAGGGATCCATGCTAGGCCTATGCCGAGAGGTCTGTCAAGGACTGTTCTCCCATGGGAAGGGACCTCCATAGGGAACAGGGGTGGACTCTTAAGCCATTTTCCCCTGCAACCCTGTGGAAGAAGATCCATAGTAAGCAAGTGTCCCCTTGCAAAACTATGGAAGAAAAACCTTCAGGACTTGGGTAACCCCCAGCCTTCGGTCTTAGCCCAGGAGGGGGGTAGGCCCAGCCCTGGAGGCCAACACAAAGCAAGAGAGAGATGAACAAGTTCCAGCTGTGACAAGAGTACTGCAGAGTTACTGGAGAGGGAGAGCTGGAACTCCGAAAATGGAGAAAAGGACTGCTTCTCCTCCTTGGACTGACATAAAAGGGGGAGAAGTATTTCTGTAAATACTTAGTACTTTTACCTAAGTAGCATTATTGTAGATGTAGTTCTTTAGTAGCTTTTGATTTTGCTAGTAATAAATGTTCATATTATTTTCCCCAAATCCAATCTCTTTTGTCTGCATAAACCTTCTCTCAACTAATAGTAATTGTGTGGGAGGTGTGAGCAAATTGAGCCAGGGCAAAACCACGACAGCTCCTTACAGCAAGAAAGACACTGAGGTGCTGGAGCATGTTCAGAGAAGGGCAGTAAAGCTGGGGAAGGTCTGGAGCACAAGTCCTATGAAGAGTGGCTGAGTTAGCTGAGGGTGTCAGCCTGAAGAAAAAGAGGCTGAGGGAAGACCTTATCTCTAAAACCACCTGAAAGGAGAGTGTAGCCAGGTGGGGGGCAGTCTCTTCTCCAAAGTAATGAGTGACTGCATATGCAGAAACAGCCTCAAGTTATGCCAGGGGAGGTTTCGGAAAATTTCTTCATTGAAAGGGTTGCAAGCATTGGAAGAGGCTGCCCAGGGATGTGGTTGAGTCACCATCCCTGGAAATACTCCAAAACCACACAGACATGGCATTCAGGGACATGGATTAGTGGTGGACTTGGCAATGCTGGGCTAATAGCTGGACTTGAGGATCTTAAAGGTCTTTCCCAACCTAAGTGGTTCTATAGCTCTATGATCAATGCAGGCTAGTGATGATGGGATCGAGAGTTGCCCTGCTGTACTCATGGATGAAAAGCTCAACACGACTCAGCAACGTGCACTTGCAATTGAGAAAGCCAACCACATCCTGGGCTGCATCAAAAGAAGCATGGGCAGCAGGCTGAGGGAGGTGATTCTGCCTCTCTCTTCTACACTTGTGAGCCCCTACCTGTGTACTGCAACCTGCCAGAGCACGTCCAGAGAAGAACTACAAAAATTCTGTCAGCGGGACAGAATACCTCTCTTGCGAAAAAAAGGCTGAGAGAGCTGGGGTTTTTCAGCCTGAGGAAGAGAAGGTTCTGATGAGACCCTACAGTAGCCTTTCAGTACTCAAAGTAGGCCTATAAAAAAGACATGGATGGACTTTTTAGCAGGACCTGTTCTGATGAGAAGAGGGGTAACACTTTAAAAAAGGACACATTTAGGCCAGCTGTAAGGAAGGATTTTCTTACAATAAGATGATATATTGGCACAAGTTGGCCGGACAGGTCAAGGATGCCCCATCCCTGGGCACATTCAAGGTCAGACTGGACAGGGCTCTGAGGAACCCAATCTAGTTGAAGATGTCCCTGCTCATTGTAGGGTGGTTGGAAGGTCCCTTCCAACCCAAACAATTTTATGACTAAGTGAAACCACATGCTCAGACAGTCAGTCTGCTGAAAAGACAGAGCAAATGTACTCTCTTTAGCAAGATTTTAACATCTGAAACAAATTCTTACTTAAGCAGCAGATAAGGCAAATTAAACAGGTATTAAGTGGCAGAATCAATCTTACCCAGACTACAAGTAAAAGAAAAAGCAGTTGCCCATATACATACAAGATCATTTATCCTGATAAATTCAGCAGTGAGAAGACTGCTAAAAATACAGTTATAGTGATAAAATCTACATAAATCATTAGCTTTTTGACTTTTCACTTGCATTAAATCTCAAACATACCTCTAATTTTACTCAAATTATTTTAAAAATTGTCAGTATGTTTACTTTTCTCATTTTAAAGTAAACTCAATGACCAAAGCTAAATGATAATAAAAATAATTTTATAAGAATACCATTTAATCATGTAAGTAAGAAATTTACTATTTTATATTCTAAAGCAAAAAAAACGTTAGACGTTTTCCATGTAACAGTTCAAAGCATCAACAGTCGTTTCCTATTACAGGATGATCACTTTCTAACAATTCTTTTGGGTTGAAAGCATGCACTGAGAAGAGTTCAGTAATTTCTGCCTTGACTGGAAAGCGGTTTAAAATAAATAACTAATATATAAACAGCAAGTGGTACTTTTACTTAACTGGTACCATAAAATACAAATGTAAAAACTGAATTATAATTTTCAGTAAATTATTGCATTAGGTAAATACATACCTTAACACTACCAAGATCCAGAAGTAGTAAATTTGATGTATTATCATAGAATCCTCTTTGTGGAACAATGATGTATGAAGCCATAAGGTTAATTTTGAGGTCAAGAACTTTCTGGGTTTCAATAATGTACATCAAACCTGAAAAACAGTATAATAAGTAAGCATAAACAAAGTAATCCATATAGAAGCTATAACATTTTAAAAAAGCTATAAAAAACAAATCAAGTCTAACTTGAAATGAATCGTGAATGCTAGACAACTAAGGAACAGATGATATTCAGATTTCTTCTGAACTAATAATTACACGCAGTCTTTAAAGAAGCACAAAGTAAATGAACCAATGACAGCAAACAATGCTACATGACATACGCAACATGACATATGTAAATCCAGAACAGTAGAGATGAAATAAGAATTGGAATGTGAACTGCAACTTTGCAATTACTGTTAACCCACTGCGCTCTGTAGATTAAAAAATTTAATTGTTCTAGAAATTCTTACTGGGAATATCCAGCTGCACTGGTCAAATTGCTAGTGTTGTTACTATTGAGATATGGAAGTTAACACTGAGATGACAAGCATCTCCATCTTCAGACACTGAAGATAAAACAATATGTAATCTTACAAAAACTATGTATAAAAATCATGCAACTAGTTGGGAAATTCAGACTGTCAGAATATTTGAGATCAAACTCTGCTTTTTTGCTCATCTGTAGAGGAAGGAACTGTCATGCTTCAGTAAGCACTGAAAATTGCCTTATGATGCAGCCACAACCCACTAGATATTTATCGTGTGCAACAAGCCGATAATCCCAGTAGAGATAATAAATTATGAAGATGACAACATGACAGCACATCCACTTGTAACAAAACAATTAAAACTGTTACATTATCAAAGGTTGTCTTGCCACAGGAGAGTTAGGTTAATCAATGAAGAGCTAGGTGACAACCACATTTCAGGATTTCCAAGGCAAAGCAACTTGGGATACTGCTAACTGGATTTGGCCGATGTAGCAAGTTCAAGCAAATACTTTCTCTTTTCCTTCACTTGGGAAGACAATGTAGCAGAGTCCACACATTGACCTCTGGTAAACCAAGCTTTTGCAATGTCTTTGAGTGCTGAAAATCATAACTACTTTGTAGCAAGTTCCCTCACTTCTGCAGTTCACAGTTCCCCTGCACTTTCCAGCTACCTTATACTGCTTCAAAGAAAAGTGTTTAAAATTCATTCCTGCAAGTGTGACCATATTAGTTATATTGATACATTCCCATTCTTCTCATTCTATTTCTGAGACTAGTGTAGTCTCCCCCACAGCAGAATATTCTGCAGATCAAATCTCCATATCCTAGAAATTTTGTAAGTCTCGGACAAGATTTTACAAGAAATGCACCACGTATTTTTAGACATTCCATCACATTTCTTGTTTCTGACTGGCTCAAGCCTTTAGATTACAACATGCAATTCAGCATTCTTGTGAGGGTGTGAACAATATTAGGTATACCTCTAAAGTAATGATATGCTGAAACTGTAATAAACACCCAGCATGATTCCATAATTTCCACAAAAAATTTCATTATGATCAACACCAGTGTATTTGGTGGTAATGAACAAAGAACCAAGCATATTAAATCCAGTAAATTTACAAATTCATCTCAGGAATGAGCAATGTGGGATTATTATATTTAGTATTGCTGAAGAAGTTTTTGAAAGAAAAGATAAGCAAATTGATCCACAAAACTTTGACTGGTTAATTGTGGGGAGTGAAAGGATGAGATCCTACAAGGAATGCAGAGAGATGCTGGAAGAACCTCAGTGGGCCTCCCAGGAAGACATCCATCTTGGAGAGCTCTGACAGCCGGGACCAAGAAAGAGTCTGCAGTCCAGTGATAAGAAAACAGGCCTCCCAGGACCCCCCTCTCCTATATTCCCTTTCCCTCTCCTGGGCCCCCAAAGACCACACCTCCCCTTCTTTCCTGGCTATCCCTTCCCCCTGAATGAATAGACATGTCCTCCTAACCTATCTCTTCAGGCCCTCTTATCTGAAACCCCCAGGATTCGATGCCCCCTGGCAGGAACCTACCCCTGTCCCAGAACCTTCTATACCCTCCCTATAAAAGCACCCGTGTAATAAAGGAATCAGCCATTTTGCTGGACATATAACTTACGTGTATGTGTCTTATTCCCTACGCAAGATGAGCCCTGGGCCGGATGCGTGGACATAACCCCACCACGTATCAGTTAATCCTATATTAGTCCTTAATTAAACAGTCCAAAGAGCTAATGAATAAAAATACAGTTGATGCCTAATTTCCCTGCCAACATCAGCTTGATAAAAGCAATCAATTAAATATACATTAGGCTTGAATTTTCTGTAAATTCTTTATCACTCGAGTATTCGGATTTTTTTAAACTTACAATTCAAATATTAATACATTACAAATTAAATGAGGTTTAAAAAAAACATTTGATGGTTGGTTTTTTTGCTTTTAAAAAATAATTTATATATGAAATCTCCCCTTAGCATCCACTCCCATCCACACAGACAGGACACTGCTAGACACATCTCTGATCTAGAAAGCCTCACACATCCTTACTGGAACACATTAATTCTACACATCTCAGTGTTAGTTTTCAAAGTATTCAACATTTTCATTAATGTGTTAAAATGTAAGATCTCTAGAGACAAAAATGAAAACTAGAGGGGTGGTTTTAATGCCAAGCAACTTGGAAGGCAGATAAATATAGTTTATAGAATCACAGAATCATAGAATCATAGAATAGATTGGGTTGGAAAAGACCTCCAAGATCATCAAGTCCAACCCCTGATCCAGCTCCAATTACTATAGCATGGCACTAAGGGCCACATCCAATCTCTTTTTAAAAACCTCCAGGGATGATGAATCCACCACCTCTCTGGGTAGGCCGTTCCAATGCTTGATTACCCTCTCTGCAAAGAATTTCTTCCTAACATCTAACCTAAACCTCCTCAGGCACAGCTTGAGCCCGTGTCCCCTTGTCCTATTGTTGGTTGCCTGGGAGAAGAGACCAACCCCCACCTGGCTATAACCTCCCTTCAGGTAGTTGAAGAGAGTAATGAAGTCACCTCTAAGCCTTCTCTTCTCCAGACTAAACAACCCCAGCTCCCTCAGCCTCTCCTCATAGGACTTGTGCTCGAGTCCCTTCACCAGCCTCGTTGCTCTTCTCTGGACCTGCTCCACCACCTCAGTAAGTTTATGTGACTTGAACTGAGTTAGTCCAAATCAAAATCAATATTCATCAAGGAATACATAAAATGGAAAACACTCACACAAAGGCAGATAGTGTCCTGAAAACTAAGAACTCTGAAAAGGATTTAGATGTTACTTTAGAGGACTAATATCTCAGTATCAGTTTTTAAGGAGTACAAAATAATTAAGGCCATTTAGATATCAGAAGAACAAAACTGAAGAAGAAACAAACTGTGTATAGAGTACAAATACTGAAATACTGTCTTACAGGTATGCAGCATATTTTACAAAGAAGTAGAAACAGTTGAATTTTAAAACGTTACACACAAAATTATCCAATACCTAGAATAAATGCGTTACAATGAGACTGAATAATTCAACTTATTTAGGTGTTGTGTTAGAAAGCTATAGCTTGGGATACATGCATCTCTATACGGAAGGATACAACGTTGTCTTACTCCTAGAACACAAAATTTGTCTGTGTGTGCCATCAGAAGAGCATGCAGCACTTGCCTGTTGATGTTTTTTCACGGAACTCTTCAAGTTTCATCAGAGTTGCTGATGTCAGTTGCTCTAAACGTACATCTTTTGGAGGCCTGAAGAAATCCACTAAGTTATTTACTGTCATCTGTTAAAATAAAGGAAAAATAAAACATGGTAAATTTGCTATTAAGATTTTCTAAAATTTATACCTTATTCCAGTCTTTACTTACTGCATCATACACTATTTCCAGAGGCTGTGATTCTATTCTAAGCCTCTGATCTGCTTTCTCATCCAAAGGATTAGTCTCAAACATTATGCTTAAAAGTGAGGTACTCTCATCCGAATAGGCCGTTCGAGAAGATAGGAGACAGGGAGTACACTTATCTTGGGCCGTGCCTGTAACTTCAAGTGAGGTAATTTTTGTTTCAAATCTGTAAAGAAAGGTAAACAGTCTGTTCAGATGTAATATCTGTCTGGCTAGGTAGAATTAGATATTAAGAGTATATGAAATGAGTTTCAAAAAAAAACAATACATCTCTACCCGAACTTCAACATAAATAGTTCACTCTAAGGAGTAAATGTACATCTGTGTGCTGTTTTCTATTTCATTATCTTTTTTGTCTGTTAGCCACCCTTGACTAAATAAGAAATGAGGGTTAAGTTATTCCCTTCATGCACTTTTCATGAGGACAGGTGTCAGGGCAGGAAGGAGATAAACAAATGGGAATTCTGCAGTATGAGCTAAAGAATTACATGGTATAACTGATACTAGGAAACAGACATGAGGAATGAGTTCCAGTGCAGAGAAACAGAAGAAACAAAGGTAAACAATCTCATTACTATCAGGAAATATATTTTAGATCTTGGATTTTTAATCTTCTTATTGCATTGTCCACCTCTTTAATAGCTCTCAGTCAAAGATCTTTATCTCCAAACACTCAAAGAAAAATGTTTCACTACAAAAATGTAGTCTTTTCTTCCTTTTTCTTAGTATAATAACTTCATTGGGGCCATTTATATGCACAAGAGTACAAACAGAAAAGCCACAAGCAAAATTTGAAGAAGATCAATAGTATCTTAATATCATACACACATTATACTAATATGCCTCAAAGTAGAGGGCAGAAGATTTAAAACTGGAAGGCTACTTCCCCTAGAATTTTTAAGTCATTACATTTGAAATGAAACTAAAGTGTTTCAGTAGATGTTTTTCATCTGCTAGTGTGAGAACACAAAAAAATCATCAGTTACAGCTTTCTTCTAAAATCTAATCTGAAAGTCAAGATTAACTTTCAGTTAAGATAACTTTCAGAATCACCTTGCTCAGATTAAGTTTCAAAAGGAGTAACAGTCGCTTTTAAAAGCAAGTAACAAGTTAGCAACTGGATCGTTTGCACATAACAAACTGGAAAAAAAGGAGTAAGTCTGTATTGGCACAAAAACCTCTGAAGATGCAGAGAACTCTATCATGGAGACAGTATCCATGATTCATCCATCAATTGTAAAATGATTCCACTCCCAAACTGCACAAGAAATGATGGTGAAAAATGGAGTTTAGATACCATAACAGTCTTAAAAATGCTTATTAGCCATCATCAGTATTTCATGAGGAGCGAGTACAGTTTGACAGAAAGCTCACCTTATTGCTTGTGCACCTGGTCGTTGGGTAAATACTGTACTCAAGCCAGTCAATGCAAATTCTACCAGCTCAGGAGTTTGCCTGTTTTCTCTTATAGATATAGACATGCTTAGTAACTTCACAGAGAACTTCATGGCTTCATACTATATATGCCAAAGAACAATACAGGATTATAAAATACATTAATACACATTTTGAAAGAATTTGTGAAGAGATGAAAGCTACAAATAACAGTTCAAAACTATTTTTCTCATGTTATGAATAGCTTGTATCACAGTTCGTGTAAAAGTCATATATTTACTAGGAAGAGGCAGAGCTAGAGTAAAGAGTAGACTTAGAAAAGTATGTCTGATGTCTCTACACAACATTTTGTGGGAAAGACTCTCTGATGCAGAGGCAAACAACAGTTGATTGTATTGTCCTTGGTATTCCACATCAAGATGACATCAGACTATTTCTGAATGGTTCAAAATGTTGCTCTTCCCCATTACAGTCCTTGAATCACCTCTTTTCTTATATAATCACTTATTCTATCTCTTCTACTATCGCTCATATTTTAGATTCCAGTGTATTTTCTTATTCCTTATTAAGATCCCTTAGTGCATTTTGTGAAGAAGCTTCTGAATATTTGAAGGCAATCTATGAAGCACTTCAATATTTAAAGAACCATACACTACATACATGATTTTATGATAGCTAGAGCAAGCAAATTTAATCGTGAACTATTTCGAAATATCCAAAGTAAGCTCTATAACTAGTATCCTGAAACTGTATCTAAGGTTGCTCTCTTCAGCATAAAGCCAGCACACAGAACTTAACTAAAAAGTATCAGAAGAGTATCCAAATGTACACAGAGCTTCAAGTAATTTTAAAAGTCATCTCCTATGTTTAGATTTTTATTAGTAGATAAAACTACCAATGGTTTGGCATTATAGTCAGTCAAGACTTACTGATTTTGGAAGAAATGGATCCACAGCTGTTTCACTATATCCAATTGCTGCGTAAAGTTTAGCCTTCTCTTCCTGTGTCATCAATTCTTCAAGACCTGTCACATTTCAAGAGGTTAGTTAAACTCAGCACAGGTATCTGAAAAATGCAAATGCTGTTATACTTTCCAGGGCTTGGTAGCTCTACAATGTACAGTAGGTACTGTCAACATTGTCCTTAATTAGTAAAAGCAATTACACTGAGGTTTAAAGCCAAGTCTTGAGTATCCTAAAGCATGCTTTAAAATGCTCTTGTACTTTTATTCTGACCTATTCTATTTCCTAGGTTGCTAAACAAGAGAAGCAACCTTCCTGATTCACTTTCCATTTTCCATAACCTTTACTAGGTGCCCCACACTTAAGTAAATAGGGGGGAGTCTCTAATACATTGCATGAAAGAGACAAATTTTAAAAGAATGGAAGTAAAATAATTTTCATTTCATTAACTTCTACTGTTTTCTAGCACTTTCTTCAAATACCCTTACACATACACTGTGCATGCAAAAACTGTAGCAGAAACAATCACATATCAAAAAGAGTTCAGAAGGAACTATTGAAGAAATTGTACGATTTCTGTTACATGCAATTAACAGCATCAGCAAAAAAAAGGCTAAGAGAAAATGTAAATGGCAATAATGTGATAATAAAAACAAAGTTCTATTCCGTTGCTAGGGATCTAATATTGTATAAATCATTTCTAATAACAAAAAAAATATAAATAAATTATCATACTTGAACCCTTAATTTCTTGCTTTTTTTCATCCTTTTTTTCACCTGACCAGCTCCATATCCAACTAAACCAGCCACCAGAGTTTTCATCATCTTGTTTTACTCCTGGTCTGTAGATTTTTAATCCAGCCTTAGTTGCCTTAAATTTTAAAAATACTCAGGTAAGTAATTTTCTTCATGCTTCTTTCTTCATTTTCATAAGAAAAATATAGACCCAAGGCAGTTCTAACACACCAAAACATCATCAGACAACAATTAAAAAGACAATACGTTATTCCTTAGTTTTCCTTCTAGTAACTTTTCAAGTATACACTGCAATACCAGACCAATTCTATTTTATATAACAACAAGCACCTTTAAGAAGGAAAAGGGCATGTAAACGGTCAATAAATGTTTCTTACATAGCAGATTTTCTCTCTAGCTTTCACCACAAAAGAATCCACAACATTTTACAGTGCTTTAAATTACAATAATGGCATTATAACCAATCATTTAAAATACATATGTAAGCAATTAAATAGCTAGCACAAGCCAAAATTTAAATCAGCCTATATTTTTTATTTCAAGATAGATATGTGAAAAGCAGTTTAAAAAAAAAAATTACTCTTGTGGTACAGTATTTACGCTAAGAAAAACAGAAAACTATTCCTGCATCTGATACATACAGGTATAACAGTAAGGAAGCTATCCCTTCTCCCACATTCATTATTTCCGTAACTAGGGGATGCCCTGTCTGATACCTGTTGGGGTAACTCTGCTACATATAAAAGAATGCAGGAGTTTGTAATACTGTTAAATTGACCACGTGTCCAAGATGGTGATTGTGACTTTGTGTAACCCTTCTTGTTCCCAAAACCCCTCACTGTACCTTGGAATGCCTAAGAGATAACTGGAAACTCACCTATTGGCTGTTAACCCTTTCTTGTAATTGGTTGGTTTGTAACACCTCCTGAACTCCCAGTGCTCACTTTGTAATCCACCCAAAAGGTATTCAAGCTGTTACCACAACAATAAAGTTCTCTCTGCCTGCTTCCCTGCTGCCTGGTTGATGGCGCCGTGGCTTCCTCTCTGAGGGGTCATGAGCAGCCGCGGGGTAAAGGCGGGGGCGGGGAGGGAGCACTCTCCCCCCCGGAGCTAGGGGCAGAAAGCCTCTCACCCAGGGATCCCCGTCCTGTCCTTCAGCGTTTGCAGATACCAGCAATGATTCTAATACTAGTAGTCCCAGAAAGTGCAAACTACATACAAGGAAAGTTTGGCATGGGAATGGCAACCAACCATCAAGTGATCTAAGAGACAGAGGAGTTCTCAAAACTGTAGCGTAATACACAAACTAACTTTCTTCATGACTAATACGATCCAAAAAGATACAAACCGTTGCAGATAAGTTCCAAATTCAGAGGTACTCTAGTGAAAGCAATACCTAAAGTGAGTGAGACAGGGATCCCTTCTCAGCATTCAAAACCCCAAGATCTCTGCCACACAATTAGGGAGAACAGCTGACTATAAATCAGAACTATGTAGGGACTTGTCACATCTATACACCTATAGGCCAATGGAAAGTAGGACTCACCACAAAAACACAGAGGCTTCTGAATTGATACTATTGATTCACCTTAGAGAGATGATACAGAATGTCGATTAAACAACATCAAGCCTCAAAAAGTTTGAACAAAGTCCTCAAAACTCCTCTTTATAAGGGTCACTAAGTCACGAAGTAAATGCTACAGAGCGAACAGTCCAAGGAAAAAATGGAAAGAGCCTTAGGTAAAAGGCTGTTAAACTTGTGAAATTACAGCTTTCTGGGACATCAAGGGGTTGGTATTGAAGGACAACTGCCATAGTAAATAAGAAGGGATGTTTAAAGCTGTGATGCTCCACACAGCAGGCAGCAGCAGGCACTGCAGTCCAGCATAAGCAACACTACAGATAGCAGCCACAGGGGACTGTATTTCTGCAAAGGTGAAGAAAAAAAATTCTGTGCAGTATGGAAACTACACAGATTTGCTGAAGAATTCCTATTGAACTTTCCCTGACATCCATTTACAATGGTTTAGTAATGAATGCAGTCACAGATTGTGGCAAGCTTAATCAGCAAGGTAAACTGTTTAGATTAAGAGAGAGAACTATCCGAAAGGATTGTGTAGCCAGTTGGGGGTAAATCTCTTCTCCCAAGTAACAAGTGACTGAACATGCGGAAAGAGCCTCAAGTCATCCAGGGGAGATTCAGATTGGATATTATGAAAAATTTCTTCATTGAAAACATTCTCAAGAACAGGAACAGGCTATCTAGGGACATAGTTGAGTCACCATCTCTGGAGGTATTTGAAAGACATGGAGATGTGGAGCTTAGGCACATGGTTTACTAGTGGACTTGGCAGTGTTTGGTTAACCGTCGAACTTTAAGATCTTTAAGGTCTTTTCTAACCTAAATGATTTCATGATTCTGTCCTGTATTCTTATTTAGGTGAATCACCCATAAAGTTTTCCCTAGATTGGAATCATAAAATTTCTTAAGCTATATGTTACAGAGATTTGATGTTTGGTTCACTGAAGCTAAAGTTTGGTGATAAGCGATAAGAACAAAAAAGTGGCCTACGGTTTGGAAACAAAGTTCTTGCTACAAAGTTGCCAGAAAATCAGATAGCATTGTGATCATGAATACGATTTCTAGCGAGCTTGATTTCAAGACCTAGGTAAAAGCCCTTGAAATTCAACCTTTAGGTATGCTTTTAAAAAACAGAAAAGCTTCACAAACAGCAGGATCATTTATCTGGTTTTACTCAACCCACATCTAAAGGGTCTTCAAATACCTAGCAGACTCAAGGCAACCTGTCAGGATATCTAGCTAGTAGTAGATTTTCCTCTTTTAAGTACTTTGAATCCTGTTTCAGAGGTATGACCTGATAATAGTAACACAGATGGGAGCTGACAGACAGATGAAGATAGAACACAGTAGAATCACCATGACCTGATTTTCAGTACTTTGAAATATATCTGGATAATCAACTAGCAGATCTTTTAAGATGCTCTTTAACACTTCTCAAATGCAAGCCTTAAAGCCCAAACAACTGAAAATTCATTTGCTTGCAATCTACTTCCAAGCATTACAGAAACCTATCTTAAATCTCAGGATTCAAAGGTAGTCAGGGATGCAATAAGACATAACCTTTTGTAAGCAGCATAGTCACGCTGGGTGAAAGAAGAATAAAACTAGATAGGAAATACTTCAAGATTTCCCTCACCTTGCAAAAAGTTGGAGGAAAAAGATAAACCAAAAGAAACTATACAGTACACGATAAAAATACTCCAAAATCAGATGAAAACTACAAGAAGACAAAAAAACCCTCCTTATGAAAAGCAATCCAATTCAGCCAAACAACTGAAGAGGAGGGTCATGAATGTGTCTTCTGTAAAAGTCTAGATAATGATAACACTAGAAAGAAAAATCACATGTATGGATTCATTTTTAGAGTTTTGGGTTAGAAGTGCAACATCTATTCCTGCAGCAATTGCATTCACACCATACTTAATACACTCCACACCTCTCAAAAAAAATCAAATTGCTTTCAAGCATTGCCATAAGTAGTAACTGAAATTCATGAAGTTTAATTATTAATACTTTCAGATTGCAAACTTCCTTACTTTTAGTCACCTTGATTATTAATGTAGAAAGACCACAGATTTCAGAAAATTATAGAGATTTCACTTCAGTGTCCTAGAATGATACTCAGACGCTACTGAAAACTAGGCAGTACATTAACCTAGGAAAACTGAGGCTAAAAAATTAAGTGTAACTACTTAAGTCATACTATCTTGCCTAATTGCGACTGTCTACTTAAATGTTTTCTGCATTTGTTGTATTCTGAATAGTAACAGTGCAAACAGTCAACACACAACAGGCGTTCAGTCTACCTAATATGGTATCATGAAGGAAAGGAATAAACTAATAATCTACTGTTGACGGACGGAGGGACCATGAAGCTTTATTTATAACTACTTCCAACTTGACCTCTGTAATGTTTGGACCATATTTTCCACAGTAGATCTTCCTCATCACACGTGGAAAGAAATTTAGCCCAGATCAGTCACTCTGAAGAAGCGGTATATGGAGTTACTTAATTTTTGCTTAATTACAAGCTGAAAGTAACTATCCTTTACAGTAAAAAACATGAAACATAAGGAAAATTGAAAGACTGTATGATACACAATTCAATCACTAGATACAAAATCCATCTGCCTGAAATGTCCACAACTTCATGCTTCAGTTACTTTTGGACTAATTTAATTAATGAAATTTTACCTCAACTTCTGCTTGTTGCCTTGCTAGAGTGATGTTAAAAATATCCAAGGCCTTTTCAAATTCCTGTAAAAGAGGTGAGAAATTATTTTGTTACATGTCACAGCTCAGTTTTACAGTGAACAATTCAATTTATGCAAATTATGTTCAATCTGAAAACTTAAACCTGGAAAAGAAAAGCACATCACTTTGAGATTTTCTTTCTTGCAGTTTCTAATTTAAAAAATTACCTCATATGTTTGTTAACACCACTAACAGAAAACAGTAGTGATGAAGATATAAGTATGACCATTGAAAATTTTATTTTAAATTAGAACTGATCTAAAAACACGTAAACATTTAAGTTTAAACAAATATCAAGATGAACAATATTTCGTTCTTCAATGGAAAATTACTAACCTCCAACAATTTTAAGATATCTTCATCAGGTTTTTTTGATGTTATCTTTGTTTTATACATCTCTTTATAGCTTTTCACTTGCTTCCTGTGGTGTCGAATATGTTCCCATGACCACATTTGGAGCTTAGGTTGAACATTTACTTCAAGGATGCCATAAATAACATATTGCCACCTGAAAGCAAAGGTAAATGAAGTATAGCTTACGTTTCTTTGAGTATACAGAAGAGACTTCTAAAGCCTTGCAGACTATTAATGAATACAATTCCAAGCTGTGAAGAGTAGAATCCCATGTCTAATATTGCATTTCTGATCAGTGGAGGAACCTAAGAACTTTACACACTGCTGTTTCCTAAAATTGAAAGGTATCTGTGTATGAAAAATACTCAAAAATCTGGGCATGTGTATGTGAAAATAATAAAAATATATTTGTAAGGAATCTTCTGAAATCAAATTTCTGTCATCTAGGTTGAAAAAGGCCTATTCTTACATATATTTTCTTGTTGTTTACATATAATGGGGAGACCTTCATAAAAATAGTGTTAGGGTTTTAAAATACTGTCAGACATAATTTTCTGATAATGGTCTTTAAGACACCAATTGTAGACCTCATTGTGTCCTCAGCTCTGGTTTCAGGTCCTCATCAATTTTTTATAGTACTAGCTTAAGAAAAAGAAGTAAAAACAAAAGTGAAGACTTCCTTTGAGAAGGAAATTACTTCTAACCCCCTTAAGAAAGAAACAATTCCTTGGTAATAATTTCAAATTAATAACTAACAAACCATTTTAAAAGTCCAAGGTTGCATACCATGTCTTGGCGTTGTTGTGCAAGGGAACATCAGGTCTGTACTTTCTATATGGCAGATTTCGAGTCATCATATCAATAGACTCAAGAAGCTCCATAACACTGAAGTACTAAGCAAACAAACAAATTCAAACTGAGAGTTATTATCTTTACGAGAACAACATGTATCAAGGCTCCCTTTCAAGAGCGAATCAGTTACAAAGAAAAACAAGACTAAGAAGTTAATAGATTCTGAATGTCCACTGTAAAATTTCAGACTGCTTTTCTTATTCTTGCAAAGTAACTTCTTTGCCACGTTACATAAAACTTCAGAAATATAGTTTATACCTGTGGCTTGTTGAGTTCAACAGTTATATCCTGTAAGTTTACATCTAAATCCATTTTTGGTGATGAAAAGTCAACATCAGATCGAGGATTCATAAGAAGTTTGGCTCTAGCTGAAATTGGGCGGAATACTAAAAAACACAAGTTGATATATAAAATGCAAATAAATTATTTAAGACTGTCATAAATTAAAGTGCTAGACTTCAAAACATGAAAAACTCCAAAACAGCTTAAAATATAATACAATCTATATTCAATTTTCAGTTTCACTCTGGCAACATTTGGGAAACAAATGTTTACGTAACATTATCACAGATTTTCCTGTATGCAATACTACATGCAGATGTTTCAATTACTAGTTTATATTGGTAAAAAATATAATTTTTTTGGCTATGATATATTTATAGTACAAGATAGTTTCAAACATAGCATTTATTTCACTATATATTATTCATATTCCATAGGAATTACTTTTCTTTCTGTGTACTGATGATTTACTGTTTCATAAATCATACATGCAGGATAAAATAAAACATTACATATTTCTAAATACAAGCCTTAATAAGCATGGAAAAAAACCAATATGGATCCTACACAAAATAAGACACATCACAATATTAAAATATTCAGAGCGGAAGTGTTTTATCTGTTCCACATTTTGACAATATCAAGCATTCAAAGCCATGTTTAGTTCAATATTTTCATCTGTTTCAACAATTGATACAACAATAAGAATTTGCATATTACTTGAATTTGTGTAAATCATATTTTTATCAAATAGAATTCTTTGTTTTCAACAGAGGTACCGATAGACTACCTACATAACAAATATTTCAAATTCCCTGAAATGTTCATACAATTCAAAACATGCATTTTTGTAAGATGAAACCATGTTTACACCAATTTACCTTTGCTTCATTTTAAGTCCTGGATTATCCTACTTTTATCTAAACACTATGTGTGGTAACATTTTTTTTTTGATGTATTTTGCTCCCTAAACTTCATTTTTTATGTTTCTCATATGTAAGTACTATGTTTGCTTTTACATCAAATGACAGAAGCAGACTCGGTGATCATTATCTTTTTATAGAAGTCCCAAACTAAAGAGTCGTCATAAAAGAGACAGAATTGCCATTCACCACAGTTTCAAAGTTGTGTGATTACTGTATCCATCTCTTACGGAAAAAAGATACTTCCCATAAAGCAGGTGACCTCAAAAACATACTCAAACCAATCTGATTCACAAAACTTACATGGTACATATATGATTGCTAAACTTCTTAATTAAAGGAATTAATCAATGGAGGATTTTTGTATGACATTCCATTTGAATAATACATAACTCAAGACTCATTTTTATCAAGGCTACAGATAGGTACCATATTCACTGTCAGAATAGGACTAAATTGCACTCCTTATAAGATTTTTAAGTAACAGTCAAAGTAGAAATCTCTGAGAGACACTAGAAATTAGAATTAGACACGTGTATTACAAATAAAATACCACTTACCAAAATCATAACCTTCTGGAATCACACTGTGGCTGGCAACTCCCTGTTTTAAGTTAACCTACACACAATAGCGGAGTAAAATAAGTTATATTTTTATTTCCAGATAAAGCTTTAAAATATAAAGTGTTTGCAATTTATTACAGCTCTCAGATAATCCCTCCAACATACTATAAAGTTCAAAATACTTATCTATGTTTTAAACAGAATGTCTAATTTTAGTTAACAAAAATCTCTGAATACTAGTAAGATGACCACATATTATGTAAATTCTGTAACTGGCAAAAGACTTTCTTTTTTTAAACTTCCTCAGACAGGTGTTATACTTCCACCACATAAAAGCTTTTCCATGTACTATCTTAAAAACGCTTCTAGCTACAAACAGTTCTCCATAACATTAACATAAATGGAAGCAGAAGTAAATGTGAAGCATGTCCTGTGTTTCCCAGATTCAACTAGAATACTAGATAAACTATGTCATGCTTTACTTACCAATGATTCATCAAAACCACCATGGTAAAACATCTCTGATTTCACATTCCAGTAAGCAAAAAGGTTATCCAGTCTTACAAGCTGAAAATAAAACAGAATATATGTATTAATGCCTAAAAATTTTAGATTAATAATTTGGATTTCACAAAGTCTGGATGACTAAAAATATTCAGAATGTTACTTTTATTTTAGAGTTTATACATCTACATGTTTTCTTGATCTTACATTCTCTGGAATAAACTCTAACGCAGCTTGTTTTATTGACATTTCTTTCTTTAGCGCACAGTTTATACTGTACCTTGTAGAACAACTTGGCAGTTTCATCATGTAAACATGGATTCCAATTCTTATCTGAGGTCTGAAATGCAAATTATACCAAGTTACTCCAATATCTATAATTCACCAACATGTTATCATAACTGAAACAAACCATCGTCATAATTAAAGTGCATGGTAAATAATGGGACATCATCTTCTGATTTAAGGGATTTATCCATTATTTTAAGTGAATACTTTGTAAGGTTACTTCCCTCAAAAAAATACCTATGTGCACATACACGCTGCACATAAGAATCAAAGATACTGCAAAATTCTGTTTTCAGTACTGCACACTGTTTTCCTTCACACCAATATCATTTTTAGGCAGGCTCTTTGGACAGACCTAAACAAGGGACTGAATTCTTTTATAATTCTGGAAGTAATTAATTTTAGTTTGAGCCCAAAGAAAACCCTTAAATATGCTAGGAACAAGCATTCATGAGATAACCATCATTTACTTAGACATATTTTCTTTAAGATTATCATTTACTCAGCAAAACTACTGAATCAGAGCAACTCAGCACAATCAGCATATTGCTTCTACTACATAATCTTCCAAAAAAAAAAAAATTCATAGTCGCTGATGACTACTCTTAGCACTTTAAAGTGGAGCTCGCAGTTTGAAAATTGAGCTCCAATTTGAAAAAAAGATGTCATACTCTTTTTTTTGTTTTTTTTTTTTCTCCACTCTTTTTATAAAGAATTAACTTCCTTTCTTGAAGCTCAAGGCAGTTTCTGTAAAAGATTCATAGATTCTGAACAGCCCAAATCCAACAAAGTGGATTGGCAACTACAAAGTGTAGCAGGTAGAAGAATTTCCTCCTGAAGATCTACTGTAATGATAGCACTTTATCTTTAATGGCACCCTTTCCACAATATTTACGTCGAATTTCATAAATCAAGCCGTTACCATTGTGCATTGCTGATGATTACAGGTATACTTTCATTAGACAGCATGTTACCAGAAAGCACAACACACAAAAACATAACCTACTGATATATATCAACATGCTTTTTAGATAAACAATGAAAAATAAAATTACCTGCAAACTTAGATTCTGAAGTGAAATCCCAAATGACAAGGGATTATTCCGATTTGTGATCTAATGGAGCAGGGGAAAGATACAAAAACAGGATTATTTCATAGTCTATAATACACAGTTGACTAATGATTTAAACATTTTTAAGTGTTTGAGCTTTTTATCAGTTTTTCTTTTTCTTTTTTTGATATATGAGAATTCCACAACTTTACTAGGATTCTCTCAACATGGAAAACAACTAGGAGAAAAGAAATCAGACAGGTTCCTAATTTCATGTTACACTGCACAACCCTTTATGCTAAGATATACACAAGTACTTACATCATCTTCATAGCGAATATGGATGCTGGAAATTTTCAGCTGAAGATTTTTGATGACCTGAGTAACTAGTTTTTCCACAAAAGTATCTTGTTTCTCCTCTTTTACTTTATCTAAGTTAAAGGAAAATAATTTGATATTTACATTATTTTTAAAACTAGACAAAAATATAATAAAGTTTGCATGATAAATGTCTGAATTTTCTATTCCATTGTACTCTAATTGTATAAAAACATGTTCACTCAGTAAAATCTGAAACATTTATATCCTCAGACTAAAAGGTTTCACAGCTTTATTACCTGCTGCATGAAGAATCAGGTATTTCAAAAGTATGACTTGCACCCACTGATACTCAAGGTGGCCAATAAAAATTTCTTAAAAGTATCAAAACTCAAATTTAAAGAGTAGATGTATCAAAAAACAATATAAACAAACCATTTAAAAGGCTGTAATTGTAACAATTTTTGCTACTGGAAACAAAGTTAAATTGTTTCTTATGAAAGAAAAGGAAACAAAATGTCAGGCAACATATGACACATAAGCAGTATTTCAAAAGCCTAACTTAGACCTTGTCAATGCTTGAACCGTTTTATTTTCAGGATGCCAGTTCTGCAGTTACAGCTAAATTGTAACTAATGGGTTTTTAAGTATCCACGGAGAAACACAGAACACTTTGACAAAGTTTGCCTCTCTCTGGATTAAAATAAATAAAGAAATAGCATCACTTTCTTAATTTTTCCGACTCTTACCTTGGTCAGCTACCTTCTGCTTTGCTTCCTCTATCCTTTGTAATTCCCTTTGTCTTGCTTCCAAGAACTGCCTGGCTTCTTTTTCAGCATCATATTTTATACCTAAATGCACAATGTAAAAAGGCACGATACCAAAAAAATCTGACACATTTCCTGAAGATTGTGTTTCAAAAGCAGTCATTTTTATATTTTCATAACAATTACATAACAGCACAAAATTAGGTGATGAAATGCAAATTAATTAAAGGTATCCATTCCATTATCTAATTGGATTTGCTAGGAGCATCTAGCAGGAATAAAGCTCACTCAAACATCATCAACTTATTCCAGATACTTATGAAATCCCAGTAATCCATATCCACTTGTTTCTCTATGTTAACTTACTGGCTGTGGGCACAATAAGCAAATAAACTCCATCAAGAACCGCTTCAACAGGTTGAGTATATAGGTTTTGCCACGGAATCTGTAGGTTAAGTTGACCTAAAAACACAGAAGAAAAAGGTTGAGGTATAGAGTTAAATAGTTGACTGGGAAAAAAATCAGAAATATAATTAACATTAAACACAAAATCTTTGAACAATTATTATACTAGAAAGATAAAGAAACAGTGCACCTGAAGCAAATGTCCTTCAGGTTGTATTGTTTTTTACACAACACACAAATAAACATGAGGCGAATTTTTCCATGAGCAGAATTATCAAGTCTCTAGATCCTCTTCCTAGTCATGGGAATTATATTCCCTCTTCCTAACAACAATCTCTCCCTCCTTGCAAATCCACTGCACCACCCTCAGAAACAAGAAAAGCACACGGGCAGCTCATACATCACCAGTCAGTTAAATACTATACTTCGTGAACACAAGGATCATGAGGTTACAGTGTCTCTCATTCTTCACCCAAGCACTAATTTTAACAAAATGTGAAATCAGTCAATGGGAAATACGTATTTCCAGGGTAGATTTGAAGGAAGCATAACGGCTTCAGACTTAGTTTGCTTTAAGAAACCACTAACTTTTACAAGACAATCAACTTGCAATGAGAAAGTTTTCCATTTTAGCAAAAACAAAGTCTTGCTAAGACAAGGAATGAGACCCAGTCCTGTCCAATTGCTAATTTTTGCTGCGTTTGGTTCTTTTCTCACTAACATTGAAGTGATTAAACAAGACTCCAGTATATTTTAACTTCTTCATTTCAGAAAAGGAGCCATCAAACAGGGTTTTTTTCCAGAAGAGACAAACTTCAGAGCATACAAAGTATGCAAATCAAGGAAAGTAAGGAAATTACTTGCTTAAGATGTCTGAGTCACAAGGAAATTGCAAGGAAATGCAATATGTTTAGATCCTGCATGTGTACATGGTAAAATGTAACTTACCAATATGTCCTACTTTAACTTTAAATGGCACATCCAGCTGACTCTGAAAGAAAGTGGTTCAGAAAATTTAAACTCAATTCAGCAACTTGTGATATGTTGCCATGCAGGAAAAGACATTATGATAACCTTAACAACAAATTTACCTTTCAACCACTTGAAAAAAAAAATTCAATATAAGCAAACATTAAGTTACTCATTTAGACTGTTGAGCCATGCTAGGCTAAATACATTCCCAAGAGCAAGTTTCTAGGTTCACAAGCTATAGGAAAAATTATCTTTCAGTACTGCTTTTGACCTAAGCATATTCTTTTAGCAATTGCAGATAGTTCTCTTATGTAAAAAAAAAAAAAAAAAAAAGCATATACTTTTAACTTTAATCTAAAATTAATCACATAATCCATATAAGTGTAGAGAAAATAAACCAGTAAACTTCTACTTAAAAGACAGTGTATCATAATATAACAACTAAAAAATGCCCACTAAACCCAAAACATTGTTCATGAGTAATTTTTTCAAGTTTTATTTTTATTTTCACTAGCTTACCAAGGCATTTTCTTTTATTTCCAGATTGTTCAGTGCTACAGCTCCTAAAATAAAAGAAGCCAGTAAGTAAAATCGCAATAAGCATACTAAACTTCCCAAAGTCTGAATCTCTGGGTTATAGAAGTCCAGAAAATATGGGGGCTAATGTATATGCCTTAAACATCAATCGCCAGATAGCCGTGGAGCCAATCAGGAATTCTTGGTAAGAACATATCGTGAGAAAAAACAGGAGTGAAAGGAAAAAGGGGCCATACAGAGGTAAGGCAGAACTCTTCTGGGATAAAGGTCCATGTTCTGGCTCCTGGAGACGAACACAACACAGTATAGCACAAGTGTGGGAATGAGGTCAAGAAGTGGGCATGGATTGTTGGCCAAAGGTCTATAAGTAGTGACCACCAAAGATTCCCAAAGCCCTCTGACCCATTTCCAGAAGGGTCTGGAAGAACATACTGCACATGATAACTCATTTGCATAGAAAACAAGAAACTTAACTCAAGGGTGAGGAAACCTTTATTCTAAGAAGGTAGTCCCCCAAAGCCTGGGCACATATATGCCCCAGGACTCTGGACATCCCATCAGCCACACTGGACACTGGAGCCAGGACTGGTGATCTTTCTTCCTTTCTTTCTCTTACCCTCTCTTCTAATCTCTTTTCTTTCACCCTATTCCTTATTCAAAATCTTCCACAGTGTATATATTATAAAGGACTAACTTATAACAATTTCCATGCTGTGTGTATAGTTTATTAACAAAACTTTGTAATTTTTTACAGACACTGATTTTGTTGATCCTTTTTGACCATGGGACACTACAAATCTAGGGTGCTCCCTTTCCCTTTATGGTGGGATGCCACAGTGGTCCATGACCTGCAGTCTCAGACTCTTTGCTGTGAAAGATATCCATAACCTACACTTCAAACATCCATGAAAGATGATTAAGACCAGACTGTTCATTCATGCTACAAAATAGTACCTGAGATTTTCTCATGGAGCTTGTACACCCATGAAAAAGAACCTGAGATTCTGCAAAGTAAAAATGTTGGAAATTACTGTAACATTTTTTTAAGGATCCATCTTGAAATTAAAAGTTTTCTTCTTTTCCCTCAACCATCTGCTTCCCATGCTTGTACATATCCAGCAAAATTAATGGTTAGTGAATTTTTAACTCTCAAAAATTTTACATTTGTAAGTCTTATTTATAAGCTTACCAAAAGTCACATGAAGCATTTCAGTAATATTATGTTTAAATGTCTTAGGACAAAAATTAACTTCAGTACACTGTGAATGCAGAGAATTTGAATTGCAAGATCAGTTTTAACAATATACTTCACATCAGACACTTGTCCTAACAAAGGAATACTGGAAGGGACCAGAAAACTCACAATTTAAAAAACATGCACGTAGCCTGAAGCAATGTCTTCTTCACATTCTACAAGATGAATGGAGCTTCTGAAATGGTTACTTTAAAATTAATTGTATAGTTTTAATGCATGCACATGGAACAGACACCTGATAACAGGTGAGCAGGGGCATCAGTGAGATTCAGTAAACCAGAGGCAGATTACAGGCCTGGGAAGGAATACAATTTGAGATTACAAATAAAGATTTAATTGATTTAAAAATGTTTTTCTTTTGGGATGGATGTTAGAAACAGCAAAACATAGGGGGAAACGGGAGGTCCAACTGCAAGAAATATTCTTGCAGCTATATGGTACTAATGGCATTAAACAACTGCTCAAAGTACCATCAATTTTGAGAAATTGGACCAAATTTTTAAAAATTAACACATTAGAAGAGTTGGCTTAAGCTGTTGAACAGTTCTAGAGGAACTGATCAAGTAAACCAATCCATCCATCTTGTAGCATTCACAAAATACCATGAAGTTTTTAATGTTTTTAACTTTTTCATTGCAACAATTTATACTCACTTTCCAATAGAATTCTATATATCTGACTGAATCACAAAATATGCTGAGTTGGAAGGGACCCATCAGGATTATCAAGTCCAACTCTTGGCCCTACACAAGAACATCTCCCAGAGTCACACCTTGTGCCTGAGAGTATCATCTAAATGCTTCTTGACCTTCGTCAGGCTTGGTGCTGTGACCACTTCCCTGGGGAGCCTGTTCCAGTGCCCAACCATACTTTGCGTGAAGAACATTTTTCTAATATCCAACCTAAACCTTTACTGACACAACTTCAAGCCATTCCCTTGAGTTCTGTCACTGGTCAGCACAAGTAGGAGATCAGTGCCTGCCCCTCCTCTGCTCCTCATGAGGAAGCTGTAACTGCAATGAGGTTTCCCCTCAGTCTCCTCTTCTCCATGCTGAACATACCAAGCGCCCTCAGCCGCCCCTCATACAACTTCCCCTCAAGGCCCTTCACCATCTTCATTTCCCTCCTTTGGACACTCTCTAAGAGGTTAATATCTTTCTTATATTGTGGTGCCCAAAACTGCACACAGTATTCAAGGTGAGGCCACCCCAGTACAGAGCAGAGCAGGACAATTCCCTTCCCCTTGACCAACTGGCGATGCTTTGCCTGATGTCCCCCAGGACACGGTTGGCCCTCCTGGCTGCCAGGGCACTGCTGACTCATATTCAGCTTGCCTTCGACCAGGACCCCCAGATCCCTTTCCATGGCACTGTTTTCCAGCATCTCATTCCCCAGTCTGTACGAACATCCAAGGTTGCCCCATCCCAGGTGCAGAATTTGGCACATTCCTTTGTTGAACTTCATCTGATTGGTGATTGCTCAGTCCTCTAATTTGTTGAGATCTCTCTGCAGGGCCTCCCTGCCTTCAAGGCAATAAACGGTTCCTCCCACTTTTGTGTCATCTGCAGACTTGCTTAGCATCCATTTAAGTCCTGCATTCAATCATTTATGAAGATGTTGAAGAGCACAGGGCCCAAGATGGAGCCCTGTGGAACCCCACTAGTAACAGGTCACCAGTCTGATGTTACCCCATTCACTGTTACCTTCTGTGCTTGACCCATGAGCGAATTGCTCACTCACTGCAGGATGTGCTTACCCAGCTGTGTGCTGGACAGTTCGTCCAGCAGGATCTGGTGAGAGTGTTCAAAGGTTTACTGAAATCCAAAAAGATTACATCAACTGGCTTCCATTGATCAACTAAGTGAGTTATATAAAAGGAAATCAGGTTGGATAAGCAGGACTCTCATGAAGCCATGCTGGCTGTGACCAATGACCAATGCTGATATCAGCCTCTCCAGAGAAATACTACATGCAGAAGGATATTTTGTGGTATCTGGTGGCTCTGCTTTTAAGCCTTACAATATATACATCATATATACAGGAAGAACAGAAGAGAGAAAAAAATACACAGGCAAAGACAGCATTCCCAACTATAACTACTTTAGCAACTATAACTACATAGTTTTTGTAGGTAATAAGGTTATAGTTTTATACACCACCAGGTTCAATTCTACTCTAAACTTATTCCCTGATAAAGCTTACTCTGCAGAGACTATTTTAACACTAAGAAAATCCTATTTGCTTCTCCAAGAGATTACTAATTGTAATTATATTCATAGCAAGTAAACCTAATGGTATCCAGAGCAAAGGTTCAGGTTTGTAACCAAGTTACCAGGCACAACATGCAATTTCTGCATGTCAGTTGAGTCATGTTAAAACCATTGACATGGAAACTATAAGACTACACAACACATGAAGCAATTTAACTGGGTTGAGTTTCTTCACTGATTGCTAAGTCAACATGCTGTCTCATTTATGAAGGGTCTGACATATGCCACATTTCATCTGAGGCACAGTTACTTGAGTTAAAATAATTTGGAGGCCCTGATGCTTCCAAAACCAAAGTACTGCAAAGTAAGGATTATCTTAAGCAATTTACAAACAATACTTTGTGATGGGAGAACTATTTCTCATTTTACCTGAGCACATCATAATGGCAGAGAATAAAAATTATATCAGTAACGTTTCAAACACAAAGACTTTGACAATTCTACATCAAATGCTGAGATTTGGAAGTGCGGTACATAATTCTTCACTGGTTTTCCTATAGTTATCATTTTACGGTTAAAAAGTTAAAGATTTTAATTAAAATCATTAGAAGAGATAGTTATTAGTAAAAGTCAAAATATTTCACTTTTAGTACAAAATTATTGAAACACATTTATTAAAATATAACTGTTTACAGACAAAAAGCTTGATTAAGGGTCTGACCACAGTGAATGGATTATCAAAGCACACAAAAAACTAAAAAAAGAGGCACTATGTTTTGTGTATTTATGCAATCTTTCTTTTTCCCACACTTGAGAGAGAACAAACGAAAGAGATTGACTAAACATTCCTGCAAGTAAACAGGAATTATTTCCAAAGCCACCACACCTTGGAAAGCTTGTACCAATTCTAACACTCAAAATTCGAAATGCAGCTACTGACCAGGTCAGTATTCTCTTCCATTGCCAAAATTTAGTCTTTATCACACTCAGTCATTTTCACTTGCAACAAAACATAGATCTGAGTGCAACTGCACTGAATCCTGACTTTTCTGTTCGGGGTGGGAGGCAAAAAACCCAAAAGCCCTCATAAACAGAAGCACAAAAAGCAGGGCGGTTTTTTACAGGACATAACACAGCTAATGAATTTTACTGTCTTGGAGCACTGACAACAGACTTTAATTGCAAGAATATCAAAATACATTATGATTCGATTGTTTTTGTTGTTGGTTGGTTGGGGTTTTTTTGGCAGGGGTGGTGTATTCCTATTGGGAGCAACTGGATGTTTCAATGACAGAAATGCATCCAATGCATGGTTAGAAATTACTCAGTTAAGTCGCCTTGAAAACTGTATATACAAATAGTTGGAGTAGTATAAATATCTAGGGTTAACCATGCAGGCTAGCAGCCAAAACAATAATAAAAGCCAGAACATTTATAAATACCTATAGCACAGTCTGGGATGTATTTAGGCTACATTATAAAGCAAATTCTTACATTTACTGATCTATAGACATGGTAAACAATTCAAGAAAAGCAAACAGTTTTCAAAATTCTGGAATAAATAAGTTTATAGTTTTAATTTTAGATACTCAAAATAACTTCATGAATTTGAGTGCATGAACCAATGCCTACTACCAAGACCTAGCTTGCAAGAAGTAACAGTCAGTAAACACAGTAACACTCAGTAAACCATTTCACCAAAGAGGCCTAACTGAAATTTTGTTATAGTTGTAAACTGAAGTTAAAGATGGTGAAGAAAATTAATCCACATAAAAATTCACAGATTTTACCTAATTAATCTGTGCTGTCTTATAAATAAGGGGTGGGGAGAAGGAAGGCAGATGAGAGAAAGAGAGATGAAAAATCAGAAACTGAAAATACCTCAGCTGGAATCTGATCAATACCCAATTATTCTTGTTTAAACATACCTTCTATTGTGAAACAGGTCATTAAAGGCAGCGAAAACTATTAGATACTATTCATCCCCCAAGTGAATTCAAATTATCATTATGTAAGAGGAGGGGGGGAGGTTGCATCTGCTATGTGGTTGTACTTGCTGTACCTAGACAAGGCAAGGTATGCAAAACTAGTCATCTTTTACTGTAACAATAGCTGTAACCAAATGAAAAAGTAAAAACTGTTTGTATGCTTACAAATGTGTCAATTATCTGCCTATATCATCTTAATACAGAACGGTCCTGATAAGAGACATCAGCTTTTCAAATAAAAAGTGAAGCAAAATACACTTGAGACATTACCTAGGATAAGCAGGTGTTCCAAGTCAATAGAGAATTAAGTATTTTAAAGGGCAGAACCGAGGGCCTGGCCAAGAAACTGAACGAAAAGTTATTTAGACACAGTCAAAAGAAAACAATGGCATCATGAACTTTGATGAAACTGATCTCTGTACTGTTTGGAAAACTTACTGGCACTTCCTGTCGAAGATAACTGTATGCATCTCATATTGCTCCAAGCATTTTTTCAGGTATTGAAGCATACCTTTACTAGGTCTAGAGCATTCAAAAATATCTAACTTACCTAAATACTTATCTAACCTTTTATCTAAGCCAAGTACTTGCACCCTTATTGACACAGCTCATTGAAACTACCTTTCTAAGTGAAGGCCATGACAAGAAGAGGCTTAAAGCACAGTCCTTCCCACCAGCCATTGCCTTCTGTGATGGTTGCCTGACACAGTAGCCTTTTACCCTTCTTCACACTAATGGAGTTCTTCAGGAATATGATTTCCTTCCCTGTTATGTTCTTTTCTGAGTCTTGGCCCTTCCAATACTGACCTTATATGTTCAAATTACCTTTGTTTTCACTTGCATAGGTTGTCCTTCCTCCTCCTTTCTGCACTGCCTTTTATATTTCAGGTCATTATTTTTCTTGCAACTCTCTCAGTCATAAGTGTTTCCACATATCACATCTTGCTTTAGTATTGAGACAATCCACATATTTACCTTTCAATCTGAGAGATTTTTTAACAAGAAAAAAACAATTAAAACATTTCAGTAGTAATTTCTCTGTTAATATATTTTTTGAGCAGCATCATGACACAGTTTTACTACACAGATTGAATCTGAATAGCTTTAAGAATGAATTCTCTCATTTATGAAAAGACAAAGTTAATGTTAAGCATGCTCATTAAAAACTCATTAATTAAGCTCTCAAATTTACAGAAGCTGAGGGCTCTGTAAAATTAGGTGTTATACATATATTAAGAGTCTATCAACAGGTTACCAGTCTTAATTCAAACAGGCCAGCTATAAAATACCACAAGACCACAGCTTGCTACAGCATTTAAAAAATAAAAAACAAACCTCCCTTGGGTATTAAATCATTCAGAGGCCAAAAAATACATTCTTTTTAAAATGTAAGATACAGATATATAGCACTTGTGCAGTGCTGTAGCACTCAAAAAGCAGTGGCCATTTGTTAGAAGAGGAAAAAAAAACCAAACAAACAAACAAACAAAACCCTAAACACACAACTTGCCTTTTTTTTTGAATCACTACTAGAATATTTAATGGATTTAAGACAATTTAATTTCAATACTAACTGACTTATGTAAATTTTAGTAGTTTTATCATGACACACAAAGACAAACACTGCATGAAAACACATAGCTGTAATGGAAATGCTTTCAGAGCGTGCAGGCAAGCATGAAAAACTATTAAGTTTACATAAAATATGAAGACAAAAAATAGTATTATAAAAAAAAAACCCAAACCTTAGTTCCAGAATTTTAGTAATTAGCCAGCCAAAAAAATTATCAGTAGACTTCAGATACACTGCGAGTGTTGAGATCTGCTAATCAGTGATGCACTTCATATAAAAACAGTACTCTATTGCTATTACTGCTAATAGTTACTGCCTTTTGGCTAGTAGAATGCAATTTCTAGGTCCTTTGAGATATTTGAAATGAAAGAAATATTGCAGAAGCACAGGCCATTAAACACAGTTTAAACTGCAAAAAAGCATAATGCAGTAGACCAGGAAAAAAATAAACTCAAGTGATGTTTCACCAATGCTACACAGTAGTTCTGAGCCTCTTAGAGGAAGACACAGATAGTTTCATATATACATTTTCATAATAAGCAAGTAAACAGGCCATGTAGACAAAAAAAAAAAAAAGTTTTGCTGTAGTACATAAGTACTGTACTGAGAAATGAGAAATTTAATTTAAATTAAAAAATACTAAAGCCTCTAAAAATAAGAACTACTGGAAAAGGAAATAATAAAATAAAAATCAAGTTACACGAAAACCCACAGCTGAATATCAAAACTCCAAAATAAAATTTATTGAGATTTAATTAAAAAAAAATAAGCGAGACAGTTAATGTGCATCTAATCTCACAAGAGTTGCCTCACAGAGGCATAAGCTGCCATGACTAACCACCACCAATCTACAGAGCCAGAAAAATAAGCTTTTCCCTTTTTGTAATGTATAAATATTGCCCAAAACATTTACACGATGTTCCATATTTTACATTGAATATTCTGCCTACCTTCCCTCAACTGAAAGAAACTATGACAAGTTCAGAACTTAAGTGCACAAATCAAACAATTAGTATGACATAGTTTTGCTGAAAGAGACAGTAACTCAAGTCTTTCAAATAAGACTCACCTAATAGTGATCAATATGCTATATTGAGCCTTACTACCTTCTCTCCAGCACTTACATGTCGTGTTGCAGTGTTAAGACTGAACTTTACAAAGATGCTACAAATGCCTTGACTAAATGAAAGAAAATTACTGCATATAGGAAACTAACTAAGGATGCCATTTCCGAAAACAGAAGCATGACAGCAAAAACGTCCATGATGCAAAAAGCTCCATGAGAAGCTTACAAAATCTGAGTAATGTATATGAGTACCTAAGAATGGAATTGCACGTAGGGAATACCTCGAGGGTGCTTCATACCTACAGATTGTCCATACCTACAGATTGTTCATACCTACAGATTGTTCATACCTACAGATGTAGGAACGTACCCGTAAAAAAACCCTGAACCTCTGTGTTTCCTTTTGCTAATGCTGCAGATACCTGGAATGCACACTGGAAATCGAGCCATAAGTGGTCGCTGCGTCGCTGCACACGTATCTGCTAATTGTCTGTGTCTGGCACACTTTGATACTGGTTTTTTGTACCTAGTAAAGGGACCTCAAGAAAGTACATTCAAACAGAACACTCTCCTGCCTTACCTTCACAACTGGTATATTACTTTAATATGTACAGAGCACTGCCTACTTCGCCTAGTACAGCTGGTCATCGCCTCTGCAAACACCCAAGGCAGTCTCTACTCCTTGGGTTTTAAGGCTAAAAGGGACAAATATTCTAGACCTACAGAAGGTAGCACCAAGAAGAGACGGGATGTCTGCCGTTCGCAGAGAGGCCACCGCCGCGAGCACGACCCTGTCACTCAAACGCCATCCAAACCCCTGGTGTTTATTCTCAGTTTATTTCCGGGCGGGGGAACAGCCCGTACGCCAGTTTCACATTCCCGCAGAGCCGGGTCAGGCTCCCGGCTCCAAGCTGCCCGCCCAGTCCTCCCAAACGTTCCGCGACCGGCAGCAGCACGGCGGGCAGCCACGGCCCGTGTACACCCTCAGAGAGCAGGGGCTGTCCATGACTCCCCAGCACTTAGACCGGATTTTTCTGTACCCCCCACCAGCTGTTTGCCCACAGCTGCTCCCGCGCCCCCCATGAACACCGCCTCCGCCCTGCCCGCCCCCACGGCTATTTTTAAGCGGCAGGCAGGTGGAGTGGCGGCTACGCTATCGGGCAGGCGGTCCGGCACGGCTCGGCAGGCCCGGCCCGGCCCGGTCCGGCTCGGCACCGCCCGGGGACACCGCCCCAGCCTCTCCCTCCTGCGGGCGGCAGGGCGAGCCCGGACGGGCAGGAAGGGACGCGGCGGCGGGCAGGGAAGGCGGGCAGGCCCGTACCTCCCCAGATGCCCAGCTTCAGCTGGGAGCTGTCCAGGTTCACCACGTAGTCGCCGAGGAAACGGTTCAGGACGTCCACGACCAGCGACTCAAACACCATCCTGCCCGCGCCGCCGCCCCGGCGGCAGCGGCAGCAGCAGCAGCAGCGCCGCCACCCCCTCTCCTGCCGCTGTCTCTGCCCGCCGCTCGCCCCGCCCCGGGGCCCAGGGCCGGCCCCGCCCCGCCACCTCCCCCTCGCCGGGCCGGAAGGGGCGCGGCCTGGCTCAGCCGACGGGAGCCGGTGGGGGTCGCGGCGCTCGGCACGCCTCGGGGCGTTGTTCTCTGTGTCCTCTCCGTACGCACAGAGATTGTGAGGGGAAGTGCAGGGGTTTCGCGCTAGCTGCTCGTTTGCTTGCAAGGTGTGAGTTAACACAGAATCTGTCGGGTTGGAAGGGACCATCAGAGAAGGCATCTGGTCCAACCTCCCTGCTCAAGCAGAGCCGTCCTACAGCACGTGGCACAGCACTGCGACCAGGCGGTTCTTAAATATCTCTAGTGAGGGAGACTCAGCAACCTGTCTGGACAATCTGTTCCAGTGCACAGTCACCTGCACAGTAAGGAAGTTCTTCCTTCCATTCAGGTGGAAATTCTGTGTGTCAGTTTCTGCCTGTGGCCTCTTGTCCTATTTCTCAGCTCCACTGAGAAGAGCCTGGCTCCGTCCTCTGGCATCCTCCCTTGAGATACTTATAGACACTGGTGAGGACCTCTCTCAGTCATCTCTTCTCCAGGCTGAACAGGCCTGGCTCCCTCAGCCTTTCTTCATAAGAGAGTTGCTCCAGTCAGTCATCTTTTTGTCTTTGGCTGGACCCCTTAGTTTGTCCAAGGGATTTAAATGTGAGATAGCTATAAAGGTTTTTTGGATATTTTTCCTCCCCCAGGCTAGGCAAGTGTAGAAATTACTGCATCTCTGAGCTGTTCAAAAATGGCTGAACTATTACTGGCATAATGGCTAAAGCAAGTTGAATTGAATTTCTGTCTCCAAAGAGCTTGACTCTCAGGCTCTTTTCTGGCTTGGGGAATGCTTAATCATGCTGAATACCTGGGCCATATTTGCCCTGAGTGATTGTACTGAGGCCCTCTGTGCTCAGACCCAGCACCAGGGACTTTCACTGCTGGGACTGAAGGCCCTTCACAGCAGACGGCTCCAGCTTGACTCCCTATACAGCTCATACTCACACAGTCAGATCGGGTTTCCTTAGGGATTTGATCCCAGGTGTCCCATAGCAGAGCCTCAGATGTCCCGTTCCACAAAGCAATTTATTCCCTGCGCAGTAACCCAGAAACAGCTTGAGCTGAGTGCCTCTGAGAAGAGACCCCCAACCAAGGAACCCCTGGGCTTTTATACCCTCACAGTCCAAGCTGCACAAGTCTTGCTTGTCCTCCTAGGTCTTCAGCTACTGCTGGGTCTCCTAGTGTCTGTCCACCTGGCTGCCAGCATTCCACTTCGTGCACTTCATTAATCAGTGTTGATGGTTCATGGCCTCTTGCCTCAGGCTCCCACCCAGAGTTCAATCTGCAGCTTGCTAACCGAGCTACCTCTACCAGATATAGCGGGTTCCTCTGCCACACTGCCACAGGGCTTTCTTTGCTGATAGCAGGAAGAATAGAATTACGCTCCAACTTGTTCCTGCAACTTCAAATATTGGGTTTGAAATTAATGTTAAGTATATTTTTTTATTTTACTTATTTATTTTTTATAGCACAGGGTATTAGATTTCCATGGCAAGTTTGAAGGGATGAAGGGCTGCCTCCCTGAGAAGAGACCAAGGGCTGCTCTGTGCTGGGGACAGCCAGTTCTATCTGCTTCAAGCTGAGCCACAACAGGGCACAGCTGAACGCCTCAACAGTGACCCAGTCACCTCTTAAGAACCTGTTTCAAAAAGGGTAGAGCTGCAGAGCTGCTGTGAAAGAAGTGAGAAAAACATGGGAGAAGTGGCACAAGATTCTCCTGCAGCCTAAGACCATGCTGGAGCAGGATGTTTCTCTGCAGCCTGTGGATGACCACAGTGGAACAGATGCCTACCTGCAGCTTGAGGAGGACCCCACATCAGATGACTGTACCCTTAAGGAAGCTACAGCCTGTGGAATGCCCACACAGGAGCAGCTTTTTTGTCATAACCTGTGGCCCATGGGTGACCTACACTGGAGCGCTGAATATTTTTATCCTTGTTTCTTCCATGTGGCAGACAGTGCTTTCAAAATGTCTTTGACTCAAAGAAGCATGAAGTACAGTAAAGAAAGCAGAATGAACTATGAGCCTCATTAGTATGTCCCCCAAAACCAAAATTATATCAATCTTACCAGTCTGTCAAAATTTTTGAACTATTTCTTGGAGTATTTGAGAATATAACTGCAGCAAAACCACACATTGCCTTATTTCTAAATCTTTCAGAGACATGAGGTTTTTAATTTCCCTCAGAATCAGCCAAATCATGGTGAAATCTTTGCTCTACTTATACAAATTTTTCCTTGGGACAAGGTGAAATAAAACTCCTTCACTTATACATGCAACAATGTAGTAACTGCTCAAAAGTGTAGTAATACTAATAAGTCCATAGTACTGAGCCTGAACTACTTAAATATTTTGAAATCCAAAGACAAAACCACTCCAGAATTTTCCATCTGTTCTTGCTATGCAATAAAAAGTTCAAGGTCTTCTTATCAGTAAAACAGAAAAAGCTAAACTTGGAAGACAGTTCTTGTAGTTCAAGGTACAAAGTAGAGAGTAATTATATTCTTCCTGCCATTGTCAAAGAAATTCATTCACTAGTTTGGCAAAAGAGAAATCTTAGCAGTCCAGTAGCCACCTGAACACTTTCAACTGAGAAGTCCCTGATCTTCAAATTTTATTCAGAACTGAAGTCTAACATATCAGTCAGTAGACAAAAGAGGTCTCTCTGGCATATTGACAGATCTTCTAATTGTTTAAAAGAATTTATGAAGTACTATACTTAACATATAAATACTTTTTTTTATACTTCATATCAATAAATATAATTTACACCAGATTTATGAATTTACATTTCATTTTAAATTTGGTAAGTCACTCATAAGCACTGAAAAACAACATGACATAGAAAGAAAAACAGAATTGGAGATACTATGTTTGCATGTGCAAAGTAATACACATTTGTCATGCCATCTGGAAGTACTGTTGCAGGATAAATTTGATGTGTGACACTGAGCATATTTTGTTATGTGTCCTTGCCTTTTTCTCATAAAAATACTTGTCAGGAAACACATGGCATTACAAATAAAGCCTGGATTTCAGTCAAAACTAATTGACTTGTCTGAGGAATTATTGTTGATGGAAAGATATAATCTTGATAAAAGATTAAATCTTTTTTAAAAGATTACATGTCTTCCTTTTAAGTAGAATGTAAGTAAAGTAGATTATGTATGTTTCTAGTAGGCCCAGTTCTGATTTATTTTGGACCAAGGTATTAGGATGGAACTGCATATATTTCTTGCTGTTAAATAGGGGTTTATAAGCTATACACATGTAACATGTCATTTGTATTGATAGTGCTGTGAAAAGTAGATAAATGCACAGTTGAAGGTATGTTACATGCCTAGCTACGTTGCAAATATTTGCTTATATCCTTGCATTATAGGATCTTGTGTTGGTTTTAAGATCGTATAGACTTGTTGACATTAAAATGTCTTTTCTTTCTCTGATTCTTTATGCCTACTATGTTGAAAAAGTTTAAAACCATTTTTTTTGTTTAAACAAGTTATTGTATTGAAATGGCTTCAATTTTCTTTACCCACCTCTCTGGGGAAAAAAAAAAAAAAAAAAGATAGTCTAGTTCACGTTGTCACATGAAAAAGGGAGATTTTCTCAAACCCTTAATATTTGATTAGTCTATCAGTGCCCTCGAAGGACTCAACAGTTTACAGAATGGCAATCTTTATTAATATAGTTGGGACAGGTTAAGGATTGCCAGTGAGAGTATCTGACTGGAAAACCATATTCAAAGCAATATACTAATTCAGAGCAATATACTAACAAGTTCTAATCCCTAACAAAAGCTAGTTCAAGGTAATAATTCAGTGTGCATAGAGTACAGTTTTTACCCAGTAGCCTTCCCTATGGGGGAAGAGACAGGTTCAGTCTGTCAGCTTATCCCAGAAGTTATGATGGAGTCTTCCCTAACTTATTCCCATTCTTAACTGACTTTTTTTCTCACAAGATTGCAGGAGGCAGAGTGAATGAGGATATAGCTAGTAATGTGAAGGACGCTCAGCGTGGGAGACCTGTCTTTGTTAAGTGATGGAGACGGCACCATCTGGTGGCTTCACACTTGTTTCTGAGCATAGTATTGGATTGAGGGGCTTATGCATTTTATGAAGTTTACAACAAATTCAACAAATAATTACAGTTGAGGTTAATAATTTGAAGTTATTTTATGTCCCTTTTAAAATTAAATGAACAGGTAAAGTATAAATTCTCACAACACAAAGATAGTTGCATTTAGAGTTGGCTTTGAATAGTTGCAGTGGAATTGGCCTTTGGAAAGCACTCTTGTCAGCACAGCAGTCATTTAGCAATGAATGGATGTATTCTATGTGAGATTAGAGCAAGACTATGCAGTCTTCCTGTGTTATTATTCTCAGGTGCCATAGATAAAAGGCCAAGAAGAGAAGACAGAACTTACTACAAAGACATTCTTGCAGGTTTTGCCATTGTCTACAGGGTAAGGAAGACACTGTAGATACTAAAAACGATTCCTGGAAGTCCTAAGGATTAATGTGTCCCCTTTTAAAAAGTTATTGATAGTGTACTCTGTGGAATATTGTTTGGATGTGAGCCATGACTACCGCTGCTGAAATGGAGTGTCAGCTTAGCCATTTCTGTTCAGTTGAGAAAGGCTTCCTCGCTTTTCTGCACTGTTACTCACTCTGTAGTTCTGTCTGAAGACACTTGGACTCTATGGCTCAAATGGCAAATCTGAATCCAGTAGCTCCCCTGTATGAATTTTTTCATAGGAAACAAGTTTATGGGCACTTGTACTTCAGTTACAGGAGTAATGGACCACTGCAGTTAAAATCCATGTGACACTATATAAAATGTATATAACACTAGAGCTCAAATAATTTTAAAACCTCTAGCCAAGCTAGTCTAATTTAAGTCCATGGTTACTTTCATCACCATGTGAGAAAAGGACTAGAGTGAAAACTTATGTAAAAGCTGCTGACAACTTGTGGCAGGTAACAGTAATGAAGTCATCACTGATGAGGAATAGAAGACCTGTGTGGGCAATATAGGAGGAAACATGGAAAAGCAGACACCTACTCACCTTCAAAGCATAAATTTTGCATGTACATATTGTTTGAGCATTGCCTCTTACCACTTGGTACTATAGCCAAAACGACTTGCCCACTACAAAGCAATATCTGATGTTAGCCACTTTAATTGTCCTTTGACTTTATATACAGTGAATTTTCTGTCTGATTATGGTAAGTCATTATGTATTGTTAGCATGATTTTCCTCTTGATTTGTACCTTGAAACATTTTAGTTATCACAGTGAAAACTCAGAATGATGACTTTTTTTTCCTTATGAAATGATGAATGTAAAGTTTGTAACACTGTTTAGATAATTCTAAAGTTCTTTCTAATATTGTGTAGTTCTGATTATAGCATGATTGTGTGAAAAATATGTGTACTGTTTTCTTGATCGGTAGTAACAGTAGATTCATCGACACTTTTTACATCTGAATCACTTCTTTCAAGTTTTCATATATTGAACAATGATTATATTTGTAATTTTATGTCTCTTACTCTCTTTTCTGAGATTTTGCCAATATTCATCACATGGCCAGCTAGGGCCCTTCTTGTAAGAGAATTTGTCAAGAACTGTCAGACTGTCAAAATAGTGGAAAATGTTATTATCTGTTTATTCTCTGTTTTAAGTTTTTAAAGAGCTCTGATTAAACTTTTCAAAGAGATCTGGTTAAACTGTTCACAGAACAGGCTAATGATTCTCAACAGACATTTCTAGGTTTCTCCCTGATACTATGATGTAGAATCCTGTCTAGCTATTTCTTCACTTATTTTTCCTCGTACTGAATTGAAACTATTTATCTACAGAACCCTGAAACAAATTATTTTTTTTTCAGTGAGAATGAAATATCTGTTACGAGGACCAGAACTTAAATAATGGTCATCTGATTGTGAAGTTTTAGATAACTTACCCTTTTCAACTGTATCTTTTTGTTTGAGTAGTTTTGCTTAGCATGAGTAGCTAAAGTTGCTGAAGCCTTAGACCACACGCTGCAAACTCCCACTTAACTTGAACTATTGTTTAGATATGCTGAGGCCAATGCAAACTGGAAAATAACCATGACTTTCAATGGAAGTAACCCATGCAGATAAGAAACATGATCCCCCAGGAGACAGAGAAAAAGGAACAAATAAGACCCCAGACCAAAAATCACCATTAGACCAAAAGTTGTGTGAAAAATGCATAAAGTGCATAGGTTGTAAGAGTATAAGGGCCCAGGGATATCTTTGTTCTGGGTTCCTTACCAGAGGCACACAACTGTTTCTACTGCTCTACCACTCAAAAACTCTGCTACATTTCCTACCTAGGGTAGAGAAACTTCTTTGACATCTCTTCTGAGTTTCACTTCCACTGGACGATCCTCTATAGTAGAAAGAATAAGTCTTAAAAATGCCTAAGATTTAGATTGTCATAGGTACCTGAAGTTGCTCAAGTACAATTTTTGAGTCTTAATCTGCATGCCTTAATGCCTGTTGAAGTCCTCCTTCTCAAGACATGGCAAAAAGCTGGCCATACATTAGCAGAGAAGAGTAGCAGTAAGGAAGGGATGCATAGGAATTGAAGTACTAGGGCAGGTACTTAAGTGTACATTGGGGTTTTACCATATAAGTAAGCTGGCTGAAGGTAGGCAGCTCGCTCTAGGCAGCAAGCTCTGCCATTCTTCAGAGCCTTCCCAGTGAAATACATTTAAACCTCTTCTACATTAGGGAATTTCTTGCGTTGCAATGGGGAATTCATAGAGTTTTAAAGGCTCAGAAAAGTGGATAAGAATAATTTTGTCTCCTTAGGAAGCGATGTTTGAAAAGTGACCCATACTGATGGACCCCAGCACCTGCAAAAGCATTTTTCCAGAGGAATTAACTCAGTAGTTCCCTGAGCAGCCTGAAATCTGCTCTCCTCATGTCCAGAGTTCAGATTTTGTCGGCACTTTTCTTCCTGTCAACAGAGATTTTAAACTCAATCACTTCATGGTCACTGTGGCCAAGACAGCCACCAGTCTCCACTTCGCTCAAGAGATCTGCTCTGTGGACAAGCAGCAGATCAAGGAGGGCATCTTTACAAGTAGGTTCCCTTAGGACCTATTCCATAAAGTTGTCATCCATGTGTTTTAGGAATTTTCTGTTGTGGGTTGTACCAGCAGTGTGATGGTCCCAGTTAATTTTTGGCAAGTTGAAGTCCCCTTTAAGGACAAGGGCAGTTGACATGGAAGTCTCCCTTAGTTCCTCAACAAATAATTCACTGGCATAAGTGTTCTGGCTGGGTCTATAGCAGACTGCCGCAATGACATCCACATTATTTGTTTGCCCCTTGATTCTTACCCAGAGGCTTCAACTGTACCATTGTCAACTGTGAGCTCCATACATTCTACCCTTTCCATTACATACAGTGCCACCTCCCTCCTTTTCTGCCTCACCTATCCCTCCTGAAGGGCCTGTAACCATCCAACGGGGCACTCCAATCACAGGACTCATCCCACCATAGAAATTATTTATTGAAAATAATGTTTTCCAACTAAGCAGGGTAGGCTTCAAGTGGTCACCATGCTAAAGAAAATTATATGTTCGTAAATTCTGGTATGGTATTGTGCATGCATTTTGGATCACCAAACCATTAGCTTGGCTGTATGTCCAGGCAAATTAACCTCTTTCCTAGAAATGAGGGTCCTACTCCATTTGCAGGAGTAGCTTATTTGTAAGCTTGCAAGCCCTTGTGCCATTGTTTTGAACTCACATCTTCTGTTGTTTTGAACCTCAGAATTTAGGGCCTCGTGTCCCTTTTCAAACCTCTGTTGAATTCTTGTTGATCTAGGCTTTGGAAGTTTGTCTATAATTCTCCAGATTTCCCCTTACACTTCTCCTAGTACTGCATTAAGGTTGACCTTCAGTGTCCAAAAGCATAATGTGCTTTAAGTGTCAAAAGGGCTTAAGCCCAAAATGTACTTTACTTTTTGTATTTTACTTTTTTGTTGTAGTTGCTGAATCATTTAGTTTTCCTACAAATTTAAAATTTCTATAGGTGTCAGTAAGACTGTACACATGTATCATAAATGGCATTATGTAATTGTGACGGTTTGGACTTGGCTCCCTGCCAAATGCCTGAAAGCTAGGACAGCAGCCTCCTTCCCTCTTTCTTTCTTCCCTTAGGTTAAAGGAGAAAGAAACTATAAAAATTAAAGAACCCACAATTAAGCTGCTTATATAAAAATATATTTATATTTACGCAAATTACAGTTATATACAGTTAAGATGCTATATACACAGAAAAAGGGGGTCCACCCCCCGCAGGGATAGGGAAAGGGAAAAAGGGG